>NC_137085.1:75879166-76406666 GCF_951640355.1 Cnephaeus nilssonii
AGGCCGGGCAGGTGAGGAGACAGCCAGCTGGCGACCTTCGGCCAGAGGAGAGACATGAAGCGGTGGAGTGTGTTTGGAAGGAGAGTGGACGGGACTTGCTGAGGATGAAATGAAGGGCGGAGAAGAACCGAGGGCAGCATGGATCGCTGACTGAAGACCTAAAAGAGAACTGTGTCCAGGGAGGGAGAGCATGTGCCGAGGGCCTGCCCCCAGACACACACGCCTCAGAGTCAGTGATACCCTCAGGGCAGCACCGCTGGGGCGGAGACGGTCCGTGTTTTTGTTTTATTGAAGTTAAAATCCAGAAACATGGCCTATAAAAGGAGCCCGGGCGACCGTGCCCTGCCCTAAACCCAATACAGCAAATTAGCTTCTGCAAACGACACGCCTGTCGCCTGCAACTGAGGAGCCTGCTCCATTTTATTGGGTCTGCAGTTTGATAGGGCTTCATTTGAAAGTAAGTTTGGCTTATGGTTATATAAAAGCTGTAGAGTGCAGCACATTTATATCAACTTTTATGTTGTTACGTATTTAAGCCACATTATATCATTAAGTCAACACAGGAGATCATGATGAATTTATTTTTCTTTTAAAGGGAATGAAGATCAGATTCAGGCTTGGCGCCCGGCTCCTGCGGTTCTGTTGTGGGTACAGAGATGGCCCCGCTGGCGGGGGGGACGGGCTCCTTGTGGCTGCCTGTCCTGTCCCTGTGGGACCCCTGCTCACCCCTGCAGGCTGGGGGATCACTGCAGCTCCTGCTGTGGGCTGCACTCGGGGTCACCTGGGGAGTTTACGGAATGGATGCAGACTTAATTCACTTGAGCTGAGGCCTGGGCATTGGAGGTTTAAAACCAACCCAGGTGACTGGACTGTGCAGCCAGGGGAGACACAGGTGAACAGAGCAGACCACCCGGCCTGCGGCCCAGCCCATGGTCTTGTCTCATTAACACGAGTCGGTTGCTTTGGGAGACAGACGGGGTGGGAAGTGCAGCAGCAGGCCACCTCCTGCAGGGTGGCCGGGCCCCTTAGTGACAGGGACTCAGTCTCTCCACCACGTGTTTGGACTGAGGAAAGCAGGGGAAAATTCAATGTAAGGAGTTCTAAAACAGACAAGAAATAGAGAATCCACCATACTGGCTTTAACAAAATTTATTAAGATTTTTATTAAAAACCCAGGTCAAGAGGGCACCTCAGAAGGAAGCGGATTTCTGAGATGATGAAGCAAACAGGCAGTCGCTGTCCCTCTAGGCCTGGGCCGGCCCCACCAGTGAGGGTCCCAGGGCTCGGAGCCACGGTGGGCCTGATGCAGACTTCATTGTGACCAGCATCGCCAGCACCTGTGTGTCCGGTCCAGGCTGGAGGTCAGGCTGCCCAAAGCGGCTCTCCTGTTCACTTCTTTGTGGAATGACATGATCTCCTCTTCCTGAGTCTCACTGGCATCTCCCCCTGCTTCTCCTGCTCCCCTAATCCCCCTCTGTGGCCTGGAGGTCTAGACCATCAGAGTCCTCCCTGGGCCCCGAATCCTTGGCCCAGTGTTTGTAGACAGTTGGCACCCAGCAAACGTTGACGAGTCTCACACCAAACCCATCCAGAGTCTCATTTTTATCCTGGGCAACAGAGAGCTCCTCTCTGCTTTCCATTCCCATTGTCAGCATGGTGGTGGTCGCCCTCCCCGGGGACAGTCATGGGAGCCAGCCACTGCTGAGCCACCAGGACCTGGAAGATGCTAGAGCCAGAAGATGCTGGAGCCGGAAAGATGCTAGAGCGGAAGATGCTGGAGCTGGGTGGCCTGTCCTGGACAAGGAGACTGAGTTTTCTGGAACTGGACACAGCGGAGCAGCTAAAAGCGAAGGTGGGGAACAGACGTGGCTCAGGGATCTCAGGGAGGTTTCCTAACGTTTCCTAGCCTCCACCCCAGGGGCCGTCACATGGGTGGCTTGGAACAGACCATCCTCTGAGTGGGGCTCTCAAAATGAGATGGTGGGGCCAGCTGGTGGGGGCCCCACAGGACCTACTGAATCAGAATCTGCTTTGTAGACCAACTCTCAGGGGACTTTGACCCTAAATTTGAGAACCATTGACCTAAAATTTCCTCCAGTTTTGTCATTCCGTTCTCTGCATTTAATCCTGGGTGCGTCTATTGAGCATCCACCTCGAGAGCAGCTCTGTGCTGTTCACACTCGGGCTGAGAGGCGCTGCCGCTGTCTCTGGAGGAGGGTGTCTGTGTGAAGCTTGGAGGATGAGTCCTGGAGACGGGGTGGGAGTGGGGGAGAGCCCGGTGTAGGGCCATTGGTGCTTTGTTGAGTCATAGGAGACTGTGAATATGAAATGAACTTCCGTTGCACCAGCCTGGGCTTGTCTGGTGGAGGAGTTAGCTTATCCTGATAGGTTACACGTATGAATGGAACACGTACTAGTGCCAATGTGCCCAACACGGGCTTCCAGAGACCTGAGAACCCGCACGTGCCTGGCTGGGCACCTGGATGGACAGCAGAGGAGGGAGCTGATGAGAAAACCGCTCTGGGCTGTGGACACTTAGCTCAGCTTTGCATGTGCTGAGCTGGGTGAGCCAGAGACTATGCACAGAGAAACAGCACGCAGACCCACGGGCCTTCTTCCGGAGAGAGGTCTGGGGGAGCCCGCGGACTAGGAGTCGCAATCATATATCTATATGTCCGTATCCACGCAGACAGGAGGCTGCCTAGGAGAAGACGGTTTGGAAACAAGCCCAAGGCACCCCGCATGTAATAAATGGGTGAGGAGCACCCACAAAAGCAGAGTGAGAGGACCCAGAGACACACAGTCCAGAAACAAGCGAGACCTCTCTGGAGACCCTGTGGTCAGCAGTGCCACGTGCTGCGCCTGGAGGAGGGGAGGATTTAGAACTGGCCCCTGGCTTACACACAGGAATGCCCTGTGGAACATTCTGGGGAACAGTCAGGTCAGAGCGAGGCGCATTTGAAGTGCAGGTAACGAGACACCTAGAGCATAGCTATTAGGCGTGATAGCACCTGGACACCCAGACAAACGCAAAGAGCCCCATGACCTGGGCTCATATCAGGCTCCGCAACATACCAGACGTGTGACTTGGAATACTGCTTACACTCTGCATACCTCAGTTCCCTCATGTGTAAAATGGAGTGATAATAAGAAGATCAATCTCACAGGCCATTGAAGGACTACAGAGAATGTGTATGTCGTGCAGTAAGTGGAAGGTGCTAGATGTTACTCTTTCATCTAGTAGAATTGTATTAACCCTTTGCACTCGCTTGCTTTTTTCTCGATTCCTGCTACCAATGCTAACCGTGTCGAGTCACACTCGACATCTGAGTGCAAAAGGTTAAGTGTGGGAGATACTAACATATCTCAGTGAGATGCTGTGTCTTGAAAACTCCAGTGGCAGCTCAGCTTAACAGTGGCCGGAGCGGCATTATTTTTTAAAGCGGCCTGGTTAGAGTCACCTGGACACCTGTTCCGATAGAGACCCTTGGGCTCCACCGAGAGGTCTGACCCAGATTCGAAAGGAGATAATCCCGGGAATCTGTTTACATGGAGTCCCCAGGGATTCTCATGCACAGACAAGGAAGAGAAACTCTCCTGAAACAAAATGAGGCCCGTGCACAGGGCTAGGGGCAAGATGGAGAGGGGGTGGAATTTAACAAAGGTGGCGCGCCAGGTAGGCGTGATGGCAGCAAGAAGGCTGGCTGGGAAGCTCGGTCCTCACTTCTCTATGGAAACACCAAGGACGTAGCAGCACACAGACCACTGCAACGTTGTGGGGACGCCAGAAACCAGCCAAGGGTCTGCAGTCACCAAACAGACTCTCGAGGAAGAAAAAGCCACACACAATAGTAGGGCCTTTTGTGCTCATCTCGGCAGCACCTCCCCTGGTGCCGCACAATGCAGTTAGGGAGAAGCTGCCCAGGTCCCAGGTCCCCTTCAAAAGGGAGGGAGGGATACACTTACTCACAAAGTTCCTGCTTGTCGGGGCTCGGCCGGCCCCGCCGCATCCGACCTGGAGCCTGATGGAAGTGGTGGGTAGTTTGCTGATAGCAGTGCCCGGTGTCAGGACACTTCAGAGCTGTAGGGGGTCAGACACACAGACACCTGGGGGCAAGAGATTGTGGGCAAAGAAATACTAGACATCAACACAACTAGACATAAAAAACAACACACACACACACACACACACACACACACACACACACACACAAACACCAAAACCAGCCACCTGGGAAGAAGCCAAAACGAGGGAGAAATTAAGACATTTCCAAATAAGACAAGTTTAGAGAGGTCATTATCACTAGACTTGCCCTGTGAGAAATACTAAAGGGCGTCAAGAGATTCACTCTAGATTTAAGGACATGCACAGGTTGGATGGACATGAAAGGATAGAAAAAGATATTCCATGTGCACAGTAGCCAAAGGAGAGCAGGACTGACTACACTAACACCAGACAAAATAGTCTTTAAGACAAAAACTGTTATAGAAACAAAGAAGGACATTATCCTATATAATAAAGGTGTAATATGCAAATGGTTGTTACACCGTGAAAAGTAACAACTGACTGCATAACAACTGGATCACAGATCAGCAGGAAAGTGGGGCAGCAAGTTATAAGAGGCATCGGAGAGCTACAGGAGGGGGCAGGGCAGCAAGCTATGAGGGGGGGCAGGGGAAGCTACAGGAGGGCGGGGCAGTGGGCGGATAGCTACTGGAGGGCGGCAGCAAGCTACTGGCACACGGATTCATGCGTAGGGCTACTAGTAGAATGATAAAAGCGTAAATTGGTTGATGATATAACAATTATAAAAGTATATGCAACACACGCCAGAATTCCTAAATGTATAAAGCAACCATTGACAGAACTGAATGAAGAACAGTCAGCTCTACGATAATCGCAGGAGACTTCAGTAGCCCACTTTCAGTCATGGATAGAACCAAACATAAGATCAATAAGGAAGTAGAGGACTTGATAACACAATGAAACAGATGGATCTGTACAAAACACTTCATCAACAATAGTGTTGCATTGTTGTGGATCTCTCAAGTGCCCATGGAACATTCTCTATGATAAACCATGTTAGACAATGGAATCATGTAGAGATCAACAGCAGAAGGAAAACTGGATAATCTTAAGCAACCACCCTAAAGGAACCAATGGATTAAGGAAGAAATCACAAGGGAAATTAGAAAATATCTTGAGATAAATAAAAAGGAAAACACACATACCAGAACTTATGGGCTGCAGATAAACAGTGCTAACAGGAAAATTTGTAACTATAAAGGCTTATATTTTAAAAGAAGAAAGATCTCAAATCAACAACCTAACTTTATACCCTAAGAAACTAGAAAAAAGGACAAACTAAAGCTAAAGGAACAGAAGGAAGGAAATAATAACAAAGTGAAGCTAAAATACAAAATAAAAAAAGAGAAAAATCAATGAAATCAAGAGTCAGTTATTCAAAAAGATCAACAAAGTTAACAAAACTTTAGTTAGAAAAAAAGAAGACTCTAACTAAAAATGGAAACAAAGATAAGGACATTACAATTAATTTTACAGAAATAAAAAGGATTACAAAAGAAAACTGAAAACAATTGTGGATAACCTAGATGACATAAACAGATTCTTAGAAACACACAACCTACCAAGATTGAATCATAAAGAAATAGAAAACCTGGCCGAAACCGGTTTGGCTCAGTGGATAGAGCGTCGGCCTGCAGACTGAAAGGTCCCAGGTTCGATTCCGGTCAGGGGCATGTACCTTGGTTGCGGGCACATCCCCAGTGGGGGGTGTGCAAGAGGCAGCTGATCGATGTTTCTCTCTCATCGATGTTTCTAACTCTCTATCCCTCTCTCTTCCTCTCTGTAAAAAATCAATAAAATATATTTTTAAAAAAAGAAATAGAAAACCTGAATAGATCAATAACTAGTAAGGAGATTAAATTAGTAACCCAAACCTTCCAATAAAGAAAAGCCAGATCAGATGGTTTTGCTGGTGAAATCTACCAAGCATTTAAAGAAAAATTAGCACCAATTATTCTCAAATTCTCCCAAAAATTTCAAGAGGAAAGAATATTTCCAAACTCATTCTATGAGGCCAGAATTACCCTAATATTATCAAAGCCAGAAAGACTCTACAAGAAAAGAAAACTACAAACTATTAACCTTTATAGATATTGATGCAAAAATCCTCAACAAAATACTAGCAAAAATACCTAAAAAACATATTAAAATGATTATACAGCATGACTATGTGGGATTTCCCCCTGGAATAAAAAACGATTTAACCAGAAAATCTATCAATGTAATACACGGCATAAACAGAATGAAGGGAAAGAAAAAACATGATTGCCTCAACTGATGCAGAAAAGTATTTGACAAAATTCTCTACCCTTTCATGATTAAAACACACACACACACCCCAAACTAGAAATGGAAGGAAACTACCTTAAAACTATAAAGACCATACCCGTATATGTAAAGCCAACAGCTAGCATGATACTTAATGGTGAAAGACTGAAAGCTTTTTCTCTAACATTAGGAACAAGACAAGGATGTCTGCTTTCATCACTTCTATTCACCATAGAATTGGAAGTCTTAGCCTGAGCAATTAGACAAGCAAAATAAATAAAAGGCATCAAAATTGAAAAGAGAGAAGTAAAACGTTCTGTTCTCAGATGACTTATATGTATAAAACCTTGCACTTATATGTAGAAAATCTTTAAAATTCCACAAAAAAACCCCTGTTAGAACTAATAAATAAATTCAGCAAGTTTCTGGATGCAAAATTGCACTAAAAAAATCAGTTGCACTTCTAAATACTAACCATGAACAGTACAAAAAAGAAGTTAAGAAAAAATAAAATTTATAATAGCATTGAAAGTAATAAACTACTTAGGAATAAACTTAACTAAGGAGGAAAAAGACTTGTACGCTAAAAGCCACAAATAATTGCTAAATGAAATTAAAGAAGACACAAATAAGTGGAAAGACATTGTGTTTAACTCAACAATCAAAACCCCAATTTAAAAAATGGGCAGAGGACTTGAATAGACATTTCTTCAAGGAAGATATAAATAGCAAAATGATGCTTAGCGTCTTTTAAAAAAATTAAAATTGATTTTTAGAGAGAGAGAAAGGATGGGAGAGGGAGAGAGAAAAAGAAACATTGGTGTGAGTGTGAAACATTGATCCGCTGCCTCCTGCACCCAACTTGGGCATGTGCCCTGACCTGACTGGGCATCGAACCAACCACATTTCAGCGCACAGGCCAGCGTGATGCTCAGCATCTTTAATGATTTTGGACATGCAAATCAGAACCACAATGAGATACCACTTCACACCAATTAGGGTGGCTACTATTAAAAACAAAACAAACAGAAAGTGTTGGTGAGGATATGGACAAATTAGAACCGGGTGCACTGCTGATAGGAATTTATGTGTTTCAGTTCCTTTATAGTTCTTCAAAAACTTAGAATTACCATACGAACCAACAGTTCCACTCCTGGGTATATAACTAAAAGAATTGAAAGCAGAATCTCAAAGAGCTATTTGTACAGTGATGTTTAAAACAGCATCATTCACAATAGCCCGCATCTGAAGCAACCCAAGTGTCCGTCACTGGATGGGCGATAAACAAAATGCGGTGCCTGCACACAATGGAGTGTTACGCAGCCTCACTCAGAAAGGACCGGAATCTGACACCTGCTACAACACGGACGAACCCTGAGGACTTTATGCTGGGTGAAATCACCAGTAACAAACAAGACATGCTGGATGACCCATCTTTATGAGGGACACAGAGCAGTCAGATTCAGAGACGGAAGGTAGCCTGGTGCGTGCAGATGTGGGGGGAGGAGGAATGGGGAGTTAGTGCTTAATTGGGACAGAGTTTCAGTTGTACACGATGAAGAGTTCTAATGGTGCCTACAGTCACTCAGCAATAGGAATGGCATGTATTTAATACTACCAAGCTGTACACTGAAAACAATAGAATGGTAACCTTTGTTTTTTATATTTTACCACAGTTTTTAAAAAGTGAAGGGCCATGAAAACCATGGGGATGAGGGGCCTTTTCAAGGAGGCCGTGGAGGGGCCTCCGGCGCCCAGCGAGAGGGTGAGCTGGCCGTTGCGGCTTTGGAGTCGTGATCCTTGTGTGTGGAAAGCCTGGGTCAGGGGAAGGAACCTCTGGGGACAGGGCACCAGTTGGGAGTTAGCCTGGAGGCCCATGGCGCTCAAGCATCCAGGGACGTCAGAATGGCCGGGAGCTGATTGGGGGCAGGGGTAGGCGGTCCCCACCAACTTGCATTCTAACAGGCTCACAGGTGACTGGTCCAGGACCCTACTTTCAGCACCACTGTTCCAGGAACAAGGCAGTGGGTTAGCAAGAGGAGAGGTGCTGGGAGCAAAGCGGGTAGCCAGCCTCTGGCAAAGGGGCGACGTCCAGGCCATCCCCGGTCTGCACACCTGGTGTGCGCTGCTTACACTTGTGCCGCATGGTTTACAGAAACCACCTGAGGAGGATTTACGGCCCACTCACAAGAACCGCATCGCTGCGTAAACAACCCCAAAGATCTATTTCCTGGATCTCCCCTCCCCGCCTGCCCCTGTGAGAAAGGCTTCCTGTCCTTTATCACCGCTTTTATGGGCCGGTGATATGCGTGGCCTTGCTGGCTGTGCTGTCCTCTGTCCTGTGACCTGGTGAGACAGCAGCCTGCACTCTGTGGGCTCCCTGCTTTGATGCCTCTTACGGCTGAATGCAGGCGGCTGCTTTTAAAAGCAGTTAATGATTTCCCTGGGCCGGGGCCAGGCTGTGCACTGGCCGGGGGGGAGGGAGTCTGTCACAGCTGGCCCTCGCAGGGTTTCCGGGAGATGCAGGCCGCTGCTGCTTCCTTCTCCTCCACCCTGGAAAATGCTGGGGTTCTGAAGACCTCACCGCTGCCGGGAAGACAGCAGACTGAGTCTGAGGTCACCTACCTTCAGAGCACCTTCTGGGGCCAGCCACACCCCACCTCTGATCTGGTTCCCTGGACACATCAGTCCCCTTCTCTGGGCATCTGTCCAGTTCCAGGTGAGGGTGCTGGCTCCCGGGTGCGGGAGCAGATCCTTTGGGCCCTCAGCATTAGGGAGCTTGGGGTTACAGCCCATCTCCCCCGCGAGGCCAGCTTGTCAGTAACGGGTCATGAGCCCTGGGCGCCCAGACAGCACGCCAAGGGCCTCGAGACTCTGGCCGCCAGAGCCCCCTGGTGCCTAGGGACTTGGCCTGGAGCTCCTGGGAACCTCCCCAAGTTCCTCCTTGTTCTCCCACTCTGTCCAGCTCCCAGGGTTCCTGCCCCTGTGCCACTGCTGGGCGCGGCATCTTCCTATTCCTGCTGGCACCTTCTTAGCCTGGCAGATGTGCCTCCCTGTGGTCTGTGGCGGGGTGGGGTCCTCCCTGTGGTCTGTGGCGGGGTGGGCTCCAGCGCGGCAGGAGAGTGGCGCTGAGTGTGCTCGGGTGAGGCCACGTGCGAGTGGCATGCTCTCCTCCTCGGAGAGTGCCCGGTGCCTGGCGTACCGTAGCCAGGAACTGTCTATTGTTGTCATCAGCATGCACCAGGGCCAGGGGGCACACACTTCTGGTGCTCCCAGCGCTCCTCGTGGTAGGAGCCACCGCTGTGCCCCTGGAGACCAGCAGGAGGAGCACTGGCCTGGCTCCTCCTGGGAAACCGTGGCTCCTCCCCCTGGATCCCTGTGGGAGGCAGCCGGGCTCAGGAGGCCAGGAGGGTGGCTCTGCTTCCGGGGCAGAGTTTTCCACTCCTGAGGGCACCAGGAAAACACTATGAATACTTCTTGGCAAGAAGCAAATAGCTTTTCGCCGTGGGAGGTTGGCTGCAGAGAGTGCCTGCTGGGGCACTGCTGGGTGAAAGGAGCGGGCCTTCTCAGCAACACCCAGTCAAACAGGATGCAACCCGACACTGGGGCACTGTCTCAGCCTGGAAACTTCTGAGATGGAAAATGGATGACAAGGCAAGCCCTGGAAGGACTCAGGTGTCCTGAATTCCAGCTGTCCCCAAACACAAGCCTCCATGTGGCTCAGGTGTGCCCTGGGGGGCCTGGCCTCGGGCGCTGGGACAGATGGCACACCACTGCCAAGTGCCTCCATCCAGGGTGTCCTCGGAAGACCTGCCTGGGTGGGGCACTAGAGGCCAGGAGGGAAGAGGGGCCCAGGGTCCTGCAAGAGTTGCTATGGTGACAGGGTGGTACTTCCAGGGGAGGGAGCGCATGCCCGTCCTCTCTCATTCCCTTGTGCAGGGGCCAGGTGTGGGAGGGGTCAGGGAAGGCAGGGTAAGGTACCATATAGGCACATGGTGAGGGGGTTGCATATGTTGGACAAGGCAAATTCAGTCTTCCGTCTTCATTAGGATGGAAATGCCTTAAACATGGGATATAAAATACACATTTGAATCTTGGTTTTGTATTTATGGAAAGAAAAGAAATCGAATAACTGGGGGTGATGTTTTAATCCTCAAACCTTTAACTATTTAAACACGTGTGAAAAGGAATTGTCAATAAACATACAGCTGAGCAATGCTCCACACCTAGATCCTGAAAGCAGGAAATGTGCTTTCATTTCAGGAGAATGTAACCGTGTTGCAAACCAAACCGTGGCAAAGTCTTCTGATAACTGGGTTTATGTGGAAGCATTTTAAGGTTCACTTTGTAAATAAATGTTGAGATTTGAAACCAGCTGTGCATGTATTTCTGGAGGAGTAGTGGCCTGTGACTGAAGCCGCAGCGCTGCCTCGTAAGCTTATATACTCCGCCTAGAGAGCCACCTGCTTAGGAAACCATGGCACTGCCGATGGATGTGGGCATCAGCTCAATGCCAACAGGAATCCCCAATTTGGGAAGCAGTGAGGAAAGAAACTTTATTCAGTGCAAACAGCTCAGTATGATACAGCACAGCTGTGAGAAAAATCACGGCTGTGAGGGGCCCGGGGTGAGGGGGCCCTGGGGTGAGGGGGCCCTGGGGTTAGGGGGCTGTGGGAGGAGGTGGCCTTCAGGCAAGGCGCCTCTCTGGCCTGACAGCTCTGCTCTTCCCCATCTTTTCCTCCGATCTGCCCGGATGCACACACAGCTGTCTGTCTTCGGTAGAAAGGGAAAGGACACTCCCTGAAGCAGAAAGGAACTCACTGCTATAGACAGAAGTCCCTGCCCTGGTCCCTGATTGGTCTGTCCTCATGCAAATGAGGACTCCAAATCCTTCCAGTTTGATTGGTCCAGGAGCACTGTCCTGATTGGTCAAGATGGAGCCACTCTGATTGGTCAGTCAGTGAAAATGTTGGTGGGGGGGAGGATATAGCTGTGAGGCTCCCATTGGACAGGGAAAGCCTCAGTCCTATTGGTTGAAGACAATTCCAAGAACTCCTTTATAAGGGCTGGCTCAGCTGGCAGGCACAGTGCAGGCTTCCCCCTCCTGGGGACTTGGTCATGGCCCAGTGGGAAAGGCAGCTGTAATGGGGAGGGGAGAGTTTGCGGTGTGCTGAATGCCCCTTCCCCTCAGGGTCTGCGCTGCCTGCCTCTCCACCTGAGGCCTCAGGGTGCTGGCGGCACAGCCTCCGCTCCGGCCTCTCCTCTCTCCTCCCCTCGCCTGCCTTCCGGGCTCCTATGTAACCTGCACTCTCCTTATGGGCCCATCTCAGGCGTCAGCATATTTCCAGTCATTAAATCACTACTGATGGCAGCCAACAGACACTGGCCCGCAGGGCGATTGCAGGAAAGGGCAATGGCGCGGAGACGTGGGCAGCCGAACTCGCTGTGGCTCCCAGAGCGTTCACGGCCCTGTGGGAGCCGCCGGGATGCAGGGCTGGCTGGAGAGAGGCGTCCTTTCACAAGTTGTTGCAAATGTGATGATGGCAAAGTGCTGGGTGTAAAAAATACTCAATGAATTCCAGCTATTTAAAAACACATTGAGGTTTCCTTCGATGACTACTTTTTGTAACTTTCCCTGTCAGTAGGTTAACTTCCGGTCCCATCTGTGAGGTGGCTTCAGACCCCGTCTGGCGCAGTGGCCCCGCCCTGTAGGCAGGTGACTGGTCAGGAGTGCCTGTGGCTGAGCCCTCAGGGAACGTGAGCCGGGGCCCGGAGGCGAGCTCTGGTTTGAAAATACACTAGTAGGGGCCTTTGGATGAGCACAACGTTACAAATACATTGTTTTTCCTTTAGCTTGGGTTCATTGTGGCGGGGAGGGAGCTGGGCCCTGGCCCTGCATCCCCATCGCTCGCTGTGTGCCAAGCAGAGGCTCAGGAAGAGTGGCTGGGACACCTTCTCTCCCCAGATCACGGGCAGTGACGGGTGGTGTTGGACTAGGGTCATCCACCTCCATCCAACACTTTGCCTTTTGTGGGTGACAAACCAGCCCCCGAGAGCCCACTGTACTTGTGTCTGTCTGCTGGGTGGTCCCGCACGTATCAATTATCAAGGGAGGGGGTGAAAGCACCCAGGTCCTGGTGTACATGCCAGCTCCACACCCTGCTGTGTGCTTCCCGAGGGGGCGCTCTCGGCGGCAGGGACCCCTGTGGGCGTGCTGCTGCACCCGCCCCTCGGAACTGGCGTCCTGTGCGTCCTGTGCCGCGCTGTGTTCACTCAGCTACTCCCCTCCCTGGAGAGTACACGAGGCTGCTGATTACTTACCTCAGCACTGCGAAGCATTGCGCAGAAAGCACTGTGCCCTGTGTGCGGCCTGTGCGCCTTGTGCCTGTTTCCTGCGAGTGTATCTCTACTGGGAAGGAGAGCTGAGAGCTGGACCGCGGGGGCATGGTGAAGGGCAGTGACGCTCCATTCTCACACCTGCACGAGGGGCCGCTCTTGTGCCTGAGGGCTTGCTCCTGGGGGTCTGGTGCCCGCACCGGGGCGGGCAGGTTCCAGCCTTTCTGGGCTCAGGGCATCGCTGCTCTTACCATGTGGGTGCACAAGGTGGGTGTCCACCGGCCACCTCAGAGCCCCCCAGAAATCGATACACAGCCAGGGAGAGGCAAGGGGAGGTGGAGGAGCCTGGCCGGCCCGCCGCAGCCCTCCTTGAATGACCTTTCCCGGGACAGCCTCCTGGTACAAGTTGCTGGGCTGAAGGACAGAGACAGCCCGTCGTGGGCCTGGGCGGTGGACATGGGGCTGATGTGTCGGCCTTTCAAGGCCTCAGTGGTTGGGAGGTGGGCAGAGGCTCTTCTGTAGCCAGGCTTACAGTGCGGAGGCCAGTGTCTGTTGAGAGGGTGAGTGAAGGATGCTTGAGGGATATGGCGAAAGGATTTGGTGACCCTAAGTCCTGGCCATACTAAATTCAATCCCAACCTCTGGGCTGGACTGAGGTATCAGTGTTCACATTTTCAGGGTGATGTTCAAGGGCCTCGAGGCTTGAGGACCACTCACTGCCTGCCAGCTGCCAGGGTGGAGGGGGGCCCAGGAGCTGTCGTTCAAGGCTCCCGCCGGCGCCAGAGGCCCTTCTTGGTCTGCTTTGGCTGGTGGTGCAGATCCAACTGTCCACTGAGGACAACCGAGGGGGGAGGACATGCGGTCGGATGGTTTGTGCATGTTAATTTGGACATTGAACTTTGCTCTCCTGTCCCTTCCCACAGGAAAACACAACACAACACAGTACAACACAGCACAGCTCACTGAGTCACAACATAACACAACCCAGCACAGCACATGTGACCCAGCACAACACAGCACAGCTCGCCGAGTCACAATATACACAACACAACACAGCACATGTGACCCAGCACAACACAGTACAACACAGCACAGCTCACCAAGTCACAACATAACACAACACAACACAACACAGCACATGTGACCCAGCACAACACAGTACAACACAGCACAGCTCACCAAGTCACAACATAACACAACACAACACAACACAGCACATGTGACCCAGCACAACACAGTACAACACAGCACAGCTCACCAAGTCACAACATAACACAACACAACACAACACAGCACATGTGACCCAGCACAACACAGTACAACACAGCACAGCTCACCAAGTCACAACATAACACAACCCAGCACAGCACATGTGACCCAGCACAACACAGCACAGCTCGCTGAGTCACAATATACACAACACAACACAGCACATGTGACCCAGCACAACACAGTACAACACAGCACAGCTCACCAAGTCACAACACAACACAACACAACACAGCACATGTGACCCAGCACAATACAGTACAACACAGCACAGCTCACTGAGTCATAACATAACACAGCACAGCACATGTGACTCAGCACAACACAGTACAACGCAGCACAGCTCGCCGAGTCACAACATAACACAACACAACACAGCACAGCTCATAGAGTCACAATATACACAACACAACATAGAACATGTGGCCCAGCACAACACAGTACAACACAGCACAGCTCGCCAAGTCACAACATAACACAACACAACACAACACAGCACATCACAGTACAACACAGCAAAGCTCGCCAGTCACAACATAACACAACACAACACAGCACATGTGACTCAGCACAACACAGTACAACGCAGCACAGCTTGCCGAGTCACAACATAACACAACACAACACAGCACAGCACATGTGACCCAGCACAATACAGTACAACACAGCACAGCTCACGGAGTCACAATATACACAACACAACACAGAACATGTGGCCCAGCACAACACAGTACATCACAGCATAGCTCGCTAAGTCACAACATAACACAACACAAAACAGCATGATACAACACAACAGGAACACGCCTGGCGACGGGGTGGCCTTGCACCCCTCATGTCCCTGGTTGTGTTACTGAGGCTCACACAGCCCGGCCCCAAGTTTTGTAAGGAAAATTCTGAGCTCCTTGCGAGGCCCTATGCACGCATCCTGGAGGTGTGGGGACAAGAGGGAGAGATGACCTCTGCTTGGGGGCAGATCTGGTGGACAGAGGAGACAGGGCGTTAATTCTGGGTCTCATGGGTTTCAGGGACTGTACCCCAGACTTCCAAGCTGTCCTAGAAGGGGCAGGGCTTCAGAAAGTAACGGTTCCCAGGGTTCAGAAGGTGAAAGTTGTGCCCCAGCTCCCGCCTGGGCCCACGGCCCCCACGCAGGCTTGGATACAGCAGGATGTCCGCGCTGACCGCCAGGGCTGACCGGTACTCACAGGGTCCCCCCGAATGCTCCCATTTGCTTAGGAGCCCGGAGCTGTTCACGCCCAGGGCAAAGTGCCGGGTGATGTTCAAGGGTAGCCAACGCCCAATGCACATGGCCCAGCCACCGTGCTGCTTGGCACAGAATCAGGAGGAACGAGTCACGTGTCCACCAAGACCCAGGAGAAGAGCCTGTCACCAAACAAGCTGTGGTCTGTCCTCGCAGTGGACGGGAGCGAGGCCGACGCGTGCTCCAATGTGGGGGAGCCTGGACAGTTCTCAGGGCCAGGGCCAGGCAGGAAGGTGGCAGTCCACACCCCCGCCTCTGTGAGCACCCAGAACGGGCAGAGTCACAGACACACTCAGGCTGCCGGCTGCCAGGGGCTGCGGGGAAGGGGGTTATTTGTGTGACGGCGACGCTGTGGATGGAGGGGTGACTGGGCATCACTGTGATGGACTAAGTGCCACTGAATGGTTCACATTGAAATGATTGGTCCTGTGATATGAGTTTCACCCTAATAAATTAAGAAAACCGTCCTAAGGGGAAACGGCCCCTCGCAGCTTTATGCAGAGGAGTCTGAAACTGGAACCGATCCCAGTGTCCAGCGGTCTCAGAGGAAAATCCTTTTCCCACAGGCTGGCGTTCCACGCCGCGAGGACGGTGGCTGAGGTCTCACGCCTCGCGTGGGACACAGCAGCTCACACCGTAGAAGTCACTTACAGGGAAGCCAGAAACGCGAGGACCAGCCCATGGCAGAGGCAGTCAGAGGCGCGGCCCTCTGGGGGCCTCTGGGTGCAGATGTCCTTCTGTGTACGCCGTGAGGCTGTGACCTGGGTGTGCGCAGCTTCAAGTCGAATCAAACCCCGTAATGGACTAGTGCTCTGTGCTGTGTGTGATGATGCTTCAGTAAAACAATCACCGGGAGGAAGGGGAAAGATACGGTGAGAGAAGCAGAAGCGTTACCATTGCGTAAGGACTCACCAAGCCCAGGCTGGCCAGATGCCCAGAGGGCTGGTCGTGCTGGTCCTCGTCCGGGGGCTGGAGGCACCCGGGTCCCGCGGGCCCCTCTGCTCCCACTTTGCTTTGTCTCACCTGCTTGCTCCATCTGTCCCTGGCAGGTCTGGAGCCCTGTGGGCAGGGCCGGGGCTCACTCCTTATGAGGCCGCTGGCCTGGCTCATAGTAGGAGCTTTATGGAGTGCTGGGGAGGGACCCATGGAGCTGGGAGTCTCTCTGGGAGTGCAGGGCAGGGGTGCAGGAGGGGACCGGGGTCCCAGTGACCTCAGCCGGTGATGCAGACACCCACAGCGCTACTGGCCACCTGCCCACAGGCCGCAGGAGCTGGCGGGGGGCCTGGCTCAGACCCTCAGCGTCCTCTGTGCAGGGTGGCAACTGCCAGGCCTCACTCAGACCCAGCCTCTCTCTGTGCCTCCTGTCCTCAGGAAGCCCTCCCTGGCGGCCCCTGGGTGCTGAGACCTGGACAAGCCTCCTGCCCTGCCAGCGGGGCTCCGACTCCCGGACACCGAGCGCCCAGGCCGTGACTGCAGGCCCCGCCCTAGGGCCCCGGGCAGCGTGCCGCGCTCTGCAGGCTGCGTCTGGGGGGCCAGATGCCTAGGCAATAAGTGGTGAACGTGTGTGATCACAAACGCAGCGAGCCGCTCACACACAGGAGCACCCCTGACCCTGAACCCTGTCAGGACTGTGCCAGTGGAGCCAGGCGACCGACGAGGCAGGCTCACCCCGAAGTTCAGCCGCTTTCCCCGCCGCTCCCCCACACTCCGCCCCTCCCCGCCCCGGGGTCTGCATCTCTGCGCTTCTGGTCTGCGGGGCCCAGGGCAGCCGCTGTCCGCTCGCTGTGGGGGCTGCACAGGCACCCCCCGCCCAGCCAGGCCAGGAGCTCCCTGGCGCCCTGCAGCTCCCGCAGGCCTGTTCCGGGCCTAGTGCTGCCCTGTTCCGAGGTCACGCTGACGTCACTGCCTAATTAGAAAGAGGGTATCCTGCAGTTGTCTGTCCCCCGCTCCCCCGCCCACTGTGCAGAGCAGAGCAGAGACGGCCCCAGCGGGGACCACAGGCGGAGTCCGTCCCCGCAGGGCCCAGGCACTGCCCATGGAGGCTCTGGGTTGGCAGCCTTGCCTGCGCTGACCTGTCCGGCCACTGGGTTCTCCCCGCAGCCTGGGGGCAGGGGGAGGGGTCCGTGCAGGGCCTAGCTGGTCGGCCTTTCTGCCTCAGGAGCGCACGGCTTCTCACCTGGAGAGGGGACTGGCCACTGCCCAGCTTGGGAGCCCAGAGGCCCGGTTCAGTAGGTCTGGGGTCCAGCCTGGGCTCCCCCTGCCTCCTGACGCACAGGACCAGGGCCACGCTTCCAGAACGTCTGGTGTGCCTCGGCGTATGGGGGCCAGGTGTCGCCGTAGCCACAGCCCAGGGTCCCTTGGGAGGGGGGCCTCAGGGTCCCGCCATCCTTCTCTGTGTGATGCAGCAGGTCACTAATTCCATCAACCCTCGTTTTCCCACCCGTAACGTGGGCTAACGTGCCCCACGTCATGGGACGTCACTGTGTAGAAACCAGAGGACCACGGTCACGTTCCCCAAAGCCCCTTCCCGACTCCCGTGTGGGCTTCGCCTGTGTCCCCAGCCTCGCCTGGCCGCCGAGCTGGCTTTCCTCAGGAAACGGGGACCGTCTTCAGTGCTGTGCTGCTCAGAGGCTCGGGGGTGGGAACTGCGTGTGAGGGCATTTCTGACCCAGAGCCCCACCCTGTGAAAGCTCACGAGGTCTGATGTCCCCTCCCGGCACCAGTGCCACTACCCAAACCAGGGGCCTGGGCAGCCCCATGCGGCCCACGCTCTCCGGCCTCTGGGAATGAGTCCTGCAGGCTGGCCCCACGCCTGCCTGCCGCAGCCGGTCAAGGGCTGCGGCGTTGGTCTTGGCATGCGGGACAGGGTGGGTTGGCTGTGCCCTCTCTGCGCTCCTGTGGCTGACACCAGCTTCTGAGGAACGTGGCATTTCCTGCCTGGCATGCGCTTCTCTTCCCCCCACTTCCTTGTAAGCAGAGGCGATGTGAGGACTGGCTTCCTTGGGGACAGCCCCTGTGGTCCCCACACCTGTCCTTCGTCACTCAGCCCACGGCAGTAATTAACCAGTGCAGGAGGGACAGGTGCGCACATGGACAAGGTCCACTCACCGGCCTGCCCCGGCCCGCCTCCTGCGGCTCTCCCGGGATCACCCCTCCCCCGTCACCCCTCCGGGAAGCCCGGCCTGGGAAAGCCACACCTGGAGTCTCCCAGCTCTGGCAGGCCGGGTGCTAGCAATCGAGGCCCCTGGAGCCACGCGTGTCCAGAGGGACCTGGTGGCCGGCCCCCTGCACTGGTGTCCAGGCAGCGGCCTCCCGGGCCTGCACCGTGCCAGCACCACAGCATGCTCTGCTGCGTGCCTGCGCCCGGGACCACGAGGTCCTTCCCGGGCCGTTCCTAATAGACTCTTCCCCTCTGCCTTCTGCAAACAGAGACGCGCCTGCAAAGCCCTCCTGCCCCTGGGACACACCGGCGATCCAGCCGTGTCGTCCTCATGGTGGACAGGGACCTGGGCCCGTCCCCAGAGCAGTCCTGCCACCTGCTCCCTGTCCGTCCTTGGTCTCTGCTTCTGGGGCTCCCCGGCTTCGTGGCGGCTCTGCTCCCGCCGCTTTGGGCATTCTGGGTGGAGAGGCTCCCAGCTGTGGGTGCTCACTCTGTGTGGCCGGTTTCCGGGGACAGCAGAGCTATGGCTAAGGTGACAGCAGAGCCGCTCTGCCTGGGGCCGGAGGGGGCCACAGGACATAGGACCAACTGCCTGGGAGCCCAGGGCCCCTGAGTCCTGATTCAGTTATAATGGGAGGTAAGCAACAATTCCACAAGAGATAAACATTAAAATCATAAAATGAGCCTTTTAAAAAGTCCAGAAAAATGCCTGGCCAGTGTGGCTCAGTGATTGAGCATCGACCTGTGAGCCAGGAGGTCATAGTTCAATTCCTGGTCAGGGCACATGTCTGGGTTTCAGGCTCAATCCCCAGTAGAGGGCATGCAGGAGGCAGTTAACTCTCTCTCCCTTCCTCTCTGAAATCAATCAATCAATCAACCAATCAATCAATCAATCCATAAAGAGGAAAGCCCAGAAACCCATGAGTAACCTCCAACTGAAAGTCAAGTCCCCTCAGGGACTCCGCCTCTTCCCTGCTCCATCTGGCAGTGCAGGACAGGCCCTCCGAGGAGCACCGTGTCGGGCGGGGCTGCTGCGGGCTGCTGGGAGCCGGGCGCACCAGTGGTGGTGGGCTGGGAGCCAGGGTGGCTCGTGCACTGGTCTCCGGGGCGCTGCCCTTCGCAGCAGCGCCCAGGTCGGCTCCTTGGCACGCTGGTCTCACGCATCCGACACCATCCTGCGGGTCCGAGTTCCCCAACCAGTAACAGGAGGAGAACGGGGGCTGTGAGGAAACAGCAGGCAGAGAGCCTCACCGGGTGGGAGGGTGGAGACAGGTTTGGCACAGGATGGCTGGAAAGCATGCCCATTTATGCTGGGCAGAGATTGGGAGTTCGGGGGCCGGGCTTACCGCTGTCAGCACCCAAACATCAAAAATGGTGTTGATGGACTCTTCCTTGCCCACTCACGCCCACAGCAGCACCCTCACGTCCAGATCATGGACGGACAAAGCACGCTAATCCACACGGGCCGGCAGGGACCCCGGCAGTGCAGCCAGACGGGCGAGGCGTGAGCGCCCTGCAAGCTCCGGCCCAGGGGACGGGCCCACAGCACGCCGCCCGCACTCCCCTCCGCAAGACCTGCCTACGGGCCAGCAAACCCTCGGGGGCGGGGGGGGGGGCGGGAAGCAGATTCCCGGGGCCGGTGGGGAGGGGATGAAAGGTGAGGACCGAGAGTAGGGGGTTCTCTTTGGGGTGATGAAATGTTCTACCATTAGAGAGTGGCGAGGGGCCCACATCCCGTGAATACACAGTTTAGAACGGTACCTTTGCACAGTTGGTGTGTAACAGAAAGAAGGGGTGAGACTAGACCAGCATGGGGTGGAGTCTGGGACGCTAACCCAGAAAGCGCCCTGGGCGAGGGGTGTGTCTGCGGTCCCAGCGCCTGGCAGCTGAGCCTGCCCACTCGCTAGTGCAGTGGTCAGCAAACTGCGGCTCGGGAGCCACATGTGGCTCTTTGGCCCCCTGAGTGTGGCTCTTCCACAAAATACCACGTGCAGGCGCGCACATACAGTGTGATTGAAACTTCGTGGCACATGCGCAGAAGTCGGTTTTCGGCTCTCAAAAGAAATTTCAATCGTTGTCCTGTTGATACTTGGCTCTGGTGACTAATGAGTTTGCCGACCACTGCGCTAGGGCATCAGGGCAGGAAGGTCCTGCGATGCGGCGCCCGAAGGCACGGGCGCACTGTGTGTAAGCCAGGGTCCCTGAGCTGCGAAGACCGTCATTAGGGCAGCACCTGGACCCTCCCTGAGGTCGGAGCCCCGGCCACCGGCCCTGGGTTCTAGGAGAGACGCCAGTGCCCACAGTGCAGCCGGCACCGACCCGCATGTGCGCCTGAGGGCAGCGGACAGGGACGGGCCCACGAGACCGTCCAGGACCCCGCTTCCTTCCCGCCCCATTCTGGGACCCCCCAGCACAGCCTCCCCTGGACCCCACTTCCTTCCTGCCTCATCCCTGGGACCCTCTGACCCCCACCCCCACCCCCCAGCACAGCCTCCCCTGGATCCCACTTCCTCCCCGCCCCATCCTGGGATCCCCCCAGCACAGCCTCCCCTGGACCCCACTTCCTCCCCGCCCCATCCTGGGATCTCCCCAGCACAGCCTCCCCTGGACCCCACTTCCTTCCCGCCCCATTCTGGGACCCCCCAGCACAGCCTACCCTGGACCCCACTTCCTTCCCGCCCCATTCTGGGACCCCCCAGCACAGCCTCCCCTGGACCCCACTTCCTCCCCGCCCCATCCTGGGATCCCCCCAGCACAGCCTCCCCTGGACCCCACTTCCTTCCCGCCCCATTCTGGGACCCCCCAGCACAGCCTCCCCTGGACCCCACTTCCTTCCTGCCTCATCCCTGGGACCCTCTGACCCCCACCCCCACCCCCCAGCACAGCCTCCCCTGGATCCCACTTCCTCCCCGCCCCATCCTGGGATCCCCCCAGCACAGCCTCCCCTGGACCCCACTTCCTTCCCGCCCCATTCTGGGACCCCCCAGCACAGCCTACCCTGGACCCCGCTTCCTTCCCGCCCCATTCTGGGACCCCCCAGCACAGCCTCCCCTGGACCCCACTTCCTTCCCGCCCCATTCTGGGACCCCCCAGCATAGCCTCCCCTGGACCCCACTTCCTTCCTGCCTCATCCCTGGGACCCCCCAGCACAGCCTCCCCTGGACCCCACTTCCTCCCCGCCCCATCCTGGGATCCCCCCAGCACAGCCTCCCCTGGACCCCACTTCCTTCCCGCCCCATTCTGGGACCCCCCAGCACAGCCTACCCTGGACCCCGCTTCCTTCCCGCCCCATTCTGGGACCCCCCAGCACAGCCTCCCCTGGACCCCACTTCCTTCCCGCCCCATTCTGGGACCCCCCAGCACAACCTCCCCTGGACCCCACTTCCTTCCTGCCTCATCCCTGGGACCCCCCAGCACAGCCTCCCCTGGACCCCACTTCCTTCCCGCCCCATTCTGGGATCCCCCCAGCACAGCCTCCCCTGGACCCCACTTCCTCCCCACCCCATCCTGGGATCCCCCCAGCACAGCCTACCCTGGACCCCACTTCCTCCCCGCCCCATCCTGGGATCCCCCCAGCACAGCCTCCCCTGGACCCCACTTCCTTCCCGCCCCATTCTGGGACCCCCCAGCACAGCCTACCCTGGACCCCGCTTCCTTCCCGCCCCATTCTGGGACCCCCCAGCACAGCCTACCCTGGACCCCACTTCCTTCCCGCCCCATTCTGGGACCCCCCAGCACAGCCTACCCTGGACCCCACTTCCTTCCCGCCCCATTCTGGGACCCCCCAGCACAGCCTCCCCTGGACCCCACTTCCTTCCCGCCCCATTCTGGGACCCCCCAGCACAGCCTACCCTGGACCCCACTTCCTTCCTGCCCCATTCTGGGACCCCCCCAGCACAGCCTACCCTGGACCCCACTTCCTTCCTGCCCCATTCTGGGACCCCCCCAGCACAGCCTCCCCTGGACCCCACTTCCTTCCCGCCCCATCCCTGGGACCCCCTGACCCCCACCCCCACCCCCCAGCACAGTCTCCTCTGGATCCCACTTCCTCCCCGCCCCATCCCTGGGGACCCCCCCAGCACAGCCTCCCCTGGACCCCACTTCCTTCCCGCCCCATCCCTGGGACCCTCTGACCCCCACCCCCACCCCCACCCCCCAGCACAGTCTCCTCTGGATCCCACTTCCTCCCCGCCCCATCCCTGGGGACCCCCCCCAGCACAGCCTCCCCTGGACCCCGCTTCCTCCCCACCCATCCCTGGGACCCCTCCCCGCACGGCCTCCTCCGCATTCTTCTGTTTGGTTTCCGCTCAGGCCTCATGGCAGTAAGGGCACTTGGGTGGCCGTTGGGGAAGCAGATGGCTTGAGTTCCAGAAGCTGGCGCTGTGGACTGGGAGGTCCCCCGGGCCCACAGGCCTCTCACTGGGCGGCACAGGCCCCTGCTTTGGAGGTGGCCCTGGGCCTGGACAGGTGCCCACTTTGGCCCGCCTCCGCCCTGCTGATCTGGTGTGAGGCTGGGTGCCCAGAGGTGCGGGCTGGAGAGGCGCTGAGTCAGGGCGGACTCTCGGAAGCTGCGCGGGAAAGCTCAGCTCTCCTTCCCGTGTAGGGAAACCCACTCTTCCCCATGCACCCTCCCCGCCAGTCTCTGGCACTTTCACAAAGAGCGAGTCCCTTCTGACACCTCCGGCCACCTCTGCGAGGGGCTTCCCCACTGACCGACGCCCAGACGCTCAGACACCAGCCGCGTGTCCGACCTTCAACTCCATCTGACACTGTCCCAGAGACAGCGCCAGACTCCACAGGTAAGGCCTCCGTCTGCAAGAGTGCCCCCCGCCCCCCCATAACAAAGGCTGTCGTCAGGAACAGCGGGCCAGGAGGGGCTGAGGGGGGGGTGGCTTCCTGTCCTCTCAGCTCAGCACTCTCCCATCTCCACCGGTTCACAAACCCAGAGCTCCCCAACCCCGCACTTTGGGGTTTTAATGAGGGATCATTAACCCATTCCAGCCCTTCTCCCCTCTCGGGCGAGTGGGGCGGCCGGAGCAGCCCCCTTGTCTCTGGCCTGTTCTTCCTGGGGACCAGCCCTCCTGGAAGCCCAGTCTCCTCAGTGGAACCAAGACACCCGCCGGGATTCAGGAACCCGCGGAGGTTGCAGGACCCTGTGTAGGAGCCGCTGGGCAGGAGCGAATCTAGAACAAGATGCTCTTCGTGCTTTTCTCAGGTAGAAGCTACAAGGGCGCCAGGAGCTGGGCACAGGATCCGAGATGGAGAGACACCCATCTAGATATTTCTATTTCTCTCCAAGTGCCAAAGAGGAAGCCTGGGCGGAGCCACTGGTCCCTCTGCCCGACCACCTGGCGCTTGGGAATCCCCTGGCCGTCCTCAGCGTCTTGGAGCTGAACCCAGAGTGACACTGTGAGAAGCAGGACCCAGTGTCAGCGCCTGACCCGGGGCAGGTTCTGGGCGCTGCTTCGCGGGGCCTGGCCGTGGTGGCCGCGCCACAGGCCCGCGCAGGAGCAGGAGCAGGAGCAGGAGCAGGAGCAGGAGCAGGAGCAGGAGCAGGAGCAGGGGCAGGAGCAGGGGCAGGAGCAGGAGCGGGAGCAGGGGGCCTCCAACTTGTCTGGGTCCTCAGGTCCCGAACCCCACGGCGTTCCGCCGGCAGCCGTAGGAGGCCCCGGCCTTGCTGACGGACTGGGAGTCAGTGACATGGTCCCTGTGGCCCCTCCCACACCGGGAATGGCGAGGGCAGGAGGGCACAGCAGGTCATCGTCCTGTGGAAATGGGAATTGGCGGGCTTAGAAGAAGGGGCAAGAGCAGATGCTGCTGAGAAGTCCAAGGGTCGAGGAAGGTGTGGGCCCACGGGCTGTCCCGAACACCCACAGGCCGGGCACGGGCGTGCCAGGGCTCTGCCCACGGGGCCGGGCGCCTGGAGCTGACACCTGGCCTCACCGCCTGCTAAACACGCTGCCTCTGTCTCCCACCTGGTCGCTGTGTCTGCTCAGGTCGCCACAAGGAAACCGCGCAGGCTGGTGGCTGACAGCCAGCCTTCTGCTTCGCAGCCTGGAGCTGGGGCCAGACCAAGGTGCCCGCGCTCTGGTCCCCGAGGGCCTCCCTGAGCGGCAGGCGCTGCCCCTCCGTCCTCCCACGGCGAGGAGCCCTGCTCTCCCTCTTCTTACCGGGCACTGGGCCTACAGTGACTGACGGAGCCACGTCCCTGCGGGTGGATGTCACAGACCCCAGCCGCCCCAGTCTCCCCAGTGCTGAGGCGCGGCCTGGAACCCGCGGGGGAAACAGGGACGTGGAGGCAGAGGGCTCCCTGTGCGGGCCACGGCCACGCGCCTGTGTGCAGCTCTCCGGGGAGCCGCCTCCCGCACCCCAGCCCAGGTCAGGAGCCACGCAGATGGGACACGCGTGGCTGCTGACCACAGAGGCCTGCGCGAGTTTTGACTATCAAATTGGTATTGATGTTTTAAAAGTCTTCTCAGTTTTAACTAATTTTTCATGTTTCATTATGTCCTTTTTAATATCCCCCTTTAATTTTAGACGTTTATCTTTTTTAATTTATCTTTTATGGCAAAATTACTGTATGGCCAATTAGTCGTGTCGTGAAAATGCTTGCAACCAGATATTTATGGCAAAAATGCTTAAGGTGGAAATAACATGATTTATGATGCGCACATCGACCCTTGGAGACTTCGTTCACAGCCCCAGGTTCCATGCACATTTCGGAATCTGATTGAAAAATTGCACGGCTAAGTAAGCATAATGAATTGACTTATTAAGTATCGGGGGAGTGGGGAGATTAAAAAAAAACAACTCAGAAAGAATTGTTAAAAAAGAACTTTGACCAGAAGGCAGCAGCAGCCAGAGGACAGTGCAGATGCGGGAGAGCAGTGTGCCTGGGCCCCCTCCGTGCCTGGGTCCCCTCCATGCCTGGGCCCCCTCCGTGCCTGGGTCCCTCCGTGCCTGGGCCCCCTCCGTGCCTGGGTCCCTCCGTGCCTGGGCCCCCTCCGTGCCTGGGCCCCCCTCTGTGCCTGGGTCCCCTCCGTGCCTGGGCCCCCTCCGTGCCTGGGTCCCCTCCGTGCCTGGGTCCCCTCCGTGCCTGGGCCCCCTCCGTGCCTGGGTCCCCTCCGTGCCTGGGCCCCCTCCGTGCCTGGGTCCCCTCCGTGCCTGGGCCCCCTCCGTGCCTGGGCCCCCTCCGTGCCTGGGTCCCCTCCGTGCCTGGGCCCCCTCCGTGCCCTGGGCCCCCTCCGTGCCTGGGCCCCCTCCGTGCCTGGGCCCCCTCCGTGCCTGGGTCCCCTCCGTGCCTGGGCCCGCTCCGTGCCTGGGCCCCCCTCTGTGCCTGGGTCCCCTCCGTGCCTGGGCCCCCCTCTGTGCCTGGGTCCCCTCCATGCCTGGGCCCCCTCCGTGCCTGGGCCCCCTCCGTGCCCTGGCCCCCTCCGTGCCTGGGCCCCCTCCGTGCCTGGGTCCCCTCCGTGCCTGGGTCCCCTCCGTGCCTGGGCCCCCTCCGTGCCTGGGTCCCCTCCGAGCCCTGGGCCCCCTCCGTGCCTGGGCCCCCTCCGTGCCTGGGTCCCTCCGTGCCTGGGCCCCCTCCGTGCCTGGGTCCCTCCGTGCCTGGGCCCCCTCCGTGCCTGGGCCCCCCTCTGTGCCTGGGCCCCCTCCATGCCTGGGACCCCCTCTGTGCCTGGGTCCCCTCCGTGCCCTGGGTCCCCTCCGTGCCTGGGCCCCCTCCGTGCCTGGGCCCCTTCCGAGCCCTGGGCCCCCTCCGTGCCTGGGCCCCCTCCGTGCCTGGGCCCCCTCCGTGCCTGGGCCCCCTCCGTGCCTGGGCCCCCTCCGTGCCTGGGCCCCCCTCCGTGCCTGGGCCCCCTCCGTGCCTGGGCCCCCTCCGTGCCTGGGTCCCTCCGTGCCTGGGCCCCCTCCGTGCCTGGGCCCCCTCCGTGCCTGGGCCCCCTCCGTGCCCTGGGCCCCCTCCGTGCCTGGGCCCCTTCCGAGCCCTGGGCCCCCTCCGTGCCTGGGCCCCCTCCGTGCCTGGGCCCCCTCCGTGCCCTGGGCCCCCTCCGTGCCTGGGCCCCTTCCGAGCCCTGGGCCCCCTCCGTGCCTGGGCCCCTTCCGAGCCCTGGGCCCCCTCCGTGCCTGGGCCCCCTCCGTGCCTGGGTCCCTCCGTGCCTGGGCCCCCTCCGTGCCTGGGCCCCCTCCGTGCCTGGGTCCCTCCGTGCCTGGGTCCCTCCGTGCCTGGGCCCCCTCCGTGCCTGGGTCCCCTCCGTGCCTGGGTCCCTCCGTGCCTGGGTCCCCTCCGTGCCTGGGCCCCCTCCGTGCCTGGGTCCCTCCGTGCCTGGGCCCCCTCCGTGCCTGGGCCCCCTCCGTGCCTGGGTCCCCTCCGTGCCTGGGCCCCCTCCGTGCCTGGGTCCCCTCCGTGCCTGGGCCCCCTCCGTGCCTGGGCCCCCTCCGTGCCTGGGTCCCCTCCGTGCCTGGGCCCCCTCCGTGCCCTGGGCCCCCTCCGTGCCTGGGCCCCCTCCGTGCCTGGGCCCCCTCCGTGCCTGGGTCCCCTCCGTGCCTGGGCCCGCTCCGTGCCTGGGCCCCCCTCTGTGCCTGGGTCCCCTCCGTGCCTGGGCCCCCCTCTGTGCCTGGGTCCCCTCCATGCCTGGGCCCCCTCCGTGCCTGGGCCCCCTCCGTGCCCTGGCCCCCTCCGTGCCTGGGCCCCCTCCGTGCCTGGGTCCCCTCCGTGCCTGGGTCCCCTCCGTGCCTGGGCCCCCTCCGTGCCTGGGTCCCCTCCGAGCCCTGGGCCCCCTCCGTGCCTGGGCCCCCTCCGTGCCTGGGTCCCTCCGTGCCTGGGCCCCCTCCGTGCCTGGGTCCCTCCGTGCCTGGGCCCCCTCCGTGCCTGGGCCCCCCTCTGTGCCTGGGCCCCCTCCATGCCTGGGACCCCCTCTGTGCCTGGGTCCCCTCCGTGCCCTGGGTCCCCTCCGTGCCTGGGCCCCCTCCGTGCCTGGGCCCCTTCCGAGCCCTGGGCCCCCTCCGTGCCTGGGCCCCCTCCGTGCCTGGGCCCCCTCCGTGCCTGGGCCCCCTCCGTGCCTGGGCCCCCTCCGTGCCTGGGCCCCCCTCCGTGCCTGGGCCCCCTCCGTGCCTGGGCCCCCTCCGTGCCTGGGTCCCTCCGTGCCTGGGCCCCCTCCGTGCCTGGGCCCCCTCCGTGCCTGGGCCCCCTCCGTGCCCTGGGCCCCCTCCGTGCCTGGGCCCCTTCCGAGCCCTGGGCCCCCTCCGTGCCTGGGCCCCCTCCGTGCCTGGGCCCCCTCCGTGCCCTGGGCCCCCTCCGTGCCTGGGCCCCTTCCGAGCCCTGGGCCCCCTCCGTGCCTGGGCCCCTTCCGAGCCCTGGGCCCCCTCCGTGCCTGGGCCCCCTCCGTGCCTGGGTCCCTCCGTGCCTGGGCCCCCTCCGTGCCTGGGCCCCCTCCGTGCCTGGGTCCCTCCGTGCCTGGGTCCCTCCGTGCCTGGGCCCCCTCCGTGCCTGGGTCCCCTCCGTGCCTGGGTCCCTCCGTGCCTGGGTCCCCTTCGTGCCCTGGGCCCCCTCCGTGCCTGGGTCCCTCCGTGCCTGGGCCCCCTCCGTGCCTGGGTCCCTCCGTGCCTGGGCCCCCTCCGTGCCTGGGCCCCCTCCGTGCCTGGGTCCCTCCGTGCCTGGGCCCCCTCCGTGCCTGGGCCCCCTCCGTGCCTGGGTCCCTCCGTGCCTGGGCCCCCTCCGTGCCTGGGCCCCCTCCATGCCTGGGCCCCCTCCGTGCCTGGGCCCCCTCCGTGCCTGGGCCCCCTCCGTGCCTGGGTCCCTCCGTGCCTGGGTCCCTCCGTGCCTGGGCCCCCTCCGTGCCTGGGTCCCCTCCGTGCCTGGGCCCCCTCCGTGCCTGGGTCCCTCCGTGCCTGGGCCCCCTCCGTGCCTGGGCCCCCTCCATGCCTGGGCCCCCTCCGTGCCTGGGCCCCCTCCGTGCCTGGGCCCCCTCCGTGCCTGGGTCCCTCCGTGCCTGGGCCCCCTCCGTGCCTGGGCCCCCTCCGTGCCTGGGTCCCTCCGTGCCTGGGTCCCTCCGTGCCTGGGCCCCCTCCGTGCCTGGGTCCCCTCCGTGCCTGGGTCCCTCCGTGCCTGGGTCCCCTTCGTGCCCTGGGCCCCCTCCGTGCCTGGGTCCCTCCGTGCCTGGGCCCCCTCCATGCCTGGGTCCCTCCGTGCCTGGGCCCCCTCCGTGCCTGGGCCCCCTCCGTGCCTGGGTCCCTCCGTGCCTGGGTCCCTCCGTGCCTGGGCCCCCTCCATGCCTGGGCCCCCTCCATGCCTGGGCCCCCTCCGTGCCTGGGTCCCTCCGTGCCTGGGCCCCCTCCGTGCCTGGGCCCCCTCCATGCCTGGGCCCCCTCCGTGCCTGGGCCCCCCTCCGTGCCTGGGTCCCTCCGTGCCTGGGCCCCCTCCGTGCCTGGGCCCCCTCCGTGCCTGGGTCCCCTCCGTGCCTGGGTCCCTCCGTGCCTGGGCCCCCTCCGTGCCTGGGTCCCCTCCGTGCCTGGGTCCCCTCCGTGCCTGGGTCCCTCCGTGCCTGGGCCCCCTCCGTGTCTGGGCCCCCTCCGTGCCTGGGTCCCCTCCGTGCCTGGGTCCCTCCGTGCCTGGGTCCCCTCCGTGCCCTGGGTCCCCTCCGTGCCTGGGTCCCTCCGTGCCTGGGCCCCCTCCGTGCCTGGGCCCCCCTCTGTGCCTGGGTCCCTCCGTGCCCTGGGTCCCCTCCGTGCCCTGGGCCCCCTCCATGCCTGGACCCCCTCCGTGCCTCAGCCCCCTCTGTGCCTGGGCCCCCTCTTTGCCCTGGGTCCCCCTCCATGCCTGGGCCCCCCGTGCCCACCACCCCGGCACACTTGCCTCCTGCCTACACTCCCTCCCCTGTAATGGGTGGGCAAGGGCCGCGACTTCACTAGGGACCAGTTAATGGTGTGTCTTCTTCATTGTGCGGTCACCCTGTCCTGACGCACTGAGTTATCTGAGAGCTGCGGTGGCAGGAAGGTGACGAGGTGGGTGCAGCCACATCACTGCTGAGCCAGCAGGAAGCTCCACAGCCCTCAGGGCAGCGGTCCCCCGGGGGTGCTGACTCCAAGTAACACCCTGGGCCCAGGCATCACGGGGCATCCTGTTCCACTCGAATTGCGAATTGCCAGGACGCAGACTGTCATGGGGGTTGGGGGGGGGGGGGGGGCGGGAAGGGCTGGGAAGCAGGGTGCGTGCTGCTGCCGGCTGAGCAGGGCCTGCTCCACAGAAGGGCACACAGGGAGGGGAGGCTGAGCGGTGGGTGCGGAGGTCCCTGGGGTCGTGTCTGGAAGCACCTGGAATGGACACCGTGGTCCTGAGGCCACAGAAGGCCGCGTCCTCTCGGCCTGATGTTGACCCTGTCAGCAGCCTGCTCCGGCCTTTCCGGGTGCGGGTCCTCTCCCAGGACAAGGGGGAGTGGCGGGTGGCAACTTGAAACTGACGCCTCAGGCTCCGGGCTGGGAGGAGGGCCTCCTGGAGGAGACCTCAAGGTCAACGTGAGCCTCTGGGCCGGAGCCACGGCCTCTAGGCGTTGGCACACACGCCCCGAGGGGATGAGGACCAGGTTGCTTGGAAACGAGATGCTGGCGGCTGCGGCCTGCCTGCTTTCCAGAAGCAGCGAGGACGCGGTGGGAAGAGCAGGAGCCGCTTCCATTTCTGGAGAGGATCTGGGCTGGGCGAGGACCGGGCCATTGTCCTGCTGGTGCCTGGGGTGCTGCCTACAGGCCCGGCTGTCTGTCTGCTCTGGATACAGCCCGAGGACCGGGCGCGGTGCCTCACGCTCTCAGAGTCTTGTGAGGGGACTGGGCTGCGATAAGAAAGGCTGCCCCCGCCAGCCCCCAGGACGGGCCCGCGAGAGCCCCGCCCGGCGCGCCTGCCGGCCAGCGGATGCCCTGCCCTGGGACTGGCACTGGCCTGAGAGCCGGCCCTGGGTGACCGGCTGCGAGCCATTCAAGGCCTTTTGGCCACCTCGCCTCCCTCAGCTGTAAGCCAGCACGCACCGGAGGTAACACAGAGGGGCACTTGCTTCCACTCACAGTCACTGCAGTTCCGTCTGATGTGCAGACAGGCCAGGCCGCGTGCCAGGCCTTTTCCTTTGGGGGGGTTTGTTTTGAGATTACTTGACTTATAACGTGATAGCAGTTTCAGATGTTTAACAAAGGAATCGCTGTCTGCGCGAATTGTGAAAGGGTCACAGTAGTCCCGTGCCACCCGCCCCCGGCACACATTTCCTGGTGATGTTGGTCTCTTTCTTAATTAATGTCTGTATTCTGATAAGTATAGTTCAGAAGCAAGGGCTACTCCCCAAAGGGTGTCTCTCAAACTGTGTGGTTATAAGCATATGAGTGGGTTATGAAACCAATTTAGTGGAGTGTGATCAGTATTTTTAAAAAAGTGAAATAGAACGAACTGAAATGTTAGTTGCCCTCTTGTTGCTTCCCATCCAACTTAGAATCCAAGATGTTCTGCTCTCCACCCGGCTCGGCCCTGCCTCTCACGCCCCCTCTCCACCCGCGGCCCTCACGCTGTCTCCCACCCAGGGCTTTCCCCACAGGCTGCCCTCCCTGCACCCAGACCCACGCGCGAAGTCACCTCCCCTGAGAATCGCTTCTGACCTCGCTCCTTCCTGGGCAGCCTGTAGCCCCAACGCATGTCTCTGTGAGCTAGTCTTCTGAGAGGTCTGGGGGGGGGGGGTTTTGCTGTGGTCTGTCTCCCTTGTTAGGTCATCAGCTCCCCGGGGCAGGGATTTTGCTTCTCTGCCCACTGCCTAGCAACTAGAATGAGGCTTGGTGCACAGAAGGTACCCAATAGATACTTGTCATTATTGTAGAATGAATGAAAAAGGAAGTTGGTATCTATCCTTATACCACTGAGGCTTGGTGAAATCAAATAAAATAATCCTAACCCAGTGCCTAGAGCATAGTTAGCACTAAATAAACTCTAGTATTGTACTGTTTTAATCCCTCTGAAATGTAAGCCATTCGCTATTTTTGACATTTAAAACATCTTCCTGGAAAAGAAATATACCCTGTGCTCCCGGTGAACAGTTTCTGAGTGGGAGTCACAGTGCTTTTAAAGCTGAGACGGGCCATGAAGTGCCGGAGGAGGTGCGAGTGGACTGTGGGTGCTGACAGCTCCACGGCGCGGGGAGCCGGGGTTCCGTGCCGCTGGCACTTGGCACTTCTGTGGTCACGACAGCGTCACATTTCAGAGTTCTTTCTGAAGACCTAAGGCAGGAGGTATTTCGAGTACGTGTTGAATATTTTCAAATCCACAGATTCCTTGGGGTCCCCGGTTCAGGTTCAGAGTGCTGCACGTTCCCTATTTGGGAAGGATTTCGGGAAAGGCATCCCTGGATGCCAGGAGCTGCCCGATGTCACCAGAGAAAAATGCACCTCCCTGTGCCAGCTTAATAATAGAAGCACTTCGCATGCACACATTCCGGCTAAATTTAACCGTGCACCTTGGGAGACGAGGCGTTTACCTGCGATGAGCGGGGACACCGAGGAGTCTGAGGAATGCCCTCAAGGTGCCCAGCTCGCGCCTGGCAGGGGCACTTGGTCAGGGTCGGCCAAACTGCACCTTAAAGCAGGCTTCCCGGGCGGCTCCCCGGCCCTGGGGAGCGAACCCAGCACTAGAGAGAGGAACTGTTTCTCAGGCTGACCTGGTGGATGTGTGTGATGGACAGACATTTCCACAGGGTCCTGCAGTAGCATCACCCTCCCGGGTGCAGTGCGCACCCTGTTACTCTACGCAGAAGTGTGTGTGTGTGTGTGTGAGTGTGTGTGTGTGTGTGAGTGTGTTTGTGTGAGTGTGTGAGTGTGTGTGAGATTGTGAGTGTGTGTGTGTGAGATTGTGTGTGAGTGTGTGTGTGTGTGTGATTGTGTGTGAGTGTGTGTGTGAGTGTGTGTGATTGTGTGTGATCGTGTGTGTGTGTGAGTGTGAGATTGTGTGTGAGTGTGTGTGATTGTGTGTGAGTGAGTGTGTGTGAGAGTGTGTGAGTGTGTGTGAGTGTTTGTGAGTGTGAGTGTGTGTGTGTGAGATTGTGTGTGTGTGTGAGTGTGAGTGTGTGAGTGTGTGTGTGTGAGTGTGTGTATGTGTGAGTGTGTGTGATTGTGTGTGAGTGTGTGTGTATGTGTAAGTGTGTGTGAGTGTGTGAATGTGTGTGTGTGTGTGTGTGTGTGTGTGTGAGTGTGTGTGTGAGAGAACCCAGAGGACGAGCTCAGCTCTTAGCTTCCTGCTAAATCTTTGGGGGGAAATATTCCTAGGACGTTTGGAAAACATGCTTCCTCTATGCTGTACATCTGAAACTAATACAAACTAATATTGAATGTGAACTGTAATTGAACATTTTTTAAGTTAAAATAAAAGAAAATATGAGTTCTTTCTGCTCCCTTTGCTCTTGCCCTCTTTGGTGTGTTTGCCCTGTCGTCCTGTCCCCCAGGTTTCACACCTGTGCTGTGTTGTTTGGTCACGTGCATGCCAGGCGCCAGTGCTAAGCGCTTACATTTGAATTGCTCTAATGCTCTTAGGAGTTGTGTGAGGCCAGAATTACTCCGTTTGCCTCACAGAGGTGGAGGGTGAGGCACTCCCACCGCTCCACACCCAGGAGCAAGGAGAACCGGTGCCCTGCTCCGGCCTCTGACGCCGAAGCCTCTCACGGCCGGCGAGGACCCAGGGCCCGTGGGAGCCACGTCTGCACCCCTCCAGGAGGCTGAGTGTCTTCACCCACAAGGGCCGGCTCCTTCCTCCCCTCTCCCCTCTTCCTCTTGTCTCTAGAGTTCAAGAGTGTGTGCCAAGGTTCTGGGAAGCAGGTGCCTGCGCGTTCGTTTTGGAATTGCCCCCTGGGAAATCATGGGGGACCCAAGGCCATTCCGGAGGATCGGTTTGCATCTGGACATCTGGGCCGGTGAGCAGACGTGTGGGGAGGCTGTCCCAGGCTCCTGAGAAATGGAAGGACGTCGTGGGGAGCCTGGGCCCTTGTGATGAAGAGGGCCAGGCGCACTCCCGATGAGCGGTCAGCCAGGGAGACAGCACGGTGCGCAGGCCCTGCTCCCCCGGGTGGCGGCCCCGGGACACTGTGAGGCTGGCATTGGGAGAGAAAGAGGGGTCTTGCTCCTCAGTGTCCACGCGTGGGTTTGAGCTGAAGGAGTGCTGGCCGGCGCCGTGGCAAGTGCTCCCCTGGCCGGTGGTTTGAGCATCGCCGCTCACTCCTGATCTGGCTGTCCACCTGCCCCAGGACAGTCACCTTGCCGTGCTGCGGCCACCAGGCAGACTGCGCTTTGGTCCTGGGGTGGTGGGTCTTCTGTTCTCAGCGGGAGAGAGTTTCAGTAGCGAGGCCTGGGGACGGACGCTCCTGGGCACTCGGTGCAGTTGGGGAGGAAGGAGGTGGCCAGGCCCTTCCCGACAAGGAGCAGCTCACACTCGCTGTGGTCTCGCTGGGACACAGAGTGAATGCCAGCCTGATCCTGTGGGCACTGCCTCCGAGGCGTGAGCTCTCATTGGATCGCTCAGCGTCTCCTGGGCTCTGCCTCACCACCCGTCAGTTCCACAGGCTGACGGGCCATTCACCTGTGTTCCTGAGCCTGCTATGTGCCAGGCAGAGCTGCAGGCTGCGTGTACGGCTGCGAGCAGACAGCCAAGGCCCAGCACCGGCAGCTGAGCTCTGGAGCCGGGTTGGCACATGTTTTTCATAAATATTTTCGGCTGGGGACTGTGGTCTCGGCTGCGGGGTGTGTAGGTGTGCAAACATGTGCACATGGGCTGTGGCCTCGGCGCACACCGCCCGCCCCCGGGTTTGGCCCAGGCCATGGTGTGCTGCTCCTGCTCCAGGAAACAAGGTGGGAAAAGACTTTCTACGTCCAAGTTCCGCCAAGTGTGTTTTTCCAATACCTTCTCGGAACATCGCCACCCCTGAGGCGGACTTCAGAGCAACGTGCCAGCCCTGGTCCCTGGCACCCTGCAGGGGAGGTCAGAGCAGCAGGTGTGGCTGGAAGGCACCTCTGCTGTGGGCTGAGCTGTCCTGTCCCAAACCCACCTGTCGGAGTCCTGACCCCCAGCACCTGAGAAAGGGACTGTATTTGAAGATAGGGCCCCGCAGAGGGTAACTGAGGTCACCTGAGGTTGTTAGGGTGGGTCGGAATTTAAGGTGACTGGTGTTTCAAGCAGAGGAGATTAGGGCACAGGCACAGCAGAGGGAATACCACCTGAGGACACGGGGAGGGGCCGCCTACATGCCCGAGGCAGGGGGGAAGGGGAAGGGAGGCGGCCTTTGACACCTTGGCCTCAGGCTGCAGCCTCGGGGCTGTGAGAGGACACACACCTGAGGACACAGTGCCCTGCCTACAGGGTCACAGCAGACCTGGCACAGGATAGGCCCCGCCCCCAGGCCTTGAACGGCTCCGCCCCTCCCGTGTCCCTCCAGCCCCAGATGGACAGCAGTCCTGTCTGCTGAGCAGCTCCTTCCTGAAGGTGAGGGTTTAGAGAAAGAAAGGGGTTTGTTGGGCGGAGACTGCCCCTCCCGGACTCCTAATGGGGAACATGCATTGGAGCCGCTGGGCAGGAGGCAGACGCTACAGGCCTCCTGCAGCCGCCTCGGGGCCTGGGGAGGCTCCTGGGTAGGGATCCGGTTCCAAACTCTGGAGCCCTTAGGAAAGCAGGCAGCTGCCGGTCCTGGCGCGGGCTTCCAGCCCAGCGTTCACAGCAGCTGCAGGACTGTGCCACAATAAATCCTCCTGAAGTTTGGGGCATAGTAGAGAATCAAGAACCCCTGAACAGTCCCACTCCAACCCTGGGAGTCCCTCCGGGTGCTTGCTGTCTGCCTCTGAGGCCGGGGGGGGCGGGGGGGGGCGCTCAGAGTGCCTATCAGACTCGGGGAGCCCTGCCACCTTCACCCTGGCCCTTAGCAGGGGTGGGCCAAGCTGTTCACCAGTCAGGCAGGTGGGGGATGCCTCCCCACCCCATCTGAGTGGGCGAGGATGAGCAAGTTGGCCATCCCTGATGGCTCTCAACCTCCTGCCACCTGGTGCTGTCACATCTGATGCCCTGCGCCCTGGCTCCAGGGTCAGTCCCTCTGCCAGGATACCCGTGGGCCCCCCCTTTCCTTCCCTCCCCCCTCCTCGGGAGGAGCGTGCAGTGACTGCAGCAGGCTCAGGGCTGGGGCTGGGTCCCAGTCAAGGGGACTGCCCAGCGGTTGGAGGCGTGACCTGCATACTGGGAGGAGCCTTGCTGGTTTTAAGGGAAGGGGGTGACTGCTGAGCCCCAGGGCCTTTAGACGTGCTGTTAAAATATCTCATTCAGAATTGAAGTACAACGTTTCCTAATTTAAGTTTAGTATTTTAAGTAAAAGGATTAGTGGGACTCGCCATTGGAGAGCCTCGCACCAGTTACTCACAGTGGTCTGGGGGCCAGGGGCCTGATGGGACCCCGAGGAGGGGGTGCTGCAGACCGGCCTGGAGCTGGGGTGTGGCCCAGGCCCTCGCCCACCCCAGGCCGGCCAGGAGAGGCTTCACTGTGACCTCTGGCTCTCCGGGGAAGGGACCTGCCAAGATTCAGGTGGGTCTGTGGCAAGGAGGGCTGGAGAGCATGATGACTGGGACAGGGCGGTGCTGGCCCCTCCCGGCCTCCCGGGCCCCCTCTCTGAGCCTGCCTCCCGGCGCGCTGAGCTGGGCCTTGGGAGACAAGCCCGAGCACCCCGTTTGCAGCTTTGCCCTTCAGGGTTTTGTGGAAATAGCTTTCTGCAGACGGCGGCCGGGCACAGGGCGTGTTTTGTGCAGAAACAATGGCTGCATTTTCCTTGGGAATCAGCATCGGGTTACCAGGCAGCTTTGGGCCGGCAAGGCCTCCCTGGGGCAGAGGCCTGCACGCGGCTGACTCCGTGCCCTGTCCGTGAGGAAGAGAAACGCGGACCCACCTGCAAGCACCCACTTGGAAGGAGCACCCACTTGGAAGGAGCACCCACTTGGAAGGAGCACCCACTTGGAAGGAGCACCCACTTGGAAGGAGCACCCACTTGGAAGGAGCACCCACTTGGAAGGAGCGGGAAGTGCAGTCAGGAGCGGCGACAGGGAGCCTGGGACACGGGACTTCCGAGGGGCTGCCCTGAGCGAGGCTGAGCACCAGCTCTCAGTGTTGGTTTGCAAGCTCCAGAAGATGGTTCCCTCTCTCTTTCCTATGTTTACCCAAGTGTACATGCCCCGGTGAAAAGAAAAGGAGAGGATCTCAGTGCTAGAGGACCCTCCACCTCTGTTCCACCAGAGCCGACTTCCTGGGAAGGCCCTGGTTTTATTCCTCGAGCCACCTACCTCCACGTAATCCTCTTACAGTAGTTTGTCCTTGTTTACACTTTAAGGCACTATCATTCTTCTCATTAATCCATGTAGAGGATTCTCCTGGTTTTAGTTTTATCCCATTTATTTCTAGCTCCCTGCTCCTCTTTTAATCTCAGCACAAGGTTTTGCATGCGCCTGTCTTGAAGACAAACATCCTCTTGTAAATGTGTTGTGCCTTTATGTCTGCGAGGCACATGGGCTGTGTGTGCTAGCTCCATTCTGCCTCTCACCCTGATGGCAATGAGTGTCCTGGTCAGCGCCACACCGGCTCCTCGGTACTCTGGCTCGTTGCTTCCAACTGCTGCAGCTACTGTCCGGCCACACGCCCACACCTCACCAGTCTCAGCCACACAGCCACGCATCCTCAGCCACCTTCTCATGGACGTGTGGTGGGGTCTCTGGGGTAGACCCCCAGTAATGGAATTTCTAGCTCATCAGTAATACACCCGCTGGCTTTCCTGAGAGCTACCTGGTCATGCAAGTTCATAGGTGGGCTTTGCATGTGAGCATGATGGTTCCCATCTCCCCATCTCCCCATCTCCCCATCTCCCCAGATGTTTCTTTGGTTTCAATCAGTTTGCTAGTTTTGCCAACCCAAGGTAAAAAAACATCTATAGATCTAAAATATGTGTACATATAGGTACAGAGGGAGAGGGACAGAGGGAAGGAGATCTCACTGCTTTTATAATTTGCACATCTCTGATTTATAGTGATACTAGAAGCCCAATGCACAAAGTCTGTGCAAGGGGCTTGGCCCTCACAGCCACAGTGGCTTGCCTCGGCCCTCACAGCCCTGGCTTCGTCTGGAAGGTTGTCCAGAAGCTCATTTGGCTGTCTGGTCTAATTAGCATATTTCACTTTTATTATTATAGACTAGAGGCCTGGTGCACGAAATTCGTGCAGGGGGGTTCCTCTCAGCCCAGCCTGCACCCTCTCCAATCCGGGACCCCTTGGGGGATGTCTGACTGCTGGTTTAGGGATCAGGCCTAAACCGGCAGTCAGACATCCCTCTCACAATCCTGGACCACTGGCTCCTAATCGCTCACCTGCCTGCCGGCCTGGTCACCCCTAACTGACCCCCACTGCCGGCCAGGTCGCCCCCAACTGCTCCCTCCCTGCTGGCCTGGTTGCTCCTAACTGCCCCCCCCCCACCCGCTGGCCTAGTTGCCCCTAACTGCCCCCCTCTGCTGGCCTGGTTGCCCCCAACTGTCCCCCCTGCCGACCTGGTCGCCCCACACAGCCTGTTTGTTCAGTTGTTTGGTTGTCCCTCACTAACCCCCAACTGCCGGCCTGGTCGTAGGCAGCCATCTTCTGAGGGTGTGGTGGTCAATTTGCATATTACCTCTTTATTATATAGGATGAGTATCTCTTCATGTACTTGTTGGCCATGTGCTATCCATTTATGCATTGCCTACTTTTATCACCTGCCCATTTGTAGAAGCCCTTGTATATTCCAGGTACACGTGGTCAGTTTCTGTATTGCCAATATCTGCTGCCATGTAATGCACAGAGAGACTGTTAGGGTTACTACCTGACTCTGTGCGCACGTGGATACCAGGTGGATGAAAGGAACAGGGAAAAACGTCTCATTTGCGGCTGTTGACGGGGTACATTCTACATGTAACCATTAGCTTGAGCTTAGTCATAACATTATTCAACTCGTGTATCTTTGCTCATTTTATGCATCTTTAGTCTATCTGTTTTGAGAAGGGTAGTATATTAAATTACCAGATAGCCCCATGTTTTCAGGCTGTCATTCAATGCCTATATACTCATTTCTTTAACATTTTATTTTAAAATTGTAGATTGAATGCATTTATAAGAATTAATACAGCCCTAACCGGTTTGGCTCAGTGGATAGAGCATCAGCCTGCGGACTGAAGAGTCCCAGGTTCGATTCTGGTCAAGGGCATGTACCTTGGTTGCGGGCACATCCCCAGTGGGGAGTGTGCAGGAGGCAGCTGATCGATGTTTCTCTCTCATTGATGTTTCTAACTCTCTATCCCTCTCCCTTCCTCTCTGTAAAAAATCAATAAAATATATTTTTAAAAAAAGAATTAATACAAATCCCATTTACCCTTCACTCAATATTCCCTAATCTTGCAAAACTATTGTAGAATATCACAAATGGGAAACACATATTGAAACAATCCTTTGCCCTTATTCAGATTTTATCAGTTTCGTGTGTGTGTGTGTGTGTGTGTGTGTGTGTGTGTGTGTGTGTGTGGTTGGCGGTGAGGGGGAATCAGAGCATCAGCTGCTTCCGCCTGGTGGGGGTGAAGGGTCAGCTGCCTGCTCAGTCCTGGTGGGCTGCTGTCTGGGGGAACTGAAGTGCCGCCTCCTGCTCCTGTTGAGGAGACCCGGACGCTGCCTTGCGTGTTTGCTGAAGGTGAGTGAGGTGGAGGGTCAGCTCCCAGCCGTGGGCTGGGCTTTCCACGGTGGATGCCTACATTCTACTCAGCACCTCAGTGTTCGCTCTGGATTATTACACACAACCCTTTCCGTGCACTCAGTTTGCCAGAAACAATTTCATTGCTATTTCCTCAATGCGACTTCTCTTTACCGCCCAGTTCTTCTTGCTGTAGGGCCTCTTTTAAGACATTTCAAAGAGGTCCCTTCAGCTAAGATCTGAGGTCACATACTTGTAAGCGGCCCTTTTGCCTTTCCGCTTGAACTAGAATGCAGCTAAACAGAAACGTAAGCCTGCGTGTGAAGTTCTCCCTTCGCTCACTGAGGAGAGCGCCCTCACGCTCGCTGTCCACGCTGCAGGGAGGCGATGACACTCGCGCGGTGCTTTCTCTGTGTGAAGCCGTGAGCCCCTCCGCTCTGAACATTCTGGAATATTGCTTTGTCTCCGAGGTTGTTAATACCCCTGTCATGTTTTTACTGTGGAAGTTTTTCTTCTCTATCTTTGGGTACATGGTTAGGCCTTTCAACTTGAAGACTTTCATCCTTTGTTAATTTAGTAAAATTTAATTTCTTCTAATAATTCCTCCCCTCTGTGTATATTTCCTGCTGTCAGACTTGCAGTATGTAAACGTTATGTGGCTCACTATGCCAATCCCATTTATTAACCTTCAGGCGGATTTTCTCTCCACGCCCCAGGCCTCTGGGGCCTCTGGCGCGCACCCCCTGAGGCCTCCGGAGCGCCTCTCTCCCATCCTTCACTCTCACGTGTCCTCTCCAGCCACAGCCCAGCAACAGCTAACCCCATGTTCTGAGTTTTTTAACGCTTATTTTTCATGCTTAGTATTTCTAGTTGGTTCTTCTTTAGAACTTCCTCTGTCCTTAATTCATGCCAGCAGTATAGTCTCTCTTCTCCTGGAGAATGTTTATTACATTTAAGTCTATCGCCGCCTGAGTCTGTGAATTCTCCCCTGACGCAGATGGCCTGTCACTGCTGTCTTTCTCCTCAGTGTCCCTCTCCCGCTCCGTGAGCTCAGACTTCCAGGGAAACTGCCCTGACTAATAGTCCAGGGTGGGCGGTAGTCGGTTTACAGTTGTGAGTACCAGAACCCAGTCCATTCTCGTATTAGTATTATTCGTGGTATTATCTTCCATGCGAGCAGCTGTAAACCTACTTTTGCCCTCCCTGTATTTAGGGGAATGCTGAAGCCCGCGTTCGGGGTTGCCCATTTTGGTGGTTTTATGAAGGAGCCACAGGCCCCTGCGAGGAGGGGTGTGCGTCTTGGGGAGCCCTGCCACCCACCCAGCCCGGGCCTGCTTTTCACAGAGTGCCTTCGTGTGTTGATTGTGATCCTGTAACGCTGGGAGTAAACTGGATGAGACAGGGCGAAGCAGGATTCAATTCCCTCTGGACAGTGAGGCAACTGTGTCACAGGCTGTTCTCGGGCCTCAGTCCCTGGTTCTCTGCATGAATGCTCTGTCCTCACGCCCCAGGGCGCTGCCTGCCGCACGCGCAGGGCCGCCCACAGTTTGTACGGTACATCTCACTGTCTCTGCAGATGCTGCCCGGCCTCGAACCCGGGCTCCAAGCAGCACCGGGAAACACGGGGCTTGCCCATCCAACGTGGGAGTGCCCACAGCTGCTGGGCGGCCAGGCCAGCACCGTGTGATGCCTGGATGCCTGGAGGGTGAGGAGGCATCAAATAGGAAGAAGCAGCAGAGTTCTGCCCACCCGGCTCCCTCACCCCCTTCTGGGATGCCGCTGCACCCGACCCGGCCCCTCACCCCCTCCTGGGATGCCGCTGCACCCGACCCGGCCCCTCACCCCCTTCTGGGATGCCGCTACACCCGACCCGTCCCCTGACCCCCTCCTGGGATGCTGCTGCATCCTCGAAGCACAGGCCTCCTCCTGACCAGGTCACAAGCACCGGCAGGAAGTGCCCCCCACCCCCACCCCCCCATCACGGGAGGGCGCCTGCTCCCTGCGGCGCACACCACAGATGCCAGAGCGTGGGCCGGTGTCCTGGCCACTCAGAGTGAGGGCCTCTTCGGCTCTGGCGGCCCCGTGAGGCCTGAGCACGCTCTCCACGTCTTCACCAGCTGCCCAGCAGCGAGGCCCATTGGCAAGGGAGCCGCTCCTCCGGCGCTCATCTCCGTGTAAACTAGGAAATCTTAGGTGATGGCCGGGACTTCATCTCAGCGACAGTGAGATCCGTTCACGAATGCAAACCTGCGGGCATCCGGCCAGGCCTTCGTCCTGCCTTGCCGTTAGGTCCCTCTGGGTTGTGTGGTGAGGAACGGGAGCAGGAAGCCCGGCTAGGAGGTTGCTGCTGTAGGCAGGGATGGCGTTGGCAGGAACTCTGCTTGTAGCCATGAGGGGGAATAAAATGGAAGCATTTGAGGTATACTTTGGAGCTGTGGTTGACTTCACACTGCTGAATGAGCTGGGTACCGTCTGGTTTGGGGGGTGAGCTAAGTGAATGATGTTATCATTTCCAGAATGCTGAAGGCCAGGGAAGTAATGGTGAAGACGTGGTGGGTGGGATCCAAAATTTTCATTCTATTATACTTGGCCTGTCTTGGACTTGCAGCTGAGAGGGACGCTCCGGAAAGAGTAGTCACCAGCAGCCACCCCAATACAGGAGGTGGGCGGTGAGGGAGGACGCTGAGCAGAGCAAAGTGGAGAAAGCAGACCTTAGCTCCCGCCATGGTGGTCTAGGGCAGAGGAGTGCTGAGGGGCTGGGCGCAGGGTGGGAGGTGAAGGAGTGTACCGGCTGGAGGTAAGAAGAGAAGGGGATAGAGATAAAAGATTCTGGAATGTCAAATTTCCCGCTGGTGGTGTGCTAGACAAGGGGTGGTGGGTAGGGTGAGCTTTAACTCAGTGAGTGGAGGGATCATCAGGAATAGAGAAGAACTGAAAAGGGCCAAGGTTGGAAGGAACAAACAACCTGAGTTTGGAAAGTTGCGTTAAAAACATGTCTCCTGGCACTTTGGGGAATCTGTGTCATAGGGTGCTGAGCCCACACTAGGGTGAGGTCTTTTCCTCCAGTTATACATCTCTCTCTTTCTTTTACAAAATAGCACTTATTATTTTTTTCTAACTATAGAAACAATCCGTAGTTACTGTAAAACATTTAAAAAATAAAAAACCTCCAAATCTGACTGCCCAGAAATAACAAATGTTAATATTTGATGTCTTGTAAGTACATACACACTGTGTGTGTCCTTTGTTTATAATTTTTGTAATATTTTTGTCATGTTTTTAAAACTAAATATATGGTGTGTATTTCCCTATGCCGTTAAGCACTCCTCCACAAAATGTCATTTAATGATGTCACCATCTTTCTCAAAGCTTAGAAAGTGGACACGGAGTTGTCCCCACTCCCTTCCCCCGAACCCCCCTCCCCCGTCCGAGGCCGCTCATGCTGGGCCCCCTCCCTCCCATATTTTGTGAGACGTGCTGACGTTTCCTCCTTGGGAAGGAGAGAGGCCTACGCCAGCATCAAGGTCACATGGCCAAGGTTACAACTCAAGGAAACCGACAGCCTGAGAAAGTTTTCTTGGAAATGAGTGAGGCCTGCAGGCCAGCAATTTCCTCACTCTGACGTTGGCCTCTTTCCCTGCTCACCCTTCCTTCTTCACTTTCATTTTCTCACAAAATGTCTACAGGCTTAAACATAAATGGGGAGCAGGAAAGAGCAGAGACTAGGCATTGGTGTCGCCCAGAAAGAACCAGGTTGCTCTATCAGCGCCCAGGCTAACCCTCCTCAGAGCGGGGCCGATCGTCCAGTTCCCTGCCCGCCAGGGTGCGGAGAGCTTGCGTCTGGTCCAGGGGATGGGGGAGCATGAGAGGAGGCCGAGGGCGCATTCCCAGAAGAGCGGTGTGGGAGGGGTGGGCCTGCAGGCGGCAGAAAGAGCACCAGAGGGGGACTCACTCCCCCCCACCCCTTTACCCTCTGCGGTGGGAGGGTCTCGGTGGGCCCTTGGCAGTGGGAAGCCACCCTCCCTCACAGCACAGTGGTGAAAGGAAGTGGGTTTCTATGGCTGCTGTAGACAAGAGAGTGTCTGCTGTTACCACATGAGCAGGAAGGCTCTGCGGGGGAAGCGACAGGAAGAGCTTTATGATTTAATTCATACGTTTTATGATAAGTAACATATTAATTAGCTTTCACCTGGGAAATAAAACTGCTTGCAGTAACATGTGTGTGTGAGAGCACGTGTGTGTGAGAGCATGTGTGTGTGAGAGCACGTGTGTGTGAGAGCACTGGACCTTCCGCAGCGGCAGGAGAAGCTGGGAATAATGACAGCCTGGGAGCCTGCAGCGGGCAGCGTGGCGGGGCCTGGGAAGGCTGGGCTCTGTGCCGCCTCTGTGCCAGGGCTTGGCCTGGAGTCGCTGCAGGGCTGTTGACAGACCGGCTGCACACATGGTGGGGAGCCCTTGGAGCAGGAGGGAGACCCAGGGACCCTGAGAACAGTTGGGACCCACAGGGCAAAGTGCTCTCCCATGCTTCCCTGTTCCTGCATCTGACCCCGAGGACACAGGCGGCTGCGGTGAGCCTGTCCACGTACCTAGCCCCAAACGTTCCCATTTCACAAATCAAGAAAGAGTTCTTCAAAGTTACAAATGTGACCGCAAGCAGGGCAAACTGTCTCTAAAAATTGAGGCGACACCTGGGCACACGGAGAGACATGCACACGTACATGTGAGGAAGTGACTTTCTCTCCCCCAGATTTTCTTCTGGCATCAAACAGTGTTGGAAAAGACGCGCACCGAGCCACTGGGTATCTAAAGAGATGCAGACCCGGTTAGAATGTAACCGGCTGGAATCAAAGACGCCTGCGGCAGTGTGGGTGGGAAAGTGTTCCTCAATAGCGACCCGCTTGAAGAACGCGCACGCTTCCCCCACAGAGACAGGAGTTGAATGTATTTGACTTGTGGAGCCCTCCTCCCACTGAAACCAGGTGTCTAAGGGTGGGTGCTCCTGCGGGAGCCTGGCCCTGTGCCGCCCGCCCAGCAGGACAGTCCAGCCCCGGCTCCCTCCTCAAAGGACTTGTGATGGAGAGTGGGGTTCCGAGGTCCCCTGGCTGTTTGTTTGCTCTCTCCCTGCTGTGCTTCAGGGTTTATTCTCACGCTGGTCGCTGTTGGTTCAGTGAGGGTCTTTCCTGCTCCATTTGCATCGTCCCTGCACCACACATCCCTTCCGTATTGTACATGGATGGTCTCTGTGTGGCCCGCTTTGCCATCAGCCTCCTTTATCTTGTGGAGGTCAATGTTTGTGTGGTTGCCAAGGAGCCCGAGACCCCCCTCACCCAGAGGGGCTAGACTCACCGTCTGGTTCTACAGTCAGACTCATTTCTGTAAACACATCCAGACCCCTCTGTCACCCCGCATTTACTGGTCACATGGATCAGGTGGAAAGCACGGATTTGAATAGAACACGTGGGTACTGATAACACTCTCAGCAAATTCCCCATAGCAGCTGCCATATCGGGGGGCATGATGCAGTCTGGGGGAAACAGGGACTCGCTGCAGGCACCATGGGCTAGCTGCCGAAGAACTCCTGGGGGTCAGTGTGGACCCCACCAAGTTTGTTTCTCCAGCCTGTGAGGCTCCGCCCACCATCTGGAGCACCTGCCCCCGTGGACCTGCGAGGGAGAGCAGGAGGACTGGTAGGGCTCCCAGTGGACTAGCAATGACAGTGTCAAGTGGCACCCACACACCATTCCCAAACGCAAGGGAGGCTGGGAGAGTGCCCCGACGATGTGCCGGGGAGGGGGGGGGGAGGGTCTGGTGGGCTGTGTCCTGGGCCCCTGATGTATCAGAGGGTGTGGGATAAACGCTGTCTCCACCCCTCCATCTGGGCAGCTTCGCCTCTCCCTCTGGTTTCTCGGGCTGTGAAATGTGGGGGGTGCACTGGAGAGCCCCGGGCGCCTTCCTGCTCCCTGTGCCCCAGACACTTTCTGGGTGGAAGAGCTACTCCTCAAAAGTGTGCGAGCTTCCTGCTCCCAGAGGAGGCCTCTGACCCGCTCAGCCTTCCGAGCCAGCGGACGCGTGGCAGCAGGTGAGGGCCGTCTCAAAAGTGCCGTCCCCGGCAGTGAAGGAACTCAGAAGGGCCTGAGAGCTGCTTGTCGGTGGGTTGCGGCACCTGGCGGCATGCCTGCCACCTCTGCAGCCCCCGAGGTGACCGGTGTGGTGTTAGCAGAGAGCGCAGGCACAGCCTTCTTTGAGCAGAGATGGCTGAATGAGTGAGGACACCTGCCCCCCACCACCCTCAGCCCCTAGAAACTGGAGGTGGGGGTCGGGGTGTTTGCAGGCACCAACTGGTCATGTGACAATGGTGTCCCCTGATGTCTTCTGCTCACCAGCACCAGAAAGTGCCAACAGACACCATTCCCCAATATGAACACGAGTCTTGTTTTGCTTGTATGCCTGTCTTTTCCCAACAGTATCTCATCCTGGAAATGTTTGCAAATACATACAGGCAAGGGGAGGAAAAGAGCAATGAACTTCATCCACTTCGCTGGCGTTTCCCTGCGTCTGTGTGGAGACTGCTGCTGCCAGGGGGGAACTTACAGGGTGAAGGAGGAGATGGCTGCAGGATGCTGAGAGGGACGCAGGTGTAGAAGGAGATTAGTGAACATTACCAGCCTTTCTTTTCTCCTCTTCTTTAATCTGACGAGCGTGTCAAAGCCAGCAGGTTGCTGGGAACCTTCACAAGTTTTCTCTTCCAACTCAAAGCAGGCATTTCTACCTCTCCCATATACACTGCATGGATCCACACAGACTGAGTCACAAAAAGAGGGGCCTGGGGTATGTAATGTTCTGAGATTTTTTTCCCACTTAAAATATAGTATGGGAATCTTTCTAATTCAATACATATGGGCCGCTCTTAATATTTTCACTAATTAAATAATCTCTGTAACGTAGATTCATCGTCCCATCAGTCATCATTTAGGTGCTTCCAGGTTTTCCTGTTGACCTTAGTGTGGTATTAGTCACTTCTTACAAACAGCCACTTTTATTTCTAAAAAGTTGTTCTAGAAGTAAAAATGCTGGGCCAGAGGGTTTTAGCAAATTTTGTTCACTTATCCTCCCCCTGCCCCCCCCTGGAAAATTGCAGTAATTGATCTTCCTGCTCAGAATGTAGGAGAGACCAGTTTTTCCACACTCTCACCAACATAGGTTGTTACAAAAGTGAAAAACGTTGCCATCTGATTAATGAAAAATGATGCCTTGTTATTGTTTTGACTTGACCTTCCATGAAGACTGGCACGGTGAATCATTCTTGCACGTGGTCGATCATTTGCACAGACTTTTTCTTATTAATTTGTAGTAGTGTATATAGTACTCCACTAGCTCTTTTCAATATATAAGAATAGTTTTCAGTCCAGCTTTTTAAAAATTATTTTATTTTTTTTGTAATTATTATTTAAAAAAAAATATGTTTGAGAGAGAGAGAGAGAGGAAGGGAGAGGGATAGAGAGATGGAAACATTGATGAGAAGAAACATCAATTGGCTGCCTCCTGCATGGCCCCTACTGGTGATCAAGCTGAGGCACGTGCCCTGTTGGGAATCGAACTGGCTGGGCTCAGTCCAGCTTTTTTTAAAAAGATATTTTGTTTACTGTAAAGAATTATTGACATTTTAATTTAAAATAATTATCACTATTTCCCTACATGATTGCTTTCCTGCCTTGTTTGGGAAGGCTCTCTTCCACTTATTTTTAAGGTGGCTTGCAGTGCCCAGGGCCAGGGCGGGTGTTTGTGCTGAGCAGCAGAGATCTCTGCTTCATCTGGTCTGCTCTGGTGCGAGACTGCCCAGATGACTGTCCTCCGTGGGCCACACCAGGAATGACGTCACTCCTTTTCTTTCCACAACACCAAGTTGCTGGATGTGGCTGCTCCTTCCACTGGTGAATTCTTTTTTAAAAAATCTTTATTGTTGAGAGTATTACAGATGTCCCACCCTTTTTCCCCCTATTGCCCTCCTCCACCTGCATCCCGACAGGCCCCAGGCCTTCACCACCCTATTGTTTGGGCCCCCAGTTAAGCATATATGCACGTAAGTTCTTTGGTTAATCTCTCCCCAGTCCTCTTCCCTCTGAGATTCTTAGTCTGTTCCATGTTTCCATGCCTCTTGTTCTATTTTATTCATTAGTTTATTTTGTTCATTATATTCCTTGTTTGTTTATTTTGATTTTTAGATTCAATTGTTGATAGCTATGTATTTATTGCTATTTTATTGTTCATATATATTTTTTAATATTTTTTTGTCGTCTTCTTTAAGAAGACCCTTCAACATTTCATGTAATACTGGTTTGGTGGTGATGAACTCCTTTAGCTTTTTCTTGCTTTGCTGGGTAGAGTAATCTTGGTTGTAGGTTCTTGCTTTTCATCACTTTGAATATTTCTTGCCACTCCTTTCTGGCCTGCATAGTTTCTGTTGAGAAGTCAGCTGACAGTTGCATGGGTGCTCTGTCTCTTGCTGCTTTTAAGATTCTCTCTTTGTCTTTAACCTTGGCATTTTAATTACGACATGTCTTGGTGTGGGCCTCTTTGGGCTCCTCTTGTTTGGGACTCTCTGAGAATCCTTGACTTTTATGTCTCTTTCACAGGTAAGGGAAGTTTTCTATCACTTTTTCAAATAGGTTTTCAATTTCTTGCTCTCTCTTTTGCCAGCAACCCCATGATGCAAATATTGGTACACTTGAAGTTGTCCTAAAGGCTCCTTACACTCTCTTCATTTTTTATATTCTTTTTTCTTTTTGCTATTCTAATTGAGTATTTTTTGCTTCCTCATATTCCAAATTGCTGATTTGATTCTCAGCATCCTCTCTACTCTACCGTTTCCCTGGAAATTAAATTTCAGTCAGTGTAGCCTTCATTTCTGACTTGTACATTTTTATGTTGTTGATGTTCTCACTGAGTTTCTTGAAGTTTTCACTAAGTTCCTTGAAGTTCTCACAAAGTTCCTTGAGCATCCTTATAACCATTATTTTGAACTCTTATTTGGGAGTTTGCTTGCTTCCATTTCATCTAGTTATTTTTCTGGAGATTTCTTCTTTCATTTGAGACGTGTTTCTTTTTCTCTTCATTTTGGCTGCCCCTTGAGTGTGTCACTCATAGAGGTGGTAGGGTTGTAATGTGGCATGATCTGAAGCTGACCACCAGTTGCACTGACTCAGGGGCCTCCTAGAAGGTGCAAAGTTGGCCAATGCCTGTGCCCCGCCTGGGGTCACAAAGCCTAAGCTACAGAGCAATCTGCAGATGGCTGCTACTTGTGTTGGGCTTGGAGGTGCCCAGAGGAGGCCAAGCTATGAACCAAGGTGGGCTACTACTAGTGCCAAGCCTGGGGCCACTTATTGAGAGGTATGGGGCACACTGAGGCCAGCTGCTGTTTGTTTGACAGATTTTAGGAAAGTCTGAAGCCTGAGGTAAGAGAGGCCAGTTCTATGGAAAAGCCACTGGAAACGGCTTGGATGAGCCTGCAAGTTGGGTGGAGCAGGGTCTCAGGGAGTCACCAGGGGCCAGGTGAACAGTATGAGCCAGGTTGATAGCTCTGTGATGGCGAGAGCTCAGCAATGGAACAATGACTTCTGCCAGCAGTTCTGTCTGGGAGAAAGCTGCTGCCCCCAGCTCTTGCCCTGATGCCAGACAATTTAGTTCCTCCCCAGATGTCTGGTTCCTTTCAAGCTGCTGCCTCAATGCTGGAGCTCAGAGGGAGTGAGTCCACGTAAGTCCATGTGTGAGCCCTTCAAGGGGAACTGTAATAAGTGGATAAAAAAGATGTGGTACGTTTACACAATGGAGTACTATGCAACTCTAAAGAAAGAGGGATCTCTTACCCTTTGAGACAACATGGGGACCTGGAGAGTATTATGCTAAGTGAAATAAGCCAGTCAGAGAAAGACAAGCATCACATGATCTCACTTAGATGTGGAATCTAAGGAACAAAATAAACTAATGAACAAAATAGATCCAGAGACATGGAGGTAGCAACAGACTGATGAATCTCAGAAGGAAAAATTAACCAATGAACTTATATGTATATATGCATAACCCATGGACGCAGACAATAGTGCAGTGAAGGCCTGGGGAGGGGGCAGGAGCATAGTGGAGGGGTCAATGGGGGGAGGGAAAGGGGAGAACCTGTAATTCTTTCAACAAAAATGAAAACATATTTTTTAAAAAGAGGAATTGCCTTGGACTCCAGCAGCTTTCGGGTCACCCAGCTACAATCCCCACTGGTTTTTACAGCCCAAAGATATGGAGACTTCCTCTCCTGGCCCTGGGACTCTGGGCTGAAGCATCTAGTAGGGGCTGGGACCCCTAGCACCTCAGTGGGACATCTACACCCAAGATATCCCTCCTGATGAAAAGCTGCTACACGTCTTTAACTAGGAGGGTGTGGGCCGGCCCGTTCTGCCCCTCCACCTTCCCGCCATCTTGATGGGCTTCTTCAATGCCCTAGTTGCAGGGCTTCCATTCAGCCAGATTTCAGGCAGTTTTGAGTGATGGTTGTTCTGTGGTTTAGTTGTGATTTTGAGGTGGTTGTGGGACGCAGCGAATACTACATTTACCTATGCTGCCATCTTGATGGGAACTGGGTATGTTTATTGATTTGAGGGAGAAAAAGAGAGAGAGACATTGACATGAAGATGTGAGAGAGAAACATTGATCCCATATGTGCCCTGAATATAGTTCAAACCCAAAACCTCAGCATGTGCTCTGCCCCGAAATCAAACCTGAAACCTTTTGGTGAATGGAGGATGCTCCAACCAACCGAGCCACGCAGCCAGGGCTCAGTCCTGACACTTTTGAAGAGTCCCGGTCAGTTATTTTGTCAGATTTCCTTTTAGCTGCGCTTGTTTGATCTTTCTCAGGACTAGATTGTGGTTACGGATTTTTATGTCGAATATAACGAAGGTGATGTGGCCGTCCTATCACTCTGTATTAGGGTCATATGACACCCACTAGATTTATTCCTGGGCCTCTTGGCTGAGGTGGTGTCTGTCCGGCTCCTCCGCTGGCTGGTCTTGCTTTTCCATATATTTGCTAGATCCAGCCCACACTTGAGGGGAGGGACATGGACAGCCTTGGAAGGCAAGTGTCCCAGGGTTTGTGGGGTTATATCAATCCCCCGCAACAATTAGTAAAGGTTGTTCATAACATTCTATTCTTCTCATTAGAGGGCCATACACACGATCAGCTTGGCGATTGGCCTGCTGTACTTCTCGAACATTTCATTAACTCTCCCCTAATGCCTTGGCAGGGCCAGACCAAATGATTTTGTGGGCCTCATAGGGCCTGCAGGCTGGACGTTCCCCACCCCTGAACAAGGGGGAGGAAACCCTTTCGGTCCTGGGGGCCACCCCCCCTCCCATCCCTCCAGTGCTAACACCTTGTGCTGCTCACTCCTGAGGGGAGTGATAGCTACGTGGCTCCCTGCAGGGGCGGTGGCTCAGAGGCCCTGGAGCCCTTGTCACAGGGAGAAAGGCAACATCAGTTCCCTGTGGGTTCCGGCCACGGCCACTCTGCACTGAGGACAGCTGCTGCCATAAACCCCAGAGCGTACGTAGCTGAGAGCTTGACATTATTTCCTGCACCTAGTGAGAGTCTCATGATTTGATCCCCTCCCTCTCCCCTCCGAACTGCTCATCCTCATGCCTGCACCCTCACTCGACTCCCATGGAATGTGCTGGGGCTTCTTGGAATGGCTCTCTTCAAGCCCTCCCTCTGGGCAGTCTCACTCACCAGACCCTCCCTGGCTGTTCCCCACGGAGGAGAGACAGTGTGAGTTGGGGGAGGGACCTTCACAGGGACATTCGTTCTCCAGCCACCAGCTCACCAACGGGCCCCTCCCAGACCCGCCTTAGTCAGCAGCGCGACCAGTGGACACGCGGGGCTTTGCTGGGGAGAAGGGGGAAAGGGTGTGAATGCCCACGAGGCTGGTTGGAATGCAGGCTGAGACTGAGGCCCACGGGGGCTGGGCGGGGCCTGGGCGGGGGCTGCAGCTGAGCAGGCCAGGATTCAGGGAACCTCGCTGAGCAGCGCATGCCTCCCAGGGGATGTTTGTGTGCCGGGTCTTTCAGGGTTTGGGGGCTCTGGATCCTGGCACTTCTCTCTCCACCTGCTCAGACATCGCTAAGCAGGGACACACTTTGGTCTCACCTGAGCGACTTCGAAGCTTTTGAAGGCTACGCAAAGGGAGGGCAGCGCCACAGAATGGCATTAAACGAAGCCACCCTGGGCACTGTGTAGGCCATGTCATATCAAATGAGGTAAAACCTCAGCCTTGTGGAACCCTCAACACTTCAAATTCAAGCTTAATTTTGAAATATTGTAAAGCAGAACTCCTTTTAAAGCCTGCAAGGAGCCTGAGGAGCTGGTTGCCCCAGCAGGTGGGGGAGGGCGGTAGGAGGGGCATGAAGTCCCAGGATGGGAGCTGGCAGGAGGCTGGGCTGCCTGTGGGCAGGTGGAGTCTCAGGGCCTTTGTGGCTGACAGTATGAGGGCAGCTCTGGGCAGAAGGAACCACGCATGGCGGTGCACATAGGACCCGAGCTCACATAGGGGGAGCTGGGGAAGATGGAGAGTCAGGGGAATCACCAGTCAGAGCTCCTAAGCCATGGCCTTGGGCCACTCTGAGCTGGTAGAGAGCTCTGGCTTGCCGTGAAGGGCTCCCTCGGCAGCGCCATGCCAGGCAGTAGGAGTCTGCTTATTGCCTGGGGCTGCTGGGTGGAGGCCAGAATAGAGCTGACACCTCTCCATCTGTCCTGCCCTCTGCTTCTCAGACGTCAGGACGGCGTCCACTTTGGCCAGCTCACCTGCAAGCCACACAGGGAAGGGGGCCTGGGGCACATCTGCAGCTTGATCAAGCCGAGCACAGAGCCGCGCAGCCGCGGGCACGTGTGAAGGGAGCTGGCCCGGCACCCAGCTTGCTGCTTGCACCATGCCGTCTTGCTGCCTTGTCCTGGACTGGCAGAGTCCCACTGCAGGTTCCCCTCACACAGTGCAAACGGCATCGGTTAGAATCCCAGCCTCTCGAACATTGTCACTGACCCGGCACCATGTGGTCTATTCCTCCCTTGGCGAGGGACTGAGCTGTGTAGACACCTCCGAGGAGAGCAACTCTGCAGTGACCACTGCACCGGAGGGTGGCCAGGCCAGGACCCAAAGGCTCTGAAAAGTGTGTCCTCCAAGTGCCAGCCCAGCCCAAGGAGCGGTGCTACCCCAGTGATGTGGTTGGGATGCTTCTCAACCTTATCTCCTCAAGGAGCGAGGTCCCAGCAAGGACCGGACCAGCCGCGGAGTGTTTGTGTCTGAGGTTGGGGCCCAGGGCTGGGCCAGGCTATGCTGTGTACGTAGTCAGTCTGCGGCGGGAGGAGCGGGGAAGCAGGACGAAGGCTCCAAGATTGTTGTCTGCCAGAGCTATTGACGTAGCTCAGCGTGGTCTCCGCAGCCAGCAGGGCCCGCCTGAGCAGGGGCAGATGGAGGAGGGGATGCTAGCACCCGGGCTCAGCCTTCCTGGCTCTCCGCTGCTTGTCTGTGCCACTGCACTGCCTTCTGGGACCGGTGCCCTCTGAGGGCCATCGGGGCTTTATTGGCTCATGATGATGTTTTATTGACAAGAGCAGCTGCTCTTATGTCCCCCTTGGGGAAGGGGAGCTGGGTGAAGCATTGCCCAGGCACCACCGCCTGTGGCAGCTAGTCCGATTCCGGAAATGGGCAAACCGGAGGAAATGAGATCCTGGGAAAGGACGGGGCCAGGCGTCTAGGGTGGGTCACAGCATGCAGCTGAGGCAATGCCTGTGTGCTCTCCCCTCTGCCCCCACCCCCCATGCCTTTCTGGGGCACATCCCTTATTTGCTGCACAGTGATGTGGCAGTTGGCCCGAAGGAGCTATTTTTACACCCACTTCCTGTCCCCGGCAGGCATCCTGTGACTTCCACTCTGCCTGCCATCACCAAGGATGCCCACGGGCACTGGATGTCTTGGGAAGCCAGGAAACAGACTTTCCCCATTCACCTCAGCGCCCAGGGAATGGTGATATCTGTGTCCTGGAAATCCGAAGCTACCTGATGCCACTCTGATAAGTTTGGGCACAATTAGGTGCATATTGTGGAGTCCTCGTTCAGGGAGCAGTTCAGGGAGTTAGGTCTGGTTGGGTGGGCTCCAGAAGCTGGCCATACGTTGACCTACTGCAATGGGTGGTTGTCATTCATTCATTCATCTAATTAATGTTTCCTGCTTCTCTACTATATGTCAGGAATTTTCTTGTAGGGAAAGTCAATAAGCCATGGAAGCCTGGTCCCTGCCCTCAGAGTTTGTGGCCTATCATTGGGCCAGCTAGCTGGTGAGACCAGCAGGTGCAACTGCCACAGTGAGGGCACGGTGGGCGCCTATAGCGTGCAGAGGCCAGGTGGGGCGGAGAGCTTCCAGGGAGGAGACATGTGGGCTGAAAGCTGCAGGGACCCGAGGGAGGGGAGACTGCTGTGCGGAGGAAATGGTTTCTCCCAGGCCAGAGGTGAGGGCCAAGAGCCCAGCGTGGCCAAGCACAGAGTGAGGTGGGCGTCTAGGGGGGAAGTGGCAGGGAAGTGCACAGGGGCTGTGATGACTGGGCCACTGGAAGACAGCGAGACCGCAGCTGAGGCCGGAATAGTCAAGTGAATCCCACCTCGTAGCATGGTGAGATTTTTGTCTTAGAAAATGCATCTGGACGCACTGTGGATGAGAGGGCAAGTCTGGGCCTCTGGACAGCTGGGCCAGAACCACGGCCTTCTGCGGGAGGAGGTCTGGGAGGGAGAATGGAAAGAGCAGCAGAGAGTGGTGAGGGCTGGACACAGGAGGGCTCGAGCTGGGCAAGGAGAGGAGCGGCTTCTAGTTTGGAGCTCCAGGTTGTTCTAATCTTGGGATATGGGGTGGCATTGGGGGCTGGGCATTGTCATTGTCTACCCTCCCTTCCTCTCTGGGTCCCAGCTTCCACAGTGCCCTGGGGTATCACCTTGGGCTTGGGGTCTTGGAGCAACAGTGAAACCACACGGGCTCTAAGAGTCTGCCCGACGTGTCTGTGCTGGAGCAAGAGGTCACCCGAGGGACCCTGCTGTGAGGGCATGGATGGTGCCCCTGGGCCTGTGCACCTGGAAGGAAGACGCCACACTCCTGGCATCGAGACGTGAGGTGCTTGAAGAAGAAAACAGCATAGATTGCATGAAAAGGAAATTTTTGGAAGCTGGATGTCGAAGAGCACAGACTGTTCAAGGTCAGGAGCCCATGGGCACTAGCCACTGTGAAGGCTGTGCTTCTGCATCTGGTGCTGGGTTCCACAGGCATGTTCAGTCTGTGACAATTAATCATCATGTTCACACACACACACACACACACACACACTTACCCTGTGTGTTTTACACACACACACACACTTACCCTGTGTGTTTTACACACACACACACACACACCCTGTGTGTTTTACACACACACACACACACACTTACCCTGTGTGTTTTACACACACACACACACACACACACTTGCCCTGTGTGTTTTACACACACACACACACACACACACACTTACCCTGTGTGTTTTACACACACACACACTTACCCTGTGTGTTTTACACACACACACACACACACTTACCCTTTGTGTTTTATACACACACACACACACACATACCATGTGTGTTTTACACACACACACACACTTACCCTGTGTGTTTTACACACACACACACACACTTACCCTGTGTGTTTTACACACACACACACACACACACACTTACCCTGTGTGTTTTATACACACACACACACACACACACATACCATGTGTGTTTTACACACACACACACTTACCCTGTGTGTTTTACACACACACACACACACACACACACACTTACCCTGTGTGTTTTACACACACACACACACACACACGCTTCATTAAAAAGGTTTCTCACAAGAATGACGCTTGGCGTTCTCAGAAGTGCTCACTTTGCCTGGTTTGGGTGTCAGGTGTGTAGACTGGAGCTCTATCTGAACGTGGGGGTGGAGACAGCAGAGGCTGGGCCTGTAGGGTGCGGGCCGTGCTCAGAGGAGGCGGGCCCTGGTCTGAGCTGGGGATGGCAGTCCCGCACCTGCTTTCCGCTCTCAGCACCAGATGGTTTGCTGGAAGAGCCTTGACTCAGGATCCAGAGGTTGCAGGTTTGAGCCTCCAAACCAGAGGGTCAGACGGGGTTACTGCTGATGTCCAGACAGGCAAGGAAGCCACGGTCTTTTGGAAACAATAGAACTCCTGGGCAAAGTTTTCCTTATTTATTAATTTATTAATTTAATAAATCTTTATTGTTCAGATTATTACAACTGTTTCTCCTTTTTCCTCCCATAGCTCCCCTCCACCTGGTTCCCACTCTACCCTCTGCCCTTACCTCACCCCCCACTGTCCTCGTCCATAGGTGTACGATTTTTGTCCAGTCTCTTTCCGTACCCCCCACACCCCTTTCCCCTGAGAATTATCAATCCACTCCCATTCTATGCACCTGATTCTATTATATTCATCAGTTTATTCTGTGCCTCAGATTTTTAATTCACTTGATTTTTAGATTCATTTGTTGATTGATATGTATTTGTTGTTCATAATTTTTATCTTTACTTTTTTCTTTTTCTTCCTCTTCTTAAAGAATACCTTTCAGCATTTCATATAATACTGGTTTGGTGGTGATGAACTCCTTTAGCTTTTTCTTATCTGTGAAGCTCTTTATCTGACCTTCAATTCTGAATAATAACTTTGCTGGGTAGAGTAATCTTGGTTGTAGGTTCTTGCTATTCATCACTTTGAATATTTCCTGCCACTCCCGTCTGGCCTGCATAGTTTCTGTTGAGAAATCAGCTGACAGTCATATAGGTGCTCCCTTGTAGGTAATTAACTGTTTTTCTCTTGCTGCTTTTAATATTCTCTCTTTGTCTTTTGCTCTTGGCATTTTAATTATGATGTGTCTTGGTGTGGTCCTCTTTGGATTCCTTTTGTTTGGGGTTGTGTGCGCTTCCTGGACTTGTAAGTCTATTTCTTTCACCAGGTAGGAGAAATTTTTGGTCATTATTTCTTCAAATAGGTTTTCAGTATCTTGCTCTCTCTCTTCTTCTGGTACCCCCATAATTCTGATGTTGGTACACTTGAAGTTGTCCCAGAAGCTTCTTACACTATCTTCAACTTTTTGGATTCTTTTTTCTTTTTGCTTTTCCGGTTGAGTGTTTTTTGCTTCTTTGTATTTCAAGTCTTTGACTTGATTCTTGTGTTCCTCTAATCTGCTGTTGGGTCTCTGTATAATATTTTTTATTTCAGTCAGTGTATGTTTAATTTCTAGTTGGTCCTTTTTTGGATCCTTGAGGGTCTCGTTAATTTATCGGCCTTTTCTAAGAAATTCTTGAAAAACCTTATAACTGTGGTTTTGAACTCTATAGCCAGTTGTTTGTTTTCCTCCATTTCTTTTGTTTGTGATTGTTTCCTTGTATCCTTATTTTTGCTGCTTCCCTGAGTTGGTAGGGTGGCTTTGTGTGCTAGGTGTCCTATATGGTCCAATGGGTCAGCCTCTCAGTTACCTGAGCTGGACACTCTTGGTGCACACCTTTGTGGACTGTGTGTATAGCCTTGTTGTAGTTAAGTCTTGATTATTGTTGGTATGACTGGGAGGAATTGACCTCCAGGCCAATTGGCTGTGAGGACCTGCTGTGTCTATAATGGAAGAATTGCTGTGCTGGAGACACGCTTATGGGGCAGGACTTGTTCCAGTGGGGCTTTGGTGATCACTGAGTCTGCCTCTTGAATGTGTCCCTTATGAGAGTGGTTGAAATCTGCTGTTGTCTCACACAGACCACTAGATACACTAGTTTCTGAATCACCAATGGGGTGCAGGTCAGCTACTGTCTGAGGCCACCCAGCAGGAGCTACAGCGAGAACTACAGTTTTCTCCTCTTTGCTTGGGGTTTGGAGGTTTTGGAGCTGTCTGACTGGAGCTGTAGTTTATTTGGTTAAGCTGTGATAGGGCAGGCCATTTATATGCAAAAGCTGCTGTGTGGAGCTTGGGTGGGTTTGTAGATTGTGTGGGGCAGAGTCTCAGGGAGTCCCTAGGCTAGGGCATGGCAAACAGTGATGGCTGCCAGTCAGCCGTCTCTGCGTTTCCATGTTTCCAAGTCCCTGCTTCCCAAGCCCCAGCGCAGTAAAGAATGATTGCTGGGTGCACCTCTGCAAGAAAGTCACCCTCACTTTCTGACCCAATGGCCGACAGTCCAGCTTCTCCCTGTAGGAGTTTGGGTCCCCCGCATCTCCCCAGAAACTGGATTTCAGAGTAATCAGGAGCTTGTTTCCCTTTGGGTTGAAAAAAAGCAGCACATCCAATCGCTCACCACCAGCCTGATTTGCGCGCCTCCGTACCTCAGCTTTTCAGCGCTTGTGCATGTCTCAATGCTCTTTTCTCTTTCCTTCTAGTTGTAGAACTTCCACTCAGCCAGCTTTCCTGTGGTTCTGGGTGATAGACGTTTTGTCTTTTAGTTGTAGTTTTGAAATTGTTGTGCGAGGCAGCAGTTTAGGTGTTTACCTATGCCACCATCTTGGTTTCTCTCCTATTTCTTTTCCAAAGTTTTCCTTTCTGAAAAGTTAACTGAGGAACTCAGCAAGGGTTCCCCGTAGCAATGGTCACACCTTCATCTGATGACAACTGTAAAACTGTGTTTTCAGAGGGGAAAATAGTTAACCTCCAGGGAGTCCATGGACCTACCCAGGTGGCCATGGTCCTGGACAAGGCTGCTTTGCCAGAAGGAATCTCATGTTAACAGGACGAGCATGCAGAGACCAGCCTGAGATGCCAGAGCCGGTCCTTCCCCACAGAGCCGGCCCTTCCCTTCCCCACAGAGCCGGCCCTTCCCTTCCCCACAGAGCCGGCCCTTGCTGCACAGCGGCCATGGCCCCTGCATCCCAGCGCGTGCTGCTGTGGGGTTGTGGCACAGCACTGGGCAGGACGCTCTCTGGGACAGCTGCACTGCCAGGCTCCACTCAGGCCCCAGCAAATTCTTCACACTGTTTCCAGCAGACCTCAGATCTCCCCACTTCTGGCCTCAGAACTGACACCCAGACCAAAAGGGGTTTCATGAACTCAGTCCCCTTCCACCCCATGGGGTGGCCAGTGCCTGGGAGTGGAAAGCCGGTGACTCCCTACCCTCACCTGGTCACTAGTGTTCCGATGCTGGCTGCTCTGTCAGCTGTGTCCTAGAACACAGAGGACACATGGTGAAGCCCTAGCTTGAGTCCTGATAGACATGTGATGAACAATAGCCTCTAGGTCTCGGCTGCCACCATTCACCCTCTCAACACCATGCCTTCCTGACCCCAAATGCTGCAGTGGCAGCGCTTGGACATCCCTGAGCCACTCCCACCTGCCCCAGCCCTAGTGGCCTATATCATATATAACACTGATCAAGTGCCCCTTCTTTCTTTTCTTTTTTTTTTTTTTAAAAAAATATGTGTTTTTATTGAATTTTAGAGAGAGAGGAAAGGAGAGGGAGAGAGATAGAAACAGCAATAAGGGAGAACAGCAATTGTCTACCTCCTGCATGCCCCTACCGGGGATCAAGCCTGCAACTCAGGCATGTGCCCTGACTGGGAATCGAACTGGCAATCTCTTGGTGCATGGGTTGTCACTCAACCATCCGAGCCACACACGCTGGGCAAGCCCTTTCTTGAAGACCTCTCTGTTGCCTTTCACACTTAGGAAAAAAACAAACTCTTTTTTTAAAAAAATATATATTTTATTGATTTTTTACAGAGAGGAAGGGAGAGGGTTAGAGAGTTAGAAACATCGATGAGAGAGAAACATCGATCAGCTGCCTCCTGTACACTCCCTACTGGGTATGTGCCTGCAAGCAAGTTACATGTCCTTGACTGGAATTGAACCTGGGACCTTTGAGTCCTCAGGCTGACACTATCCACTGAGCCAAATCAGTTAGGGCAAACCCAAACTCTTAAGTCTGGCCCTGCTGACTCATCCTCCAACCATTGTGCACTGGTTTTCAGAAATGAGCTCCCTGGTCTTCCTGAGACCATGCGCTGGGCTGTGCAATGCCTTCAGGAGGAAAACGCTTCCTTCAGCTTTCTGGAATGTTCTCTCAAATGCTATGTCCTCACAGAGGACCTATATGGTGTGTCTTGTGCAGAGGCCAGGTGGGGCGGAGAGTTTCCAGGAAGGGACTGCCCTTCTCCGTGACTTTTTGTCATTCACTGTCTCCTCAACCAGTTTATAACCACAGAGAGGATGGTGCCTCAGGGCTTCTGCACTCAATTCCAATGTGAAGCTGTGTGGGGGAGGCTCCACACCACAAACAATTCTCCAACACCACCCTGGTGTCCTCAATTCAACTCAATTCCAACACTGTCTACTGAAGAAGCATCAGCTTCCACAGGGTAAGGGCTTCATCCTACTAGATACTTTCAACCCTGTCTCCACTTCAGACATCAGTCACAAGTCCAGGTCATCACCTGTGCTTCTACCCAGCTTCTATCGATCAGAGGGTCCCACCACCCCTCCTCGGGTCGGATTGCTTTGCTAAGCACCTCACAGGACTTGGAGAAACAGTCTCCTCACTAGACACCGGTTTATTGTAAAAGGATATAACTCAGGAACAGCCGATGGAGGAGATGCACAGAGGGTGGGGAAGGGGCGGAGCTCCCATGTCTTCTCCCAGAGCATCATGCTCCCCACATCTCCCGGTGTCAGAAGCTCCCAGACCCCTCCTTCTGGGCTTTATGGGGGCTTTGTGAGAGAGGCATGAAGGACTAAACCATTGGCCACTGGGGGGGATTCAACCTCCAGCCCCTGCCCTCCCTGGAGGTCAGGGAGATAGGGACTGAAAGTTCCAACCCTTCAATCACATTATTGGCCATCTGGTGACTAGCTTCCATCTTTAAGTGACCAAGAGGCTTTTCAAAGGTTACCTCATGGTTCTTTGGGAGAGATTAAAAATGGTGGCAGAGTAAGCAGATGCTACACAAATATTCTCCCAGGACCAAACTGGAATTACAACAACAACAAAAAAATATCCTGAATAGTCAACTGAAGACTGGCTGGAGAGAACCCTGACAACCAGGGATGAAAAATGGAGATCACATAGAGACTGGTAGGAAGGGTGGAGGCAGGAAAGGCTGACCGGGCTCCCACAGACAGCAGTTGAGTTTCTGAGAGATATTTCATCTGTGGGGAGTTGACAATGAGAACTCTGGGGTCTAATCCCCAAGCTGGGCTCCCCAGCAGAGAGCACCAGAACTGAAAAAGGTGACCACATAATATCTCAGTGTGAAAAGCAGTGGGGTTGCTGTCTGCCAGTGAGAGACGGCTGAAAATGCAGGCACTTTCTTAAAGGGCCAATGCACAAAATTCCATTCACCTTGTGCTCTGGCAGAGGAAGGGCAGAGTGGACTAGAGCTGTGTGAGCAGAAGCCAGGGTTGAAGGTTCTGGGGTTAGAGCTCAGAAGGCAGACACCCTGATTTCCTGTGCTGAGTCATTCCCTCATACTGTGGAGGTCATCTTTCTCATGCACACATTTGCTATCCAGGCAATTTTGCCTCAGGGGAAGACAGTCAATCATCCTATTGGAAAACACCTTGCCCCATGGTATGGAGTTTCTGAGGCCCATTATGACACTGAGAATAACAATTAGCTTCCATGCAGAAGCAAATGCCCCACCTTATTGGCAAAAGTCTTGCCACACCTGTGGACAGTTGCCTGAGGGTTATTCAAGACTAAATCCATTCAGTCTTCAGGCAGAGGTGGTCTCTGGAGGCTTTGAGTCATCTTTGCCTGATCTAATTAGTCAGAAACAGCATTTGCCACTATCCTGTACTGGAGACTGAGAGATGTAGCAGATCTACCTAATACATAGGCACAAACCCAAATAGGAAGCCAATTGAGGAGACCAAAAAAAAACAAACAAAACACAACAAAACCCAAAATGAAAGAACAAGAGAATTATCCAGAAGAAGAGAAAAATGAAAAGGAGATAAGAAATTTATCTGATACCAGAGGCCTGGTGCACAAAATTCCTGCACTCAGGGGCTTCCACAGCCAGGCCTGTGCCCTCTTGCAGTCTGGGAGCCCTCAGCGGATGTTAGACTGTCAGTTTAGGCCCGGTCCCCAGATATTTCATCTGTGGGGAGTTGACAATGAGAACTCTGGGGTCTAATCCCCAAGATATATATTGCCACCGCTGCTGTGCTTGCCAACCATGAGCTCAGCTTCTAGCTGAGCAGTGCTCCCCCTGTGGGAGCGCAATGACCGCCAGGAGGCAGCTCCTTTGTTGAGTGTCTGCTCCCTGGTGGTCAGTGCATGTCATAGTGACCGGTCATCCCACCCTTTGGTTGATTTGCATATTAGCTTTTTATTATATAGGATAGAGTTCAGAATAATGATGGTAAAGATGCTCAACAGCATGAGAAAAGATATTGTAAATATGAAAATGGAAATAAAGAATGACATAGCACAAATAAAGAACACAATGGAAGGAAAACACTGCAGATTAGGGGAAGCTGAAGATTAGATCAGTGAATTAGAAGACAGGGTAGAAAACAAATCACTCAAACAGAGAACCAAAAAGAAAAAGCAATGAAAAAGCAGGAGGACAGCTGTGGGACAACATGAAACATAACAATATTTGCATAGTAGGGGTACCAGAAGAGGCAGAAAGGGAGCTGGGGATAGAAAACGTGTTTGAAGAAATAATGGCAAAAAATTTCCCTAACCTGCTAAAGGAAAAAGTCACACAAGTTCAGGAGGCACAGAGAGTCCCAAGCAAGAACACAAGCAGGCCCATGCCCAGACATATCATAATTTAAATTCCCAAAAATTAAAGACAAAGAGAGAATCTAAAGGCAGAGGAAAAAAGCAACCTGTTACCTACAAAGGAGCTCCAATAAGGCTATTATATGACCTCTCATCAGAAAATTTATAGGCCAGAAGGGAATGGCATGAAATACTCTTCTAATTCACTGATCTAATCTTCAGCTTCCCCTGGTAATGGAAAGCAAGGATCTGAAACCAAGATTACTATATCCAGCAAAGCTATTATTCAAGATAAACTGTGAAATAAAGATCTTCCCAGACAAAAAAAAAAAAGGCTAAAGGAGTTCATTACCAAGCCAGCATTACAAGAAATAATAAAGGGACTGCTATAATGAGAAGAAGGAATAGAGAGAGAAGCCTAGGCATACAGAATTAAAATGGCAACAAATATGTACCTATTCTATATAATAAAGAGCTAATATGCTAATTAACCAGACAGCAGAACAACCTTCCGGACGACCTTCCAGAATGACCAGTGGGCAGGGCCACGGGTGGGAGGGGGGTTGCTGAGGCAGCCAGGGTTGCAAGGGCCGAGCCCCTTGCATGAATTTCTTGTATCAGGCCGCTAGTCAATAATAATCTTAAATGTAAATGAATTAAATGCTCCAGTCAAAAGACATAGGGTAGCTGAATGGATACAAAAGCCTCAGAACAAAACACTCACACAGGATAAGAGTAAAGGGATGAAAAAAATTTTTCCATGCAAATGGAAATGTTAAAAAGCCGGTATAGTAATACTCATATCTAACAAAATAGATTTCCAAATGAAGGCTATCACAAGAGACAACAAAGGTCACTACATAATACTAAAGGGATAGAGCCAACAAGAGGATATAACTCTGGTAAACATAGATGCATCCAATATAGAAGCACCTAAATATATTTTAAAAAAAAAACTTCTAGAGGACTTTAAGGGAGAGATTGACAACAATACAGTCATAGTAGGGGACTTTTGCACCCCACTGACTTCACTGGATAGATATTTCAGAACAAAAATTAATAAGTAAACAGTGACTCTAAAGGACTCACTGTATCAGATGGACTTAATTAACACTTATAGAACATTTCACTCCAAAGCTGCAGAATATACATTCTTCTCAAGTGCCATGGTGGTGATTCTCAAAGATAGAACACTAAGACAGGACAGAAAATAAGTCTCTACAAGTTCAAGAAGATTGAAATCATATCAAGCATCTTCTCAGATCATAGTGAAATAAAATTAGAAATTAACTATAGTAAAAACACTCAAAAACTTTCAACCACACGAGGCTAAATAGAATGTTATTAAACAATGAATGGGTTACCAATGAGATCAAGAAAGAAACCAAAATCTTCCTGGAAACAAATGAAAATGAACACATAAAAGCCCCAAATATGTGGGACACAGCAAACACAGTCCTGAGAGGGAAGTTCATAGCACAACAGGCCTACCTCAAAAAACAAGAAAAATTAACAATAAACTATTTAACCCTACCACTTAAACAATTAGAAATTGAACAAGAAAAGCCCAAAGTAAGTAGGAGGAAGGATATAATAAAGATGAGAGCAGAATTAAATGACATAGAGAAAAAATACAAAAAATCAATGAAACCAAGAGCTAGTTCTTTGAAAGGATAAACAAGATTGCTGAACCGTTAGCAGAGAGAGGCCCCGAATAAATAAAATCAGAAACAAAAGCAGTGAAGTAACCACTGACACCACAGAAGTACAAAGGATTGTATGAAAATACTATGAGGAACTATATGCCAACAAGCTGGACAATGTGGATGAAATGGACAAATTCCTAGAAACAAACAATCTTCCAAAACTGAATCAGGAAGAATCAGAAAACCTGAATAGGCCAATAAAACTGATGAAATAGAAACAGTAATAAAAGAACTGCCAGGAAACAAAAGCCTGGGTTCGGATGGTTTTGCATTCAAAGAAGAACTAACACCTATCCTCCTCAAGCTATTCAAAAAAATCCAAGGGGAAGGAACACTTTCAAGCCCTTTTTATGAGGCCAGTATTATCCTAATTCCAAAAGCAGATAAAGACACTACAAAGAAAGAGAATTACAGACCAAAATTCCTGATGACTATAGATGCTAAAATCCTCAACAAAATATTAGCAAATTGGGTCCAGCAATATATTAAAAAGATCATACACCATGACCAAGTGGGATTTATTCTAGGAATGCAGGGCTGGTACAATATTTGCATATCAATGAACATGATACATCACAGAAATAAATTGAAAGACCAAAACCACATGATCATATCAATAGATGCAGAACAAACATTCAACAAGATCCAACATCCATTTTTTTAATAAAAAACTCTCAGCAAAGTGGGAGTAGATGGAGTATACCTCAGCACGATAAAGGCCATATATGTCAAACCTACAGCAAACATAATTCTCAATGGGCAAAAAGTAAAACCATTTCCCCTAAGAACAGGAATAAGACATGAATGTCTGCTTTCACCATTCTCATTCAACATAGTACTGGACATCCTAGCCACAGTGATCAGACAAGAAGAAGAAATAAAAAGCATCTAAATTTGAAAGGAGGAAGTAAAACTCTCAATATTCACAAATGACAGAATATTGTACATAGAAAGCCCTAAAGACTCCACCAAAAACTATCTTACCTAATAATAGACAAATATGTAAATTGACTGCACCTTCGCTATGCCCACAGCCAATCAGAGTGAGTGAGTATGCAAATTAACCCACCAAAGATGGCGGTTGATTTGCATATGAAGGCAGGGTGGGCAGCACCATGGCCTGCTTCCAGGGGTACGGGTCCATCGGGAGTGGAGGAAGCCCTGCGGGCAGCGCCAGACACCGCCCACAAGGTACCAATCCATCGGCCGGGGAGGCGGTGGGGTGGGCAGTGCCAGATGGCACAGGAGGGGTCTGGGTTCATCGCAGGCCCCAGGAGGGGCAGCGGCATGCCTAGCCACTCCCGGGGGTCCCTAGGAACATCGCCGCCCTGGAGAGGCAAGGCCGGACTGCCTAGCTGCTCCCATGGGGCTTTGGGAGCATTGCCGCCCCGGGGAGGCGAGGCCGGACCCGCCTAGCCACTCCCAGGGGTCCCTGGGAGCATCGCCGCCCTGGGGAGGTGAGGCCGGACCCGCCTAGCTGCTCCCGGGGGTCCCTGGGAACATTGCAGGCATGGGGTTGCTGAGACCCAGACCTGGCCTCTGGCCACAGATTCATAGTTTCACTGAGACCAAGGGGATCTGCCTCATCTGCAGAGAGACAGAGGTTCTGCAGTGACCCTAAGACGCGGTTGGGCCCAGCCAGGGATCAAGGGTCATGGAAGGACTCCCGGGGAGAGGGGCAAGGACCCTCACCCCTGAGGCAGGGTTGAGGGGTGGTGCCACCTCAGTGGAGGGGTGCTGCACTGCAGGGTACTGGACTGACTGATGTGATTCAGAGAAGCTCCCAGTGCTAATGGGCCTTGCTCAGGCGGCCTTCACACTTCAGAGGCAGTGACTCCTGCTCCTGCCTTGACCCAAAAGCAAGCCCGCGGTGCCCTGCCCCATTGCAGAGCATGCCTAGGCAGTGAGTGTGAAGCCTTCCACCTGCTCCGGAGAAGCGGGGGCAGTAAAGAATGGGGGGCAGGGGACGGGGAGAGGAAAGAATGTGGAGCATCCGCAATGAAGAGGTGCTCGAGAAAGAGGCTCGGAAGCCTGACTGGAAGGTTTGTTCTGTTTGCTGGGCGGCTGCCCCTTAGGAAGCGCAAAGAGCATAGCTCTGAGGGCTTCCTGTGTGCTGAGTCAAGTTCCACAGCCAACTGGAATTGGCCTCAGTTTCCTGGTCTGTGAAATGGATGAAGCATGTCCCAGTGCCTTCATGAGCTTTGATGGCCAATTGAGATACTATATAAAGAAAATGAGGGAAGAATTGAGAAAGAAAAGGAAGGAAGAGCAACACAAAAGAAAGACTGAAAGGAACCTGTAAACCCATTGTCACTTAAATAAGGAATATAGTCTATAGTGTTGTAATGATGGTATGATGCCAGGTGGGTACTAGAAATATCGGGGAACACTTTGTAAAGTATATGATTGTCTAACCACTATTCTGTAACTAATATAAAACCTGAAACCAATACAAAATAATGTTGAATGTAAAGAAATGGAAATTGGAGTGAAATTTTTATAAATTTCAAAGTTTAAATAAAAGCTGTAAATGAAGGAAGGGGAGAATAAAAATAGTGTTTTTCATTTTAAAGAGTTATCTTTATATGGTGCTTTTATACTTTTCTAAGTCATTATCTCATTTTAATTTCCGGGCAACTTAAAGACAAGATAATTATTCCCTCCACTATTCAAAGAAAGGAAATCTTGGTGTCTGGTCCTAATGATTCAATTGTCAAGCCCTTATTGTAAAGCAGGGTTAGTAAAATTTTCTGTGCAGGGTCATATCTATACTAATAAAAGCCTTGAGGGTGATCAGGCCAGCAGGGGAAGGTATTTGGGGGCAATTAGGCCCGCAGAGGAGCAGTTAGGTGTCAATCAGGCCAGCAAGGGAGCAGTTAGGGGGCAATCAGGCAGGCAGGTGAGCGGTTAGGAGCCAGCGGTCCTGGATTGTGAGAGGGATGTCCAACTGCAGGTTTAGGCCTGATTCCACAGGGATCGGGCCTAAACCTGCAGTTGGACATCCCCCGAAGGATCCCATATTGGAGAGGGTGCAGGCTGGGCTGAGGGACACCCTCCCCAGTGCACGAATTTTGTGCACTGGGCCTCTAGTTAGATTTAATAAATGAATTTGGAAATGTAGCAGGATACAAAATCAACACCCAGACATCTATGGCTTTTTTATACACCAATAATGAATTCTCAGAAAGAGAAACTAAACAAACAATCCCATTTACCATTGCAGCAACAACAAAAATAAGATAGGAATAAACTAAATAGAGGAGGTAAAAAATTTGTTCTTTGAAAACTACAGGATGTTGAAAAAAGATAGAGGAAGATATAAACAAGTGGAAGAATATACTGTGTCCATGGATTGGTAGAATTAACATCATTAAAATGTCCATACTACCCAAGTCAATCTACGGATTCAATGCAATCCCTATTAAAATACCAACAGCATATTTCACATTGAGAATAAACACTCCAAAAATTTACATGGAACCAAAAAATCCCCGAATAGCTGCCACAATCTTGAGAAAAAAGATTAAAGTCAGAGGAATCACAATACCAGATATCAAGTTATACTACAATGCCACTGTAATAAAAACAGCCTGGTACTGGCCCAAGAACAGGCATATAGATCAATGGAACAGAACAGAGACTCCAAAAATCAACCCAAGCCATTACACTCAATTAATATTTGACAAAGGAGGCAAGAGCATGCAATGGAGTCAAGACAGTCTCTTCAATAAATAGTGTTGGACAGATACATGCTAAAAAATGAAACTAGATCACCAACTTACACCATACACAAGAGTAAACTCAAAATGGATTAAAGACTTAAATGTAAGTCGGGAAACCACAAAAACCCTAGAAGAAACCATAGACAGCAATAATCTCAGGTATCTCTCATAGCAATATGATTATGGATAGATACATCTAGGGCAAAGGAAATTAAGAAGAAAATAAACAAATGGGACTACATGAAAATCAAAAGCTTCAGCACAGCAAAAGAAACCATCAGCAAAATGAAAAGGCAGCCCACTGTATGGGAGAACATATTTGGCAATGATACATCTGATAAAGGGTTAATATCCAAAATATATATGTGGTTATTGCCATTGTATTATTCATATTTATAATTTCCCCCTCTTATTCTTAAAGAAATTCCCTTAATATTTCTCATAATACTGGTTTGGTAGTCATGAACTTTTTAAGGTTTTTCTTCTCTGGGAAGTTCTTTATCTCCCTTTTGATTCTAAATGTTAGCCTTGCTGGTTACTTTCCCTCCCCCTCCCCCCCCCCCCACCCCCTTGATCTGGTTGTTAATCTATTTATTGTCTAGTAGCATGTTATTTAGCCTCCATGTGCTTGTCTGTTTTTCAGTTTTCTTCTTGTATTGGATTTCTAGTGATTAGAGAAGATTGTAGGATTTCTAAGCATTGTTATCTGACTGCTTCTGGGACTCAGATAGAAGCTTTCCAAAGACAAAAGCTGATTTTTTCTATAAAACTGGTTAATGGTCCAGAGAGCTGAAAGCCTCAAAAGAAGCTCCTCATCTCCAGAGGGTTCAGAATACAGATGACAATAGGAGGCCCCAGTTGGCCCCTCACCCAGTTGGGCCTTGGGAGTAGGCATGATGGAATGGGTCCTTGGGGATAGAGAGCTGTGTGCTCCCAGGAGCAATTGGAAGGTGTTCCTGCCAATGTGGACAGAGGAACTGGAGGTTCACCTGTGAACCCACAGAACTTGTGACCTACCACAACCTTTCTTCCTGTCAGGTCCCCTCTCCATGGAGCAGTGCAGACTCAAGTACAGAGGTAGCGGCCACTAGAATGTCTCAACAAAACCATCTTTATTTATAATTGACACACAATGCCCCAAAGGGGCTGCTCCTACCCCCAACCCCAGGCCCACCCCCACCCTAATGGTCCTGCCTTCCATCTCTATTTCCCATGTCAGTAGAACAACCAGGATCAGCCCTGGGGGACAGCCAGGTCACATGAAGCATGTCCCCCCCCCCCCAGCTGGCTGGCAGTGGGAGGGACACCCACTGCTCCCTACTGGCTGCAGTGTCACTTATTACTCCTCCCTGTGACCAGGTCACACTTTTTCTTGTGAGGCTGTGAGGAGCAAACCAGCTCCAGAGCCAGTGCTGGCCTCCCACAGACCCCCAGGTCGGCCCCTGTGTGGGGGGTCTTCTCAGCATGGGTGGGACCTCCTCCCAGAGCACGCTTCCGAGATTTGGAAGCTGCAGGTGAAGCTCGGCTGAGGCCTAGTGTCTGAAAGAACTGGGACTGGGCAGCACCCCGGGGACCTCGACCTCCAGGGCAGGCAAGGCCCGAGGCAGGAACAGGACTCAGAGAGAGCCCACACGGCAGCAGGCTATTAGGAGAGCCCAAGAGGAAGGCCAGGCTGGGGAGGTCCTCCTCGTCCTCACTGAACCTGTCTGTCCCGAGAGTCTCCCTGACAAGAGAGGCTTCTCTGGGAACACAGGCATCCCTGGGTCCCAGTGCAGAGTAAGCAGGTGCGTGGCCCTGGGGAGGAGCAGAGGGGCATTGAGCCTGGAATGGTGGGTGCTCCTCATGCCCCGAAGAGACAGCAAAAGCCTGGTGCCTTTGATGATCCTGGAAGTCAGTCTCTGGTGGACAGGCTTTGTCACTGACCCCCAGCTGAGGGCCATGGTCACACCTCTGGGCATCTTGGCCTGTCTCAGACTCAGAAGGACTTGAGTCCCACAGGGGAGCACCGTGACTCGGGGGTGCCTGCACGCCCCCCTCCTTGGAGGCCAGGAGTCGCTTCTCTACCAGCTGGAAGGAAGAAAGGGACAGTGACTGGCGCTGAACATGTGTGTGAGAGGAGGAAGAACATGGGCAATGGGACAATGGCACTGGGGGGAGGAGCGGAGGAGGGGACACCATGCCTCGAATCCACTACAGTCATGAGGCTCTCCTTTATCCCCTGTGCCATATTCCCAGCTTTATGCCCCTCCCATTCTGGGCTCCCATTCCCTCCTTCTCTCTGTTGTACTGTCCTTCTTGTCGTCCTGCACTGCTCTCAACCAGAGCTGGCCCCTCGGCATGCACTGCCTACAGGCAGGGGTGGCGTGGACAGAGACATGTGTGTCCTGGTTCTGGGTTGCTCCCTGCCCTGGCTTACCTGGGTGCTCCCTCTCATGGCTCCCTGAACCCCCGATCTACCTGGAGTTCCTCCCTCCTTGACTCACCAGGGCCAGTCCCTCCTCTAACTCCCCTGAGGTCCCTGGGTCCTATGGCTCACTTGGGGTCCCCCTCCCATCTCCCTAAGGTACCACCCTCCCCTGGCTCACCTGGGCAGCAGTGAGCCCTTCTTCCTGCTCCAACTCCTCAGCTAGGGCCAAGGGATCCTGCTGTGCATCTGGGGAAATTATTTGTTCCATGAATTGGGGGTGGATGACCGCCTCCACCTGGGACAGAAGGAAGCAGCCATGAGCCCCTTGGCTAGGAGCAAACTGGAAGTCAGCAGGGCCTGCAGGGCAGGTGGGAAAGCCAAGATCCACCCCGTCCTCCTGCACAGGTGGGCGTTTTACTCCATCATGGTCATTAGGTACACACACACACAACACACAGAAACACATACATATACACATAAAGGGCACACCCACATGAACACAGCATACACCACACCCACACAAAGCGCACACATGCACACACAGACACACACTCTCACGCGTCCAGCTCAGCAGCAAAGAGCAGAGCCCAATCCCATCAGCCTGGGGGAAAACCCGGGTCTGGGTGCAGCAGCGCCACCCTCTGGGACCTTGTAGGCCCCGAGCTGCGAGCCAGCCCACCTGGGTGACAAAGTCTTCCTGGGAGCACAGCTGGTCCAGGTAGCTCAGGAGACCCTCATCCTGCAGCCACTCCTTTACTTCATCTTCCCATCCTTCACCTGGTGCCTCTGTGGCTGAGTGGGGCAGTCCCAGCAGATTGTCCATGATGTCCATGTATTCTCTCACAGCCTCCGGGGGGATCTCATTGGGTGACTTAGTCTCCTGGGGTCGTTGGTATCTTTGGATGTTCTGGGCGCTGGGTACAGCCTTCCTGGGAGTGCGTGCTGGGCAGAAAAGGAAGAGGAGGGAGCGTGAGGGGATAAAGCTCCCACATCCAGAGCATATGATGCTGAGGGCAGTGTCGGGGGCATTAATACGGGTGCGGCTGGGTTGGGGACACCTGAAGCCTTGTGACTACTAGTATGTGAGTAGAGAGGACAGGGAGAGTATCCAAGAAAGTCATGTGTGAGGACGTGTGGAGCCACCGACTCTCCAAGGGGTCCCTCAGCCAGCCCGCTTCATGTGGGCCCTTGACAGGGAGCAGGGAGAGGGGATGAGAGGGTGGACCAGGTCCAGACCCCATGGGGACAAAGGGCTGCTGAGGCCCGGCTCTCAGGGCTGTTTCCCTTGAAAGATAAAGTCCACCCCCCGCCCCCCGAAGGAGAAGGGCCGATGTGAGTGGCACAGTGACCTGCGCTAAGCCCTGTTGCCTTTGGCCATGGGTTCCATGGGAATGTGCTAACGTACCTGGCTGCGCGCCCACCACTGGGGCTGGGGGCCCCCGAGGATCAGGTCTCGGTGGGGCAGGAGGAGGCTGGGTCTGCACACCCTTCTTCAACTGCAACTTCTGAATCTGCATCTGCTCCTCTGCCTCAAACTCCATGAACCTGGGGGTGAGGGCACAGGCTGTGCTGAGAAGGAGGCTGCCAGGAGCCCCGCAAAGGCAGCAGTGGATGGAGGATGGAGAGCAAGGGCCTTGGGGCTGTCAGGGCCCGGACACTGGGGAGGCAGGAGGCTGGCTGAGCACATTGCTGCACAGCCCCTCTGGCTGGAGTCTGGCCCACTGGGCTGGGCACCTTCTCCCCAGGCTGTCCTAAGCCTTCATATCAGGATGGGTCAGCATCAGAGGATGGGGGAGCTCCCAGGGAGGTGGGACAGACATACCCATGCTCTGAAGCTGAGGGAGAGGCTTTCCAAGGAGAGAAGCACCACTGGGCTACAGGGACCCTGTGCTGACACCCTCCCACCACCCTCCTCTCTGATGAGTTCTCACAGCTGAACCCTGTCCCACAGTCAGCCCCTTCCCTCCCCCCCAGCTGTGGGGACCAAGGACCCTGACTTACTTTTCTGCCATCTCGTAATAGATCATCCGGTCAAAGTTGCTCTTGTGCTGCCATTCCTGCATGGCCCGCCACATTCCCTCCTCCAACGTCATGGTGGGCTTCAGACGGGACAGGGACCGGAGCACTGGGCTGTAATGCCTCAGGGTCAGTCACAGCTGCAGCCTGGCCTCCACCCACCTGGTCACCCCAGCTCAATGGAGCCAGGTTCCCACCCCCACCCAGCAGGACTGAGCACTGGCAGGTGAAGGAAAAGGCATCTGTGCGCAAAGACAAACCTTCCTCCTGCTGCTGTCACGGCCTCACATTCACACCAGCCCATGAACCGGGACTGGAGGTGACCCCGCACTCACACCCAGCGCTGGGACAGTTGGGCTTTGGGAGTGCTTCCTCATCAAGATTGCCCTTTCAGAGACAACAAAACAATCCCCAGAGGAAAGAAAAGGAGGAATCACCAAGAAAGGAAATAACTGAAACAGAAGCATGCAACATGACAGAAAATGAATTCAGAGTAATGGTCGTACAGTTCATACACTTGATGGACCAGAAAATCAGCAACCTATGCAAAAATCAGGAAGAAATGAAAAGCGATATAGATACAATAAAAAAACACCATGGAAGGTTTCAATAGTGGAATAGAAGAAGCAGAGGGCCGAATTAGTGAGTTAGAAGATAAAGTACAGAAACAAGCCCAATCTGAACAGCAACTGGAGAAAAAAATTAAAAAGCAGGAGGAGAGCCTAAGGGAGCTTTGGGACAATGCAAAACGATGTAACATACGTATAATAGGGCTTCCAGAAGGACAAGAAGAGCAGCAAGGATTAGAACATTTATTTGAAGAAATAATGACAGAAAACTTCCCTGATATGGGGAAGAAAAAAGTTACAAAAATACAGAGAGTCCCAAGCAAGATGAATTCCAAAAGACTCACACCAAGACAAGTCATAATTACAATGGCAAATGTTAACAACAAATAGAGAATCTTAAAGGCTGCAAGAGAGAGACAGAGAGTTATCTACAAAGGAATTCCAATCAGATTATCAAATGGTTTATCAACAGAAACACATCAAGCTAGAAGGGAATGGAAGGAGGTATACAAAGTGATGCAAAGCAAGAGACTGAATCCAAGAATACTCTATCCAGCAAGACTATCAATCAAAATTGAAGGGGAAATTAGGAGCTTCACAGACAAAAAAAGGCTAAGGGAGTTTATCATTACCAAGCCAGCAATGCAAGAAATGCTAAAGGGAATGCTGTAAAAAGAAGAAATAAAAAGGTAAGAAGGAACACAGACTCAAAAAAATAGAAATGGCTACAAACAAGTAACTTTCAATAATAACTTTAAATGTAAATTGACTAAATGTTCCAATCAAAAGACATTGAGTAGCTGAATGGATAAAAATCACGACCCATATATATGCTGTCTACAAGAGACCCACCTCAGAACAAGGGACTCACACAGACTGAAAACAAAGGGATGGAAAAATATCTTTCAGGCAAATGGAAAAAAAAAAAAAAGCTGGGGTAGCAATACTTATATCTGACAAAATAGACCTCAAAGTGAAGGCCATAACAAGAGATAAGGAAGGCCACTTCATAATACTAAAGGAATCTATACAAGAGGATATAACCCTGATAAACATATATGCATCCAATGCAGGAGCACCCAAATACATACAAAAACTCCTGGAAGATATCAAGGGAGAGATCGACAACAATATAATCCTAGTAAGGGACTTTAATAGACCACTGACATCACTGGATAAATCCTCTAGACAAAAAATCAGCAAAGAAACAGCAATCCTAAATGATTCACTAGATCAGATGGACTTCATTGACATATTGAGAACATTTCACCCCAAAGCTGCAGAATATACATTCTTCTCAAGTGCACATGGGACATTTTCAAAAATAGACCACATATTGGGTCACAAGCAAAGTCTCCCCAAATTCAAGGAGATTGAAATCATACAAAGCATCTTCTCAGACCACAATGGCATAATATTAGAAATAAACTACAATAAAAACAATCCAAAACACTCAAACACTTGGAAGCTGAATAGCATGCTTCAATAATGATTGGGTTACCAATGAGATCAAAGAAGAAATTAAAAACATCCTGGAAACTAATGACAATAAAAACACAACAATTCAAAATCTATGGGACACAATGAGGGGGAAGTTTATAGCTCTACATGCCTACCTCAAAAAGCAAACAAACAAAAATGATAGTAAATCATCTAACTCTATGACTCAAAGAATTAGAAAGAGAGCAACAAGAAAAGCCCAGAGTGAGCAGAAGGAAGGAGATAATAAAGATCAGAGCAGAAATAAATGACATAGAGACAAAAAAACAACAAAACAAAACAAACAAACAAAAAAACCAATACAAAAGATCAATGAAACCAAGAGCTAGTTCTTTGAAAGGATAAACAACATTGATGAGCCTCTAGCCAGGCTTACCAAGAAGCAAGGAGAGAGGACCCAAATAAACAAAATTAGAAATGAAAGAGGTGAAATAACAACAGACACCACAGAAATAAAAAGGATTGTTAAAAAATACTATGAACAACTCTATTCCAACAAACTAGACAACCTGGAGGAAATGGACATATTCCAAGAAAAATACCACCTTCCAAAACTCAATCAGGAAGATGCTAAAAATCTCAATAGGCCGCTAACTATGGAAGAAATTGAAGCAGTCATCAAAAAGTTTCCAGCAAACAAAAACCCAGGGCCAGACGGCTTCACAGGGGAGTTATATCAAACATTCAAGGAAGAGCTAAAACCTATCCTCCTCAGACTATTCCAAAAAATTCAAGAGGAAGAACACTTCCAAGCTCATTTTATGAAGCCAGCATCACCCTAATACCAAAAACAGATAAAGACAACACAATGAAAGAGAATTACAGACCAATATCCCTCATGAACATAGATGCCAAAATCCTCAACAAAATTCTAACAAACCGGATCCAGCAGCACATCAGAAAGATCATACACCATGACCAAGCAGGATTTATCCCAGGGATGCAAGGATGGTACAATATCCACAAATCAATAAACGTGATAAATCACATAAACAAATTGAGGGATAAAAATCACATAGTTATATTAACTAATGCAGAAAAAGCATTTGACAAAATCCAATAGCCTTTCTTGATATATACTCTCAATACTCTCAACAAGGTGGGAAGAGAAGGATCATACCTCAACATAATAAAAGTCATATATGACAAACCCATAGCCAATATCACACTCAATGGACAAAAACTAAAACCATTTCCCCTAAGAACAGGAACAAGGCAGGGATGCCCACTCTCACCACTCCTGTTCAACATAGTACTGGAAGTACTAGCCATTGCTATCAGACAAGAAGAAATAAAAGGCATCCAAATTGGAAAAGAAGAAGTAAAACTGTTCTTATTCGCAGATGATATGATACTGTACATAGAAAACCCTAAAGACTCTATCAAAAAATTATTAGACTTAATAAATGAATTTGGCAATGTAGCAGGATACAAAATTAATGCCAAGAAATCTATGGCATTTCTATACACCAATAGTGAACTTACATAAAGAGAGACTAAAAAAGCAATCCCATTTATCATCGCACCAAAAAAAATTAAGATACCTAGGAATAAACTTATCTAAGGAGGTAAAAGACCTGTACTTAGAAAACTACAGGACACTGAAAAAAAAAAAAAAGATCAAGGAAGACATAAACAGATGAAAAAAAATACCATGTTCATGGGTTGGTAGAATCAACATCATTAAAATGTCCATACTACCCAAAGCAATCTATAGATTCAATGCAATCCCCATTAAAATACCAACGGCATATTTCCCAGACCTAGAACAAACTCTCCAAAATTTAATCTGGCATAAAAAAGACACCAAAATAACTGCAGCAATCCTGAGAAACAAGAACAAAGTAGGAGGGATCTCAATACCAGATATCAAACTGTATTACAAAGCCACTGTTCTCAAAACTGCCTGGTACTGGCACAAAAACAGACATATACCAATGGAATAGAATAGAGAACCCAGAAATCGACCCAAACCACTGTGCTCAATTGATATGTAACAAAGGAGGCAAGAGCATACAATGGAGTCAAGACAGTCTCTTCAATAGATGGTGTTGGGAAAATTGGACAGATACACGCAAAAAAAATGAAACTAAACCACCAACTTACACCATACATAAAAATAAACTCAAAATGGATAAAGGACTTAAATGTAAGAGGGGAAACCATAAAAATAGAGGAATCCATAGGCAGCAAAATCTCAGACATATGCTGAAGCAATATCTTCACCAATACAGCTCCTAGGGCAATTGAAACTAAGGAGAAAATAAACAAATGGGACTACATCAAAATAAAAAGATTCTGCACAGCAAAAGAAACCATCAGCAAAACAACAAGAAAGTCCACTGCATGGGAGAACATATTTGCCAATGTTATCTCAGCTAAGGGTTTAATCTCCAGCATTTACAGGGAACTCATACAACTTAACAAAAGGAAGATAAACAACCCAATGAAAAAATGGGCAATGGACCTAAATAGATAATTTTCGAAAGAGGACATAAGGAAGACCAAGAGGCATATGAAAACATGCTCAAAGTCACTAATCATCTGAGAGATGCAAATCAAAACGACAATGTGGTACCATCTCACACCTGTCAGAATGGCTATCATCAACAAATCAACAGATGACAAGTGCTGGCAAGGATGTGGAGAAAAGGGAACCCTCATGCACTGCTTGCTGGTGGGAATGCAGACTGGTGCAGCCACTGTGGAGAACAGTATGGAGTTTCCACAAAAAACTAAAAATGGAACTCCCCTTTGACCCAGTGATCCCACTTCTAAGAATATATCCCAAGAAACTAGAAATACCAATTAGAAAGGATATATGCACCCCTATGTTCATAGCAGCACCATTTACAATAGCTAAGATTTGGAAACAGCCTAAATGCCCATCAGCAGATGAGTGGATTAAAAAAAACCGGATACATCTACACAATGGAACACTACGCTGCTATAAAAAGGAAGGAACTCCTACCATTTGCAACAGCATGGATGGAGCTGGAGAGCATTATGCTAAGCGAAATAAGCCAGTCAGAGAAAGGTAAATATCACATGATCTCACTCATTTGTGGAATATAATGAACAACAGAAACTGATGAAAACAAATCCAGAGACAGAGAAGCATCGATCAGACTGTCAAACCTCAGAGGGAAGGTAGGGGAGGGTGGGGGTAAGCGGGAGAGACCAACCAAAGGACTTGTATGCATGCATATAGGCCTAACCAATGGACACAGACACCAGGGGGGTGAGTGGGGAGGTTGGGGTGGGTAATGAGTGGATGAGGACACATATGTAACACCTTAATCCATAAAGAAATTTAAAAAAGATTGCCCTTTCACAACAATAACCACTGTCCTTAGGGAGACACGGCCTGCGCCAGGCAGCCTGCCCACACGTCACAGGTTAGCACAGACATTAGGCCAAGGAGTCTTCTCCACAGTCCTCAGGACTAGGCAGGATTGCGTAGGATTGTCCGGTCCTGAGGGGCCTGAGCGCGCGAGGAGCTGCCTCCCACAGTTACATGTGGAGTAGGAGAATCTGGACACAGGGTGGTGAGCTCAGCTGAGGTAAAGCACAAGTGAGGATGCCATACAAGGGCCGGTGATGCACGTTGGGAAGAATGTGCCTTCTGAGAGCATGGACCCCACCCTCAACCTTCCCGCCAGCGCCCCAGGATCAGCCAGCTGGCAGGTCCCTCCCACCTCCTCTGTGATGGGAGAGCTCCGGGCGCCCCTGCCCTGCCCAGTGCACTCACATGAGGAAGCAGGAAAGAGCTTCCGCATCAGGACTCTGGGGAAGGTGCTGCCGGGCCAGGGCCTTGAAGCGCTGCCAACGTCGGAAATTTTTGTACACACTGTTGGGGTTACAGGAGTCCTCCAGCGAGGCCCTGGACTGGGAGGCGGCCAGGCCACCCTTCCTCGAAGCCCCAGCATTCACAGAGGGGATGATGGGGGCCAGCTGGGCAGCTGGCGGTGGAGCTTGAGGAGGAAGGCCGGGACACCAGCCTCCATCGCCGGCCTGGGCGCCCCCAAAAGCTGAGGTGGGCATAATCGTCTCCACTGCAGAGGCTTCCAAAAAGAGGGGTGCAGGACACACAGCACCCCCACAGATGGCACCTGGAGCACTCCCGTAGAGGGGGGCCTGAGTCAGGACAATGGTCTGAGTCAGGGAGGGCTGTGGTCGTCCCCCTTCTGACCTGACCTGGTCCATGATGTTGTCAGCCCCAGTCCCAACGGGGCCTTGACCAGCATCTCCTGCCACCAGAGGTGTCCTGGGCCAAGCCGGCAGCACCAGGGGGCGGCCAGGGGGGAAGGACGGGGTCCTGGGGGGCGGCAGGTGCTGCTCCCCAGGGGTCCGGTGTGCGGGGCCAGTAGAGGGCGGGGGACAGGGCTGGGCCATGGAAGGAGTCATGGAGGCACCGGGCTTCAGGCTCACATCCGCTCCCCGCGCTGCAGATGCTGTTGAGACAAAGGAAAGGGGGGATGGAGGAGGGGAACCAGCACACAGCACTGAGGCGCTCTGGGCCCTTCAGCCACTGGGGAACCAGGGCCGTGAGTCTCACCAGGGAGGGCCATTTGGATGGGCAAACTGCGGAGGTGGCAAATGTCCTCAGGTCATTGTCACGCTCTGACCTCCAGTTGGGAATTATTCCACTGGAGAGCTTGCTCCCCGTTCACCAAGGCTCCCTGACCACTGTCTGCGAGAAGCAACAGCCCCAGCCAGCGCTGACCCTGAGAGCCTCCCTAAGGATTCCCCGGCACCGGCCCTGCCAGCCTCAGAGGCATGGCCCTGGGCAGACGTCTGCTCTGGGGCAACGACCCTAGGCAGACCCACTAGCGGTAGTGACCTTGGAACTTACATCTCCGAGGTAAGTTCTAGGCACCAAAGGGCCTCTGAGAACAGGCCGTGTCTAACATATTAGGGCCCATCTGCTCCTCAGTCTTCCTCCTCCTCAGTACCAATCACCCCCTTTCTGTCCGGGCTTGCACAACAACACAGAAACACTGGAGTACTGTCTCTCCACAAGAAGGCACAGGAACCCTGATCTAACCCTTCAACACACCGCCCAGCATGCACATGTGTGTCGGAACCAACAGTGAACACTTAACACGGGCCAGGTCCTGCCACTCGGCCCCAGCGCTCAGACTGATGGCCACCCTCAGGAGCTCTGTCATTTCACAGCCAGCAATGGCTGCAGAGTTAGAGGAGGGCCACGGAATGGGGCAAAGTGGGGCTGGCGGTAGGGGTTTCCAGAAACTTCCATAGCTGCTGTCCTGTTAGATGGGTCCTGGGACTGCAGACTGGGTGAGGCCCTTCCCCCTCCAGCTCCCAACAGTGGGAAGTGAAGGCACAGTAGGAAGCAGGTGTGAGCGGTGACAGTGGGACACAGTTGTCTGAACACGTCCCCGCTCAGAGGGACTGGAGCAGACCTCGTCCAGGAGAGCACGCTGCACACCGCGCCCTCATTACTCAGGACAGGCGGCCTTGGCCGTTTACTACTGACACCGACCATGGGCTTCCTGCCCCTGTGCTCCCTCCCCCTTTAAAAAGGAACCCGCCTTCGCACACGTTCCACGGAACACCACCCACCTCCACATCTGTTTTCTGTCCCTGAAGCAGGGACGTGGACTGTCAGCAAAACCCTCATCTCAAAGGTAAAGGGCGGGGCAGAGGGTGCGCCATGAGATGCGGGACAAGAGGGAGTCGGTCTGCAGACCTGGGTGGCACGGGGGGACAATTCGGGACAGCTCAGGGAACCGGCCCGATCTCGGTGGGAGTTTCCGGGCCGCCCTGCCCGTGTGGATTCCCAGCCAACAAGCAGCTCCCTGGGCTGAGGAGCAGTGCGCTCTGGGCTGGCAGCAGGGAGAAGCTCTGGGCTGCAGCAGGCGGAGGACCTTCCAGCCCAGCCCTCGGGAGGACATTTCATTGTGGACGTGGCCACACACAGCCCCACTGGACAGCTTTCTGGCCAAGACCACCCTCCCACTGCCCCCATTCGCTCTGGTGCACTCAGCTCAATCCCTTAGAAAGATGCTGCGGGGCCAGCTCCAGGCGCCCGAAGAACAGCCCACAGGACTGGGCTTTCCCGTGACCACCCTGTGCCACCCCCACGACATCGCCCACCACTCCCCCCACACAAGTGGAAGTGGCTCGTCTCCCCTCTGGGAAGAGCCCACGTGCCTGCTGCCGTCCTTTCTCCACACCCAGGCATGTCCCTGAGCCACCCTGACCCCCTCTGAGGAGCCCTCCTGGCCAGTGCCGTCACAGGTTCCCACTGGCTCCCAGCCGCCCCGGGGACAGGTCCTTGGAGGTCCAGTGCTCTCTCCCCCCCACTTCACTCAAACCGAGTTTCCCGTGTCACATTTCAATCCCAAGTTTTGAGGGACAGCTCAGTGTTTAAACCATCCCCCCTCCAATCTATAGTCCTACCTCCTACTGAAGCCATCCCCACAGGCTCATTCACTGACCACCGCTGCCTAGGAGCCTCCACAACGAGAAAAGTCAAGTCGAGGATCCAGAGAGTGACCTGCTCCAACAGCTGCTCAGCATCCAGTGGAGGGAAGGTTTGGATTTAAACGGTAGAAGGTAGGACTCCAGACATTCTGCAGCGGGGGAGGGGCAGAGGACCAGGGCTGGGGTTGGGTGGGGGGCATTCCACGGAGGGCTCTGGCAGGTAGGCAGAAACCTGCAGTTCCTTTCGAATTTAAGAGGCAACACAATTGGTGTGTGGCTCTTCGGGCCCTTTATACATTGGTGATTTTAGATTCACAGCACAAAGTCTTTACCTGATGTGCCCTGTATTTCAGTTCTTGATCCATCACCCTAGTTCCGGGTCCCTCAGCCTGCTTCCTATCTGGTCTTGGTTTCCTTCAACGCAGGCTACACTTTCTGAACAAAATTCAGAACATGCGGCCTGAAGAAATAATGGGAACTTATGGCTCACGGATCCCAGTGTTTGAAATTAGGATTGACCCAGCCTAGGCGGCATGCTCGGTGGCTCTGTGCACCTCATTCCTTAGGAAGCAGTCCTGTGGCCCCTAGTCCCGCCCAGTGCTGGGAGCCCTGCAGATGCAGCCGGCTCAGCCTTACAACCACCCCCTTTGCCCCAGTCCATCAGGGCAAGGCCCTGCAGCCTACAGGGCAAGACCAGAAATCACCACTCTTTGTATCTCAGAGTATTAGGTTGTTCAGTGTTTAATTGTTAACCTTTGATTTTACTATAATGTTTTAAACAAGTAATGCCTTTGCATCATTCACAGTCAAATTGTGCAAAATGGAAAATGCAGTGAGGAGTCTCTCCCGCCTCCTTCCCCTGGGAGCACAGTCTTCTTACCCCCAGGATGCCAATGTTATCTGTTTCCTTTCAGTCTTTCCAGAGATGTGTCATGCAACCAAAAGCAAATGCATGCTATTTTCATTTTTACAAAATGCTCTCAGCTTTTTCCTCTGGTTAAAAATTAATACATGTTCCAATATATTTATTTTATATATAATATTATTTATACATACTACAATAATTGTCTTTGTACTGGTAACATGGTTCCTCTCTTTATTTCTGGAGGCTAGATTCTTAGAACAAGAAGTCCTAGAGCCCCTTAAAATTCAAAATACATGAAAGAATAGGTGGCCAGATTTAGCAAATAATGGATGCACACTTGAGTTTGATTTTAAGATACACGATGAATTAGTTTTTAGGAAAATTGTGTCCCATGCAATATTTGGGACATACCTCTACTGTAAATCTGTTTGCTGTTTTCTGAAATTTAAATTTAACTGGTATCCTGTGTTTATCTGGCAACTCTATCAAACAAGTAACTTATTACGCTATTATTAGTTACTCACCTCTGTAAGAGGTGAGTAAAGAGACTCAAGCATGCATCTTGGCTTCACCACAAAACACAATTGCACATACACGTGACATATGCACACTCTTTGGAGGATATGGAATTTGTGAAAGCCATCTAGGCTCAGTGGGGTTAAGAACAGAAATAAGAGACAGGAAGACAAAAATTCTGCTTTCACAAGTTAACGGGGTTAACATCCTAAGGTCCTGGGTTTCCTAGGTGTTAAAATGCACTACACATGAGGGGGATGTGCATTTTGAGAGGAAGCCAGAATTCTATTCACCATGTCCAACCCCCATTCATAAAAACCTGCACCCACCTAAGTCCTAACTTGCCAGTGTGAGCCTAGACGCCCTGCTCATTGGTCTCCAAATGTTCTCTCTGCTTCATATACCCTTGCTCTTTGGAATCTAGGCTCTTCATGCCATGTGGTCCCATCTGCATGTGAATCATGGTCACACCCTGTAAGAAACTTGTTTGATTCTCATTTCCATATTGTGCATAAATGTCAGTTTATCACTATCCAAATGAGAGGAACAAGCATTTGTGTTTTGTGAGAGGAGGGGATTGTTAGGAAATTGATAAAGGGAGATGAGAGGTCACAACTTTGGAGGATTTGAACCTTATCTCTTGGGAGTCAATCTTCAATTCCCCTATAGCAGCAGAATTCCTACTGATGGTAGGGTGTTGGGGAAGAGAAGAGAGGTTTAGAAGGTAGTTCCACACTGTGAGAATTCATTTAAAAAGAAGCCTCCTGTTGGCACTTAAGAAGTTGATTCAAAAGAAGCTGAGATGAGATGAGAGCAATTCAAGCAAAATTATGGTGGACTTTATTTCAAAAAACTACTGGGGATTGAAAAAAATGAACAACTTGAAGACATTTATCAGGATTTGAGCTTTTATCTCGGAGGTAACCTTAAATGACTTTCAACCAATAACTTTGTATTCGAGGGAGGTGAGGGAATGTTGTACCCAGTTACTCAGAAAAGGAGGCTTGTTGCTTCTCCCCCGTGTCCAGTCAGGGAACCGGTTATGTACAAGAGCCTCACTCATGGCTTTGATAGGCTTTTAATAACTCTGCTCAGGGCCAGTGATATAAAAATTGCATTGGGGAAAAATTACCTGGTTCCAATACTTCAATCACTTTGTACCACATCAAAGTCTTAGGCGCAAGAAGCAGATGTAATCAAATGAGCTCAAAGGTAATCCGGGCGGACTGGCCACGGAAGGGGTAGTGAGAAGTGCTTTGGGCCAGCTCTCGGAGAATTCCTGCAGAAAGGCCAAGGGAGGGCATTTAGTGCCGATGAAGACATCTTCCGGGTATGGACCAAAGCTTCAGAAGAAAGCTATCTCCCCCCGTCATGTAACATGGGAGGAATGGCGAGATGCCACGTTTGTGTTTTGTGCAGTTTTCAGTCTGTGCACTTGGAGACACGTGGTGTTGTTAGATGTGCGTGCTCTTCAGAGAGACCCTGTGGGGTGGAAATGTCCTACTCTTGCAAATGACCAGGAGGAGGATCGGATGATTTCAGTTTCTTTGGAAAGCACGATAAACTCAAGTCAGTAAGTTGGTTCTGCTACTATATATATGTTTTATTACGCTGACACCAGCATATACAACATGTTTCAGGCCCGCCTCTCCCAACCTCTGTCCCGAGGGGCAGCTAAGTGCACGGACTGCACGTTTGCAGCTTTAAAACCCAAGTGCTCCCTGCACACGCGCTGGGAGGTTCTGAGGAGGAGGACCTGCAGGAGGCTTCCCAGGGGCCCCCTCCCTCCACCTCCTTCCTCTGCTGCAGGGACAGCCTGGGCCTCTTCCCAGGGGGCCTCGCGCCAGGACGCAGGAGCACACCCACTGGGGGCGGGGCTCTGTCCTGCAACTGCTCCCAGCATCCGTTGCGGCGGTTGGCTCCCAGAGGCGCGCGCATGCGCTAACGGCAGGGAGGGTCCCCAACTGCCGCCCAGGCTGCGCGTGGGGCCTGGCATGGCGCCTCCGGAGTCCGTTAGGTGAACAGGGAGGTAAGGGGCGCGCGGCCTCCTCACCCCTCAGGGGTCCCCCTCTTCTCCGCTGTTCACCACGTGGGCTGTTTGCCCCAGGTCTGTGTTCACCCCCACACCGCTCACTTCCGGTGGTGTTTCCCCTGGGGATGGATTCTCACTGGCTGTGCTGGGGCGGGGCGGTCAGGGATGCGGGGCCTCCACTGGGCCCAGTGATGCCTGTGAGCTGTCCCCTCGGGCCCCTTCCGTGTCCCCCGCTTTCTGAACACGCAGCTCCCGGCAGTTCTTCCGAATTGGAAAGCGTCCTCCGGTTCAGCAGGAAGCCGCCGCCTCATTGAAATGAGTGGACAGGGCGAACCTCCCCCCTCCGCACAGTTCACAGGCCTGCCTTCCCCATGGAGCCGCTCAGCCCGCGGGTTCCTTCACCCGCACCCCGCACCCCGCCACTGAGGGAGCGGCCTTGCTGACCGACAGTAATGCCTCTGCCCCGAAGCCTGGGGTGGCGGGCAGGCCTGGGGTGTGTGAAGCCTGGGGTGGCGGGCAGGCCTGGGGTGTGTGAGGCCTGGGGTGGCGGGCAGGCCTGGGGTGTGTGAGGCCTGGGGTGGCGGGCAGGCCTGGGGTGTGTGAGGCCTGGGGTGTGTGAGGCCTGGGGTCTGTGAAGCCTGGGGTGGCGGGCAGGCCTGGGGTGTGTGAGGCCTGGGGTGTGTGAGGCCTGGGGTCTGTGAAGCCTGGGGTGGCGGGCAGGCCTGGGGTCTGTGAAGCCTGGGGTGGCGGGCAGGCCTGGGGTGTGTGAAGCCTGGGGTGGCGGGCAGGCCTGGGGTGTGTGAAGCCTGGGATGGCGGGCAGGCCTGGGTGTGTGAAGCCTGGGATGGCGGGCAGGCCTGGGTGTGTGAGGCCTGGGGTCTGTGAGGCCTGGGATGGCGGGCAGGCCTGGGGTGTGTGAGGCCTGGGATGGCGGGCAGGCCTGGGGTGTGTGAAGCCTGGGATGGCGGGCAGGCCTGGGGTCAGTGAGGCCTGGGGTGGCGGGCAGGCCTGGGGTGTGTGAAGCCTGGGGTGGCGGGCAGGCCTGGGGTGTGTGAGGCCTGGGGTGGCGGGCAGGCCTGGGGTCTGTGAGGCCTGGGATGGCGGGCAGGCCTGGGGTCAGTGAGGCCTGGGGTGGCGGGCAGGCCTGGGGTGTGTGAGGCTTGGGGTGGCGGGCAGGCCTGGGTGTGTGAAGCCTGGGGTGGCGGGCAGGCCTGGGGTGTGCGAAGCCTGGGATGGCGGGCAGGCCTGGGGTGTGTGAAGCCTGGGGTGGCGGGCAGGCCTGGGGTGTGTGAGGCCTGGGGTGGCGGGCAGGCCTGGGGTGTGTGAGGCCTGGGGTGGCGGGCAGGCCTGGGGTGTGTGAGGCCTGGGGTGGCGGGCAGGCCTGGGGTGTGTGAGGCCTGGGGTGGCGGGCAGGCCTGGGGTGTATGAGGCCTGGGGTGGCGGGCAGGCCTGGGGTGTGTGAAGCCTGGGATGGCGGGCAGGCCTGGGGTCTGTGAGGCCTGGGATGGCGGGCAGGCCTGGGGTCAGTGAGGCCTGGGGTGGCGGGCAGGCCTGGGGTGTGTGAGGCTTGGGGTGGCGGGCAGGCCTGGGTGTGTGAAGCCTGGGGTGGCGGGCAGGCCTGGGGTGTGCGAAGCCTGGGATGGCGGGCAGGCCTGGGGTGTGTGAAGCCTGGGGTGGCGGGCAGGCCTGGGGTGTGTGAGGCCTGGGGTGGCGGGCAGGCCTGGGGTGTGTGAGGCCTGGGGTGGCGGGCAGGCCTGGGGTGTGTGAAGCCTGGGATGGCGGGCAGGCCTGGGGTCTGTGAGGCCTGGGATGGCAGGCAGGCCTGGGGTCAGTGAGGCCTGGGGTGGCGGGCAGGCCTGGGGTGTGTGAGGCCTGGGGCGGCGGGCAGGCCTGGGGTGTGTGAGGCCTGGGGTGTGTGAGGCCTGGGGTGTGTGAAGCCTGGGGTGGCGGGCAGGCCTGGGGTGTGTGAGGCCTGGGGTGGCGGGCAGGCCTGGGGTGTGTGAAGCCTGTGGTGGCGGGCAGGCCTGGGGTCTGTGAAGCCTGGGATGGCGGGCAGGGCTGGGGTGTGTGAAGCCTGGGGTGGCGGGCAGGCCTGGGGTCTGTGAAGCCTGGGATGGCGGGCAGGCCTGGGGTGTGTGAAGCCTGGGGTGTGTGAGGCCTGGGGTGGCAGGCAGGCCTGGGGTGGAGGGCAGGCCTGGGGTGTGTGAAGCCTGGGATGGCGGGCAGGCCTGGGGTCTGTGAAGCCTGGGATGGCGGGCAGGGCTGGGGTGTGTGAAGCCTGGGGTGGCGGGCAGGCCTGGGGTGTGTGAATCCTGGGGTGGTGGGCAGGCCTGGGGTGTGTGAAGCCTGGGGTGGCGGGCAGGCCTGGGGTGTGTGAAGCCTGGGGTGGCGGGCAGGCCTGGGGTCTCTGCCTGTTCACTCGGTGGCGGGAATCTGAGGTGCGGATTCAAATGTGTGCGCTCCTTTGTCTGTGGATGTCTGTGATCACGGGGAGGTCATGCCTGTTTTTGTGGGTGTGTAGGGTTGAATGCTGTATTTGGAGGGTGTTGAGATGTAGTGCATGATACTCAAGCAGTTGGTGGTTACAGGTTTGTAATTTGGTGTTTGCTGAAATGTTACCCGTTTTGTTTCCTCCCCTTTGAATTTCGCGTTTTTTTCTAATGGCCGATTTGGAAGGATTATCTGCATACGCGTAGGGCAATGTTAGGACAAGTGCGGGTGTATGATCTGTGTTTTATATTTGGGATTGTAGATGGATCTTTGTGTATTCGGGGCATGTTGTAATGTTATGTGTATTTCTTTTTGTGATCTACGCCTGTTTTAGTGTGCAGAGGGCAGGACTGTGACTATTTTTAAGACTGGTAGGTCTTGTATATGTGGGTGTGCGGTAGTGTTAGTACGATTTGGTGTGGGGTGTGTGTGGCTGTATTCTGCAATATGGAAGAGTTAATTCTGCGTGGGAATTTGGGAGTGTGGGGTTATGTATACGCAGGTAGTGTGGCATGAAGAGTATTTGGGACATAAGTGTAGGGAGATGGGTTTGCATATTTGCAGTGTACTGGGTGTTTGTGTGAATATTTGGGGCTTGTGGAGAGTGCGTGTGTATGGAGTTTATGTGTGTATTCCAGGGCCATGGCAGTTGGGAAGGATATTTGCTGGAGCTACGTGTTTGTATTTTTCAGTAGGGGCTCTAAGGCTTACATATTTTGGGTATCGAGTATGCATTTGACGGAGAGAGGGGTTTCTGTGCTTATACAGGGGAGTGGGAGGATTGTGTCTATATATCGGAGGTGTGTAATATGGTTATTTGTAGTATTTGTGGATGTGAGAGCTGACTCGTTAGCTAGGGGTAATTTGGTATTTGGGAGTTCTTATATGGTTTGCTGGAGATATTTCTATGTGTCTTGCACAAGTATACTGGTGTGTGTGTATATCTGTCACCAGGTGTATAAATTGTCAGTTTGCTCATAGGTTGTTAGGTGTTTTTAAAGTATATTTCTTTGGAGAATTCTAGAGTGTTTCTACATGGGTTTGGTTGTAGGTAGTAAGCAGTGGTCTGTTTGTATAGTCAAGGTGAGGGAAAAGTGCTGGTGTTTCTTCACAAATACCCAGTACACTACAAATATGCCAACATATGTCCCTATATCTTATGTCCCAGATACACATGTAATGCCACACTACCTACATATACATAACCCCACACTCCCAAATTCCCACACAGAATGAACTCTTCCATCTCCCAGAATACAAAGTCATACAAACACCACATCAAATTGTACCAACACTGCCTGACACCAGCATATACAACACCCACCAGGCCTGAAAATAGTCACAGGCGATACATATCTATGGTGTCCTTTTATATATTGAAGAGGAAGGTGACGAGGTTGTATCCTGGAGAGGTGGCATAATGTATAGTGTTTGAGGGGTCTGTATATTCAGGGATTGGGAATATTTGCATGTGTGTGTGTTTCCATAGGTGTGTGAGAGTTGTGTATGCACATTAGTGAGAGTTAAGGGATTGTCAGTGCTTTCGTGTTTTGCATGTATCTATCTGAGCGTGTGGGGTGGATATTCATGAGTGGTTTGAAGTCTGTGTATTTGGGATTTGTGAGTGTGTCAGGAGGCTTAGGGTCCTCTTGCATCTGTTCCAGAATGTAATGCTTGCAGAATTTGGTGGTGTTGCTTGTATGTGTCCTTTCAGTGTGTGTGAGGTGGACTTACATGTATTTGACTAGAGGCCCCTTGCAGGAAGATTCTTGCAATACGGCTTCCTGCTGTGGTCTCCGCTGCCCCTCCTGGTTCCCTCCCTTCTCCACAGCCCCGCCGGCTTCTCTCCCTTCTCCCCACCCCGCTTGCTTCCCTTCCTTCTCCGCCGCCCTGCTTGCTTGCTTCTCCGCAGCTTTGCTCCCTTCTGCAGTGCTTGGCTTCTTTCTACACTGTCTTCAGTCTTCGCTCTGGCCTGGATATGCAAATTAACTGCCATCTTGGCTGGGTTAATTTGCATACTTGCCCTGATTGGCTGGTGGGCGTGGCTTGTTGGTATAGCAAAGGTACGGTCAATTTGAATGTTTCTCTTTTATTAGAGAGGATATGTAGAGGTTGTTTGTGACTGTGTATGTATTTGAGTTCCTGGAGTTTATGGATGGGCTGTATATTCTAGGGAATGTGAGAGTTCACTTTGCGTGTTTGAAAACAAAGAGACTGTGTAGGGTGTGTGTGTGTGTATGTGTGTGTGTGTGTTCAGGAATCGTGGAGTGTGTATTTTAGGGCTGTGAGTTTGCATATAGATTTTTTTGGTGTGGTACATGAGAGTCTGCGTGTGTAGGTATTCAGTGTACATCTGGGTGGTATGTTGACTGCCCATGTTTGTATTCAGGCCCATGTTGTATGTATATAGTTGTGGGACTAGAATGTGAATATTCAGGGTGATTAGGGTTTTTAACAATTTAGGTAGTAAGAGGTGGACTATCTGTATATTCAGTGAAGGTGGGGGTAGAAATGTACCTATATGTAAATTAATTTTTGTTTATACATCTGGGGTGGGAGTTGAGGGTCCTACTCAGTGTGTAAGTAGGTATGAAAAAGGATGGAGTGCGCTGGAACTGGCTCATGCTAACTTGAGATAGTTGATGTGGATGTCTCTCCTGGGCTCTTTGTTCATCAGTTAGGTAGCTTGAAATTAGTCATGCTGGGAATATTTGTACCAGATATTCACCACAAATGCAGTCTTTCCTGCACCCCCTGAGTGATCAGCATTCACCAGCACCCTACTAGTGTGTGTGTGTGTGTGTGTGTGTGTGTGTGTGTGTGAAGCAGGAATATTCAGGCATCAGTGGGCATATGCATGGGAGGCTCTCTGTGAATTGCAAGTGAGGCACCTGGGGCTGTAGTCCTTGTATGTGTGCATGGACCCTGGTCATTCTGAATCATTGTATTGCTCTTAATCAGGTTGGTCCATTCCTTAGGGCCAAAGAATTGCCACAAATGAATTGCCTCTTCATGCAGGTGGGTTCAGGGATGTCTGTCCTTTAGGCAGGTAGACACTTCTTTAGCACTTGAATGGTCCTGACATCAGGGACCCAGATGAGTGGGCCTGGTAAACAGATAGGCAGAGCAGAACCTTCCCAGGTGTGTTATTGGTGTGACACGGAGCAGTCAGGAAGTCTTGGGGCTTCCTAGACAGGAGGTCAGATGGCCAAGTGTTCCCCAGGCAGACTCCCTAAGAATCAGCTGGACAGCTACAGGCATTGTGGCCCCTCTGGGGTATGGCTGGTTGTCAAGGACACCCTTCACCTGAGGTCCAGGTGGTGAAAGTCTACAGAGCCTTGTGTCCCTGCGTCCATCTGCCCCAGGGTGGTATCTCAACTAGGTGTGTCACTAGTTCTCAACCCACCTACCTCCATGGAAACCTCAATCCTCAGGTATTGGAAGTACTGTAGGGGTCAGTGAAGTGGCAGTGATGGAGATGGGGAGGCATTGGGCCTGTGAAGGACTGGGGGTTAAGACCTGGAGAGACTGGGGTGTGTGACTCTGATGAGATATGGCTCTGACATTCCCAAACCCTTTAGACATGCTCTCATTTGTTTTCTGATGGCTCAGATGCTTCTGGCACTGACATGAAGCTCATCTCTGCCTCACGTTTTACTGAGAGGATGGCATGACTCTCTTTGCTCTATTCCATGTTTAGCTGCACACTCACCAGAAGGAACCACGTGATCAACATAGCTATCAGCTGACCCCACAGCTGCCTCCTGGCTCCCTTAGTTCCACCGCGGATTTCTGGGCCTTCCTTATGGTGAGTCTCCTCCTGGCCTTTTCTTGCTCATGGTGAATCCTCCAACAGAACGTGCCAGCCTCACTTGCTTGAATGCCCCAACAACTGCTTCTCTTAGTACAAGCAGATTCCTAGTGGCTCTCACTGCCCCTTTCTAACTAACCTATCCCCAATAAAATGACAGTGTGTTGCACTGATCATATTGTGTGTTGTTGGTGGAATGGGCTGTGCCTGCTTTTATATTTTAAATAAAAATAAAAATGTATCTTACCTAATAATAGACAAACATGTAAATTGACTGTACCTCCACTATGCCACCAGCCAATCAGGAGTGATATGCAAATTAACCCAACAAAGATGGTGGTTAATTTGCATACTCAGCTGCTGAGTGATGCAGGTGCAGGCGTTCTGCCCCACCCCTGGTCTCTCAAGGGCCTCTGGCAGCGTGGGAAGGAGGGGCCGAAGTGGAAAGAGGCAGCTCCCAGAGCGGAAAGAGGCGGCTCCGGGGCCTGAGTGGAAAGGGGATGGGCCGGAGTGGAAAGGCGGTGCTGCAGCCAGGGAAAGAAAAGCCCATTCTAGCACGAATCTTCATGCATCGGGCTTCTAGTAGTGTGTATACAAGGTAAAGTTGTTTGGGGCTTATTTTTTTATTTGCTTGTTTTGCTTTTGAAACAGGAAGTCACGGACCCTGAATTTTAGGGGGGAGGAACAGGAATATTTCAGTATCTTGAATCAGCACTGAAATATCCCACCAGGCCTGACCGACATTGCTCAGTGGTTGAGCATCAACCATGAAAAGTGGTCATCGGTTTGATGAATCCTGGTCAGGGCACATGCCCAGGTTGCAGGCTAGATCCTCAGTAGGAGGCATGCAGGAGGCAGCCGATTTCTCTCTCATTGATGTTTTTATCTCTCCCTCTCTATTCCTCTCTAAAATCAATAAAAACATATTAAAAACAAAGAAAAGAAAATATCCCACCAGGTGAAATGAACGGAAATTGCTGGAATGGCTGAGGTTGGACAGAGCTGCTTATTCTTAGGCTGATATTTTTTTTAGAGTATATGTCATGGGACGTATCATGGGACTGCATTCCCCCTTCACTTCATGGACAGAAGGAATCCTCTGCTTTTTTTAAATCTAAATAATTAAAATTTTTTTCAGTCACAGTTGACATTCAATGTTATATTAGTTTCAGGTGTACAACATGCTTATTAGACGTTTATATAATCTGACACCATTTATAGTTCTTACAATATTATTGCCCATATTCCCTACGCTGTTCTCTACAATCCTGTGACTGTTTCTGTAATGGGCAATTTGAACTTTTAATCCCTCCCCCCGTTTCACTCATCCCCCAACCTGGCAGCCACCAAAATGTTCTCTCATCTAGCAGTCTGTTTCTTTTGCTTGTTTCCTTTGCTCTTTAGGTTCCACATGTAAGTGAAATCATAAGGTATTGTTCTCTGTCTGACTTATTTCACTTAGCATCATGCCCATTTATGTTGTCCCTTTTTTTTCCGGCTCAGTGATGTTGATATTTCACTGTCTGTAGTTAGTTACCACATTTTCTTTACCCATTTGTCTATTGATGGACACTGAGGTTGCCTCCATGTCTTGGCTATTGTAAACAATGTTGCAGTGAACTTAGGGATGCGCATGCCTTTTTGAATTGGTGCTTTGGGTTTCTTTGGATAAATACCCAGAAGTGGAGTTTCCGGTGCTTCTTTGTCTGTGGTGGCCTTTGTTTTAAAGTCTATTTTGTCGGATATAAGTATTGCTACCCTAGCTTTTTTTTTTTTCATTGTATTTGCAGGAAATAACTCTTCCCATTCCTTTATTTTCAGTCTGTGTGTCTTTTGATCTGAAGTGGGTCTCTTATAGGCAGCATATATATGGTTCTTGTTTTCTTATCCATTTAACTACCCTGTGCTTTTTAATTGGAGCATTTAATACATTTACATTTAAAGTAATTATTGATAGGTATGTAGTTATTGTCATTTTATTATTCATATTTATGTTCACCCCCCCCCCCCGCCTTCTCAAGGAAGTCTCTTTAAAACTTCTCATAATACTGGTGGCGTGGTGGTGAACTCCTGTGGGTGTGTCATTGGTGGAAGTAATTGGGTGGTGCTTAGGTGTGGTCCGAAGCCAGCCGCTGGGTGTGTTGGTTCTGGGGCCTCTTTGGACAGGCTCTGGTGATGACCAAGGCCAGCTGCTGTCTGTGCCTGGCCCGTGGTAGGAGCTATGAAGTGATCTATGGTTGGTGGCTGCCCATGCTGAGCCCAGAGGCGCATGGTAGAGGCCATGCTGGAATTGATGCCGCTGCCATCACGCTGGGCTTGGGGCCCCTCTGCAAGAGGCACAGGCACACCAAGGCCAGTCACTGCCTGCCTGGGTCTGAGGGACTTTTGAGAGTTTTTAGGAAAGTCTGCAGCACAGGCCAAGGCTGGCTGCCTGTGAGGAGCAGCTGGTGGCAGCGCATAACTTGGGTGTGGCAGGGCCTCAAGGAGTGGCCAGTGTAGGGCGAGCAGTGTTTGCCAGTTTAGTACAGATTCACGTTTGTGCCACCTGTGCCTATAGGCTGTGTGGGGGAGGGCACCACACTGGAACTGTGGTGGCAGTCCCTCTAGCTGTTGCCCTGAAGCCACACAATTTAGTGCCCCCGCTGGGTTCCCCTTGCCTTTTGGTCTGCTGTCCCTCCTCTGGAGCGGAGGGCGAGCGTTGGTAAGTCTGTGTGTGACCCTTCAGAAACACCTGGGATTCCAGCAGCCCCGCGTCTCCCCAGGACGGAATTCTGACTGATGTTCACAGCCAGGTGGGGTGGGGACTCTTCTTCCTGGCCCGGATGCTCCTGGCGGAGGGACCTGGTGTGGGGCCGGCAGGCCTCTGCAGTAGAGATAACCCCCAGTTCTTCACTAGCACTCATGGGAGTAGGCCAGCCGGCTTCGTTTCCCCACCCCTCCTCCCAGTCCTGACATGGCTTCTTTCTTCTACCTTAGTTCCAGGGGTTCTGTTCACTAGACTTCAGGCAGGTCTCCAGGGGGTGGTTCTGTAAGTTGGTTGTCATTTTGATGTGGTGGTGGGAGGAGGCAGGCGAACACAGCATTCATTGACTCTGCCATCTTGACCAAAAGTCAGCTTTCAAGTTTCTGTTACAAAACAAAAACATGAGCAAAACGTAACACGCTACAGCTACTTTTTCCTACTTTGCATTTATAGGCATTTCTCACAGGAGCTGCCGATATTTTGTCTTCATTCTTTTACCTCCCAGTCACCTCTTGCCTTTCTCATCCAGCTTCTGCCCTGCCCTCACCATCCAGGCATCTCTGGCTCAGGTAGCTAATGGCCTCCATCTCCGCCTGCTGTGCTTTTCAGCAGCATTCTGCACAGATGCGCAGCGTCATCTGTGGATCCTGTCTACCTCAGCTTCAGTCAAACCTTCTCCTGGTTCCTTCTACTTCTCAGCTGCACCTTAATACCTTTGCAGGTTCATCCTCCCAGTCCTACCATTGAATATGGGCATTTCTCTACTTTTCTTGTTATGTGAGGCCATAGATATTTTTATTGTCAGCATCATTTTGGTTGAGGTTTTGGTTACTTGTAGGTATTTGTATGCTGTCTTGGCTTCAGTTAACATTGATTTACCAACTATACACACATCGATATCACCATGCTGGACTGATCCTCAGAGTTTCAAATTCAGAAAGGTCAGGGCTGACTTGGGATCACTACATAGTTATCTCAAAGATTCCTTTAATACAATATGCTAAAAGGCCAAGTTCTGATCTGTCCCCTAAAACCTAGAATTCTCTGCTTCAGCAAGTGGTGTCTACCCAGTGGGTTATGCAAAAAGAGACCTATTCACCCTCCTTGTTATCTCCTTTTCCTTTACTGCTCTTAGCACATTAGGCACTCAGGGCATACAGAGGGGGAAATCTATAGGCCCTGCCATCACAGCAGATGGGGCCCAGACGGGTGAAGAGATTAAGTGAGTTTTATGTGGGGGGGACACATTAATCAGGGTAGGGGAGTCCAGCGGAATAGTCTTCCACAGTGGTCAGCAGGAAGACTAGGAAGAGGAATTCTGGGCAGAGACATGGAGTGTGTGTGCATCAAGGACACGGGCAGGGCAAGGGAAAGTCTTATTTCTCAAATTGTTTGCCCAGTAATCCTCACCTCCTGGTATTCACTCTCCTGGGTAATCCCCTCCCCTTGAGTGTGGTGGGAACTGGCGAAAGTGATGGGATGGATGTCACTTCCGAGATGAGGCTGTAGAGATACAGTTAATTCCTTCTGCTCGCTCTCTCAGCTTCACAGCCTGCTGGCTGCACCGAAGCAAACAGCCATGCTGTGAGCAGCCCATGTGGCAAGGAGCTTACATCTCTCGTCACCAGCCAGAAAGACCCTGAGGACCTGCCAAGCAGCCACAGGAGTGATCCTTTCCAAAGCAAGCCTTGTGATGCCGACAGCCCTGGCCAGCACCTCAGAGACACCAGCGGAGCCATGCCTGATTCCTGCCCCATGGGCACCAGGAGATCATCAGTGGCGGTTGCTTTAAATCACTCAGTTCCGGAGGAACTTTTACTTGACATAACTAATATGGCCCTGCGCTGCATTGTTCTCCACTCCCCTGTAAGCACATTGCAGTTGTCCTGGGTGGGGACTGGTTTGAAATATACACATCGGTGCTACCTTCCGACTCCAGTTGTTGAGTCTAGAATGGGGCACTGAGATCCCTTTCTAAACAAGTGCTCGGAGCTACTGCTGGTGGTTCAGGCCGAAAGCATTGGGAATGCTGTACAAACACGCCTGGGGCCTCTGTAACCGCTGGAGAAGTCACTGTCACAGCGTGCCAAGGGGAGAGGCCGGCTTCACTTACAGCCCTTCCGTTTCTCTAAGTGGTGCCACCTGCTGTGCTACCCAACACGATGCAAGGACAGCTCCTGATCACGTACTCTTCTGCAGGGCAAGCCTGACGCTCCCACACGCAGAGGTCCAGGCAGATTCCCGACCTGGGACCTGGGCTGGCCCATGACTCACTGTGACCAGCAGAGTGCGGTGGGAGCGAGACTGGGTGACTTCTGTGGCGAGTTGGCAAAGCCAGGCCTCTTGCCTGGTTCTTCAGGATCCTAGGTCTACAGGAGCCAGTCTCCATGTGGGAGGTTTGATTATTTCGCGACCACTGTGCCAGGGGCCATGAGTACACAGTGTAGTTGACAGCCCACTCAGCTGTCACTGAGCAGCCAGTGTCACCTGCTGGCCATGTGAGTGAGCCATCACTAAGGGCCAGCCCAGCGAGCTCTGAGGGGACATCTTACTTTGACTCTATAAGAGGCCCTCTCTTCCCAAATCCCTGACTCACACATCAGGAGTAAAATCAAACGGTGGTTTGAAGCAGGAGATTGGGTACTGGGGAGCACAGCTACGGCTGAACACTGCTCCAGCTGGAATGCATGTCCCCTGCCCTCTGCCTGATGGGAAGAGTTACAATCAAGTAATAAAACATGGAAAGAAAAAATTAGAATCAAACAATAAAACCATGGAAAGAAAGGGTTATAATAAAATAATAAAAGGATCTCGCCTTCCTGGGGATCACGCATGAAGATCTAAGGAGAAAAGGAGAATGAGCCTGGAAGAGAATGGCTCTACTCAGCATTTGAGCTGAGGTTGGAAGAAAGGGCGAAGCTCTGTGCTTCCCAGCCAGGGTGGCACCCGCAGGCGCAGCAGCAGCCCCCAGAATGCCAAGCAGTTCAGCAGGAGTAGAGTTCAAAGGAGGGGCGAAGGGCTGATGGAAGTGGGCAAGTCTACCATGGCTGAAGCAGCTACCACAAGGGGAACCCAGTGTATCAGGCAAAGCAGTGCTGATTTTATCCTGGTGCCAGTGAGCGAGCGCTGGGGATTTTGAAACATGCCTGTCTGGGTGGTGTACATATCACTTGTCAGTGAAACAATAAAGCAGAAACTCTTTGCCGATGGACCGAGTGGAAAAAGAACTGAATTGCAACTTAGGCAGCTTCTATTTAAGTCCTTGTGACTCACCCCGTGATTGTGCAGAGGTTACTCAAGGCCAGTGCGCTCCCTGCCTGTAAACACCTGTCACTCCCTTGGTTTGCCGAGATGCTGGGAGGTTAATGAGCTCACACCTATGGAATGCATATGAGCTTCTAAGAGCTAGAGGCCAGATACAGTGGAGTTATTATTATCATTTCCCCAGTCGCCTGGAAGTCAGCTTTCTAGCAAACCAAGGGTCAGGAGCCAGACACTTCAAAATAAAAGAAAAATAAAGGTATTTGGCCCAGAGAAAGCAGGAAGCAGATGCTGAAATGACTGAAGAGAGAGAGAACACCAAGCGGGATACGCCTGGTTGTGAAGGAAATCCTCAAACTCCTTGGAGGGAATGACAGTAAAAGCCAAGCCATTGTACACAGATATCCAGAAGTGAGTGATTGAGTGATGCGGAGTGGGGGGGGGGGGGGGCTGAAGGGGGAGAGCAGGAAAGGAAGGAGGACAGCACACGGTTGGGAAGTGGCAGGGATCTGCAGGATGGGGCAGGCAGTCTTGAGAGCCAAGCGAGCTGTGGGGCTGGACTTACAGAGTGGAGTCAAGGAGGAGGGTGTGGCAGGCAGGCCCACCAGCCTCTCCCAAGCTCAGCAGCTGGACTGTTGTGCAGAATGCCCTGCAGGTCATGGGGCAGGATCTTCTTTGACAACAAGGATGCAGATGTTTCTAAGCAGTGGGTTGAAGAAACCAGATGTTCTAGGAGGAGCCAGTAGTGTGATTGTGGCAGTAGACACCAGTGTATGTGTGTAAAGAGGAGCCAGGTGACAATTTAGGAGCAGTTAGAACAGGCCAGTGAGACTAGTGGATGATAACCAAGACAGCAGCTGCCTGGAGGGCTCCATAAATGCTCTGTGGTAACCTGTTTTTAATGCCTGCTGGACTTAAAATAGCGCCCACCCCGCAGACCCCCTGAACCAGGCTGCCCTCCTTTGCAAAGTAACCCCCCCGCAAGGAATGCCAAGATTTTCCTGTGTACCCTGCACTTTCCTGAATGCACTAGATCTGGAGTGAGAAAGGGCACAAGCTCAGAGGGAGTCCCTCCTTAGCTCACATTGGCTAAGTCCTTGGCTGCTCACATTGTTAGGAGAGTGTAAACTCCAGCAACTCTTGTGCAGCCTCCCACCTGCAGTCCTGACCTCAGAAGACTCTGGGTCTTGGAAAATGCTTATGATCATGTCCGCTTTTCCTGTCCTGAGTGAGAAAACAGGTGGCCTCTGTTCTTGGTCCCCAGGACCCTGCATCATCCTTGCTCCATCTACCCTGGTGATTACTCCCTTCAGCCAGTGCAGTTGACCAAACTGGGCTGCATGTTGAAATTGTCAGGGGAGCCCATGCCTCACCTCACACCTATGCTGTCAGGATCCCTGGGGTGGGGTCAGGGGTGGATTCATTTTAAGTCACCCCAGGTGCCCTTCAAGAAGCACAGTTTGAATGGCGCCCCACGCTATGCTGGAGCTGCCTTCTCCCGCTCTTGACTGAGGTCAGCCCTCACAACCCACTCCAGGTTGGTAACGAAGAATATTTCTCCAGTTCCTGCCACTTGTCCTCTTTGCAGCTTTACATTTATTTGCATCAATTACTTGATGAATTTTTGACGATCTGACAAAAAATAGTATAATTTTGATTCATTCACACCAGATGGCTATTGTGTCGATTGTTGTCATTTTTATACTTTTCAGTCTAAGAGAAAACAGGTCAGTGCCCCTGACTAAATAGGTATTACTTGTTTTAAAATTTTTTGTGGCACACCAGTTGAAAATCGCTATTATAACTTATATTTTTAAAATGTATTGCAGGTCCTCACTCATGGGCTAGATAAATCTTAATGGCTTCCTGAAGTTGACTGAACATGAAGACAATGATGGGGGGTATTTAAAATAAAATCAACATAAAGAGAAAGAAAAGTTAGCTAAAATAGCTTATTACGCATAAATATTCACATTTTCCAGTTTTTCTAGGGGGAAAAAAAACAGTTTTGGGGTTTAGGCGCTTGAGGCATAGTAATCCTAAATAATAAAAAGGCAATATGCAAATTGCATCACTCCGCTACGCCCACGATTGGGCCGGCTGGAGGCACGGGGGGCGGGACTCAGGGTGGCCGATTGGCTGGCAGTAGGAGCGGGGGGCGGGGACTCGCGAGTCCCCGTTCCCGCTCCTCCTGCAGGCCTAAATGGCTGGCGCTGCGGGCGGCAGAAGACGCCGGTGGCGGTGGTGGCCGATTGCGTGGCTGCCGGCACCAGTTTTCTGCCAGCACCAGTTTTCCTCTGGCCACCGCCCCCCATCGGAGTGCCTCCCGAGTCCCGCCCTCAGCCTTCAGGAGGCGCTTCGATCAGGGGTGGCCAGATGAAAACTGGTGCTGGCGGAAAACTGGTGCTGGCAGCCAGGTGAAGGAAAGTCTATTGCACGAAACTTCGTGCAACGGGCTTCTAGTAAATATATAATTGACCTCTGTCCTGGATCTTAGCATTCAGCTCCTAAAGCCTGGGGATATCCCAAGTGATGAGGGCCTTGATTGCTAGTGAGATGAGTGGGCCATAGCTCTAAAACCCACATTTCTCAGCCTGCAGTGGGATCCTGCCTGAATTCTGGCTCCTGATGGAAGCAGCAGATGTTTCTGGGACTTCCAGGAAAGCACCTCAAGAGAAGGAAGGAGAGCAGACTCCCTCTTTTCGCCTTTCGCCTTTGTCCTTCTCCCTGCCTGGAACACTGACACGATGGGTGTGCTCCAGCAGTCGTGTTGGGCCAGTAGGTGGCCTTGCTGTGGGAAGTCACTCACCGAACAGTGAAATGGAACTAGAAGAGCCTGTGGCTGTCTTCTTTGGATTTGTTTATGCAAGTTAAAAATAATCCCTGTCTTCCTTAACTGCTGACATATGACTTCAGTTTTGTGCACTTGATCTGATGCTAGCTGATACATGGCACCACGTTCAAGTACAAGAAATGTCACGTTATTTTTCTAAGCCAATGCAAATGCATTTCAAGTGCCACCAAGCTGACTGGTACGAATATGGTGTCAGCAGTGTTCAGGGGCTCTTGCACGTCTCCGGCTTCTTGTTCTGCCCAGAAAATATGGTGAATGCTTCTGATAGTTGGCTCACTTGGATGCCTACCTGGAGGGAGGCAGAAATGACCCCAGAAAAAGAAGCTAATGGAAAGAGATGGGTCTTAATTTTACTTTGACTCCTCTTAAAGCAATATGTGTTATTGGAGGGTTGTTGTGGGAACTCTGGTGTTTAATTTCCTGACATTTCTGAGAATTAAATAGAACGGGTATGGTTAAATTAGCATAGTTGAGCAAGAATGTTGAGTTTTTGGTCTCTTCTGACATGTAAGAGGCCAAACTAATACGACATGTAAGAGACCAAACTAAGCAGTTCTTTTTGTTAAAACAGATATTCTAAGCCAATCTTCCTATGAAGGGGACAAATCTCAGTATAGTTCACTACAGTAGTCCCCCCCGCCCCCCCCATCCATGGGGAATACATTCCAAGACCACCAGTGGATGCCTGAAACTGGGGATCGTACTAAACCCTATATGTACTATATTTTTCTTATATATACAAACGTACGATAAAGTTTAATTTATAAATTAGGCATAGTAATAATTAATAAAATAACTAATAGTATAATGGACATATAACAATATACTGTAATAAAATTTTTATAAGTGAAAAAAAAAAAAAAGAAATGACCCCAGAGCTCCAGGCCTGGACTGGCACTGAGGCCAGGAGCCCGGTTTGTAGTCCAGCAGCCCAATCCAGTCCGCATGGGTGCCTGTCTTCTCCTACCAGTCCCCTGGGGTTCCAAAGGACTAGCACTGACCTCCACAGCTCCTGAGAGCCCCCTGACTCACAGCCCCCCTAAATTCTGGGGATTTCCTCTCAGGGCAGCTCCATGCCTTCAAGTTCTCCCTTTCCCTTCCTCCTGGAGGGCCCCCATTAGCACCCTTGAGGGGCAGGGGTTCTTTCCTGGCTGGGGGGGGGGGGCCTGGGGGCGGGCGCTGCTCACCCTCGGAGGGATTTCTGACTGTCCTGTTGCGATGCGTGAGCCTTTCCTGGGAGAGGCAGCACTTCCCCTGGATTCAGAAGCGGAGAAGTACAGCATGTGGAATAGGCTCCGAGACCTCCTTCGATTTCCATGCATTTCCACATCAACATCCCATGAGTCAACCTGTTCTCATAGCAACAAAATATAGTGATAAGGGCTAAAAGCTTAGAACATGGAAAAACAAAAGACAGAATGAAGGTGAAGTAGAAAACCAAAGAGGTTTGAACTGGAAGGGATTTGATCTCACTGTGGGAAGAAACGGAATCAGCACCCACGGGCAGGTGCCTTCTCTGCTGGGCACCAGAGCCTGGCTCACGGCCAGGGTTCGGAGCAAATGGCCTGTGCTAGTGACTGTTTGCCTTTCACATCAATTATCATTGATTGCACGCCAGCATATTTATATAAAACATAGACATCATACATAAACGCTTGTAGGACCTCTTGCGAACTGAAATCGGGGATGAAGTGGAGTCTGATGTAACACATGTCTGTCAGCCCTGATAAAAACCTAACAACGGCCTCTCCTTGGAAATTAAGAATGATTTTTTCTCCCTAAATACTGTTCGCCTCTGTGGAGTCTAAGCATGCGGTGCATCAGCCCCAGCTTCGAATCATCCCAGCAGAGAAAGCTGCCCTGCCTTCCCATCTGCAAAGTCAAGGTCCCAGGCGGACTGAGGCCATGCTTGTGGGGGGAGCCGCGTGGCTGGCTTGCTGTTGCCAGGACGGGAATGGTGACTGTCTGGGAGTGTGTGACCTCGTGGAAGTGACCATCGCACAGGCCGCCTGCTCCCAGCACTCTCCGCCCAGCACTGCACTGGCCTGGAGCGGGTCAGGGAGGTCAGGCCTGTTTGGGTTTGCAGCCTCTGGTGATAGTTTCAGGGCAGCCTGTTGCTGAGTTGGGAGCTGGGCTCCAGGCATTCACCAACTGCTCAGCACCCTTCTGACTCCTCACCTGCCCAGAGAGCCAGCACTAAGTCTGGAAAACAAGAAACTTGAACCACATTTTTCCCTAGGCAAGTCTATCCAAAGGCCTTATTTCTCTACTAGAGGCGTGATGCACGAATTCATGCACGGGTGGGGTCTGGCTGGCCCACCTCAATGGGGGTCTGTTGGGCTGGGCTAGTAGGGGGAAGGGGCTGTGGGAGGTTGGCCGGCTGGCCCCGCCCATGATTGGGGTGTTGGGGGCCAGGCTGGCTGGGTTGGGGGTGCTATCAGGGCCCGGATCAGGCCGGTTGGCTGCCGTGGTGCACATCATAGCCACCGGTCGTTCCAGCCGTTTGGTCATTCCGCTGTTCCAGTGCTGGACTTTTATAATATAGACTAGAGGCCTGATGCATGAAATTCATGTGGGGGGGTCCCTCAGCCCAGCCTGTGCCCTCTCACAATCTGGGACCCCTTGCTCCTTGCTGCTTGGCTCACTGCTCATTACTGCCTGCCTGTTCACTCCTTACGGCCTGGATCACCACTCCTTAGTGCTGCCACGGAGGCAGGAGAGGCTCCCGCCACAGCCACTGCACTCGCCACCTATGAACTCAGTGCATTGAGCTTCTGCCCCCTGGTGGTCAGTGCACATCATAGCGACCAGTCATTCTGGTAGTTCCGCCATAAGGGTTGCTGGGCTTTTATATATATAGATTATATATATAGATGTGCTACCTACAGTTACATCGAAAGAAAATCCAAGTGGGGATTCCCTGAGTCAGCCTCATTCTTTCATTTCTTCCCAGGCTACTGTATTTATTTCTTTTGGTAAGACTCCTTTTTATTGATTTTTAGAGAGAAAGCGGGGGGAGAGAGAGAGAAATATTCCTGTGAGAGTGAAACACCTATCCGCTGCCTCCTGCATGCCCCCTACTGGGGACCTAGCCTGCAACCTGGGCATGTGCACTCACCAGGAATTGAACCTGCAACCTTTTGGTACATGGGACAATGCACAAGCAACTGAGGCACACCAGCCAGGGCTATTTCTTCACTCCACCTGAGGATTATTTTCCATTGATTTTTAGGGAGAGTGGAAAGGAGGGGGGGAATAGAAAGGGGACGGAGAGAGAGAGAGAGAGAGGGAGAGGGAGAGGAACAGAGAGAGAGGAACACAGATGTGAGAGAGACAAATTCATTGGTTGCCTTCTGCACGTGCTCCGACTGGGGTCAGGGAATGAACCTGCAGCCCAGGTATGTGCCCTTGATTGGGAATCAAACCCAAGACCCTCTGTGCATGGGTGACACTCTACCACTGAGCTACATGGGCCAGGGTAAGGGCTATTTCTTTACAAAAAAAATTAGTCAATGGAATAAGCTTGCTAACACAATTCACTATGGAGCTGCAAGAAAATGGAGAGTCTCTACATTATCTTAATCTTGTGCTTTTGGATGAAAATGTACATTCAGAGAGCACACTCGATCTCACAAACAGTCTGAGTTCTCATTCAGGTGCAGGGCTGGAGGCTGGGCTCCTGTGTCTGGAGACGTCCTGAGAAGACGTGAGGCAGGCCGGGAAGGGCCAGGAGCCGCTGGAGAGTGCTGGTCCTACAGCTCCTGTGCTGCCTGCTGCCTCTGGCCTGGGCATGTGCTGTGTTAGGTCATGTTAAAAGTCATGAAGAAGAGGCTTTTCTGGGCTCAGGTCTACTGTGATCTGAAACCACTTGGTGAATTCTGAGCTCAGTTCCTCGCATCCCACCTGCACAGCATGAGCCAGCCTTTCCTGGGACCACAGGGCACACGTTGCCTTTCACTTCAATAGGTTGAAATTATTATTGTGTGCCAGCATCCTATCTAATAAAAGGGTAATATGCAAATTAGACGTCACTCCGCTACAAAATGGCGGCGCCCATAGGCACAAAATGGCGGCGCCCAGTGCTCTCAGCCCCGCCAGAGTCCCCCAGTCCGGCTGGGAGGCACTCGCGCTCCTACGCAAATGATCAAGCCCCACGCACCGGCCGGTCCTCGCCACCGCCGCCGCCCACCATCGGCCGGGGTGTGCGGCCAGCGTGCGGCTGGCAAAGATCCAGCCCCACGCACAGGCCGGTGCACGCCGCCGCCGCCGCCCGCCATCGGCCGGGGTGTGCGGCCAGTGTGCGGCTGGCAAAGATCCAGCCCCGCGCACAGGCCGGTCCTCGCCGCAGCTGCCCGCCAGCGGCCTGTGACTGGGTTGTGCAGCTGGGAGGCGCCTGAGGTGTCTGGCCAGGGGTCATGTGGGATGCGCCCATTGGAGTAGCAGATCGAGCATGGCTGCTCTGTGACCTCTGTAGTGTCTGGGGCTAAGCAGGGAGGCTGGAATGTTTGGGCCTATGGGCCAGGCCAGGGGTTGTGGGGACCAAGTGGACAGGCTGGATCCACCTACTCCAGTGGCAGATCCAGCCTCATTGCTCCCCAGCCTCTGGCATGTCTGGGCCTGTTAGCCCCTCCATGAAGCTGGATGTTACTTTCAGGGGACACACAAGTGGGCGGGGAGTTGACTCTGGGTCTTCTGGTGCAGGGGGACTTGATGCTGTGTCCCACTTTGTGCTGGCCCAGACTCTGACAGCAGGGAGGAGGAAGTCCCACCCTTAGAGAATTGACCGTTGGTCAGATAGCTCCCTGCCACCTGACAGCCAGGACTCGCATTCACCTGACAGCAGGGAGGTGGGACTATGTCTAAACATCTACTGTTGAAACAAGGTAGCTCTGCAGCCGAAAGAAGCCGTCGTTATCGACAGAAAATGTCTGAAGACCAACGTGCTTCTGATCTTAAAAGAAGGCGGCAACTGCGACAGAATGTATCTGAAGAGCAGCTATTGGCAAAATGTCACTCTGAAGCTGAAAGAAGCCGGCGTCATCGACAAAAAATGTCTAAAGATCAACGTGCCTCTGAACTTGAAAGAAGGCGGCAGTGTAGACAGAATATGTGCAAAGAACAGTCATTAACAAGTACTGCCAATACTGGTAGGATCTGCCTTCTCATAAAAAATGGAGTACATGAGGATGCAATTCTAGAACATAGTTGTGGTGCAATGACTATTAGATGCCAATTTTGCCTATCACTAAATTTCTCTGATGAAAAACCATCTGATGGAAAATTTACTCGATGTTGTAGCAAAGGTAAAGTCTGTCCAAATGACATAGATTTTCCAGAATACCCAGCATATTTAAAAAGATTAATGACAAACGAAGATTCTGACAGTAAAAATTTCATGGGAAATATTCGTTCCATAAATAGTTCTTTTGCTTTTGCTTCCATGGGTGCAAATATTGCATTGCCATCAGGGTATGGGCCATACTGTTTTAGAATACACGGACAAGTTTATCACCGTACTGGAACTTTACATCCTTCAGATGGTGTTTCTCGGAAGTTTGCTCAACTCTATATTTTGGATACAGCCGAAGCTACCAGTAAACGATCAGCAATGCCAGAAAACCAGGACTGCTCAGAAAGACTCATGATCAACATCAATAACCTCATGCATGAAATAAATGAATTAACAAAATCGTACAAGATGCTACATGAGGTAGAAAAGGAAGCCCAATCTGAAGCAGCAGCAAAAGGTATTGCTCCCACAGAGGTAACTATGGCGATTAAATATGATCGTAACAGTGACCCAGGTAGATATAATTCTCCCCGTGTAACCGAGGTTGCTGTCATATTCAGAAACGAAGATGGAGAACCTCCTTTTGAAAGGGACTTGCTCATTCATTGTAAACCGGATCCCAATAATCCAAGTGCCACTAAAATGAAACAAATCAGTATTCTGTTTCCTACATTAGATGCAATGACATATCCTATTCTTTTTCCACATGGCAAAAAAGGCTGGGGAACAGATATTGCATTAAGACTCAGAGACAACAGTGTAACCAACAATAATACTAGACGAAATGTAAGGACACGAGTCACACAAATGCAGTATTATGGATTTCATCTCTCTGTGAGGGACACGTTCAATCCTATTTTAAATGCAGGAAAGTTAACTCAACAGTTTATTGTGGATTCATATTCAAAAATGGAGGCCAATCGGATAAATTTCATTAAAGCAAACCAATCTAAGTTGAGAGTTGAAAAATATAGTGGTTTGATGGATTATCTAAAATCTAGATCTGAAAATGACAATGTGCCGATTGGTAAAATGGTAATACTTCCATCATCTTTTGAGGGTAGTCCCAGAAATATGCAGCAGAGATATCAGGATGCTATGGCAATTGTAATGAAGTATGGCAAGCCCGATTTATTCATAACTATGACATGCAACCCCAAATGGGCAGATATTACAAACAATTTACAACGCTGGCAAAAAGTTAAAAACAGACCTGACTTGGTAGCCAGAGTTTTTAATATTAAGCTGAATGCTCTTTTAAATGATATATGTAAGTTCCATTTATTTGGCAAAGTAATAGCTAAAATTCATGTCATTGAATTTCAGAAACTTGGACTGCCTCACGCTCACATATTATTGATATTAGATAGTGAGTCCAAATTACGAACGGAAGATGACATTGACCGTATAGTTAAGGCAGAAATTCCAGATGAAGACCAGTATCCTCGACTTTTTCAAATTGTAAAATCAAATATGGTACATGGACCATGTGGGATACAAAATCCAAATAGTCCATGTATGGAAAATGGAAAATGTTCAAAGGGATATCCAAAAGAATTTCAAGATGCGACCATTGGAAATATTGATGGATATCCCAAATACAAATGAAGATCTGGTAGCACCATGTCTATTGGAAATAAAGTTGTCGATAACACCTGGATTGTCCCTTATAATCCATATTTGTGCCTTAAATATAACTGTCATATAAATGTTGAAGTCTGTGCATCAATTAAAAGTGTGAAATATTTATTTAAATACATCTATAAAGGGCACGATTGTGCAAATATTAAAATTTCTGAAAAAAATATTATCAATCATGACGAAGTACAGGACTTCATTGACTCCAGGTATGTGAGCGCTCCTGAGGCTGTTTGGAGACTTTTTGCAATGCGAATGCATGACCAATCTCATGCAATCACAAGATTAGCTATTCATTTGCCAAATGATCAGAATTTGTATTTTCGTACTGATGATTTTGCTGAAGTTTTAGAAAGGGCTAAAAGGCATAACTCAACTTTGATGGCTTGGTTCTTATTGAATAGAGAAGATTCTGATGCATGTAATTATTATTATTGGGAGATTCCACAGCATTATGTGTTTAATAATTCTTTGTGGACAAAACGCCAAAAGGGTGGGAATAAAGTATTAGGTAGACTGTTCACTGTCAGCTTTAGAGAACCAGAGCGATATTACCTTAGACTTTTGCTTCTGCATGTAAAAGGTGCGCTAAGTTTTGAGGATCTGCGAACTGTAGGAGGTGTAACTTATGATACATTTCATGAAGCTGCTAAACACCGAGGATTATTACTTGACGACACTATCTGGAAAGATACGATTGACGATGCAATCATCCTTAATATGCCCAAACAACTACGGCAACTTTTTGCATATATATGTGTGTTTGGATGTCCTTCTGCTGCAGACAAATTATGGGATGAGAATAAATCTCATTTTATTGAAGATTTCTGTTGGAAATTGCACCGAAGAGAAGGTGCCTGTTTAAACTGTGAAACACATGCCCTTAACGAAATTCAGGAGGTATTCGCATTGCATGGAATGAAATGTTCACATTTCAAACTTCCGGACTATCCTTTATTAATAAATGCAAATGCATGTGATGAATTGTACAAACGACAACAGGCAGAGGTTTTGATAAATTCTCTGAATGATGAACAGTTGGCAGCCTTTCAGACTATAACTTCAGCCATCAAAGATCAAACTGTACACCCCAAATGCTTTTTCTTGGATGGTCCAGGTGGTAGTGGAAAAACATATCTGTATAAAGTTTTAATACATTATATTAGAGGTCATGGTGGTACTGTTTTACCCACAGCATCTACAGGAATTGCTGCAAATTTACTTCTTGGTGGAAGAACCTTTCATTCCCAATATAAATTACCAATTCCATTAAATGAAACTTCAATTTCTAGACTCGATATAAAGAGCAAAGTTGCTACAACCATTAAAAAGGCCCAACTTCTTATTATTGATGAATGCACCATGGCATCCAGTCATGCTATAAATGCCATAGACAGATTACTAAGAGAAATTATGAATTTGAATATTGCATTTGGTGGGAAAGTTCTCCTTCTCGGAGGAGATTTTCGACAATGTCTCAGTGTTGTGCCGCATGCTGTGCGATCGGCCATAATACAAACAAGTTTAAAGTACTGTGATGTTTGGGGATGTTTCAGAAAGTTGTCTCTTACAACAAATATGAGATCAGAGGATCCTGTATTTAGTGAATGGTTAGTAAAACTTGGAGATGGCAAACTTGATAGCAGTTTTCATTTAGGAGTGGATATTATTGAAATCCCCCAGGAAATGATTTGTAATGGATCTATTATTGAAGCTACCTTTGGAAATAGTATATCTATAGGTAATATTAAAAATATATCTAAACACGCAATTCTTTGTCCAAAAAATGAGCACGTTCAAAAATTAAATGAAGAAATTTTGGATATACTCGATGGAGATTTTCACACCTATTTGAGGGATGATTCCATTGACTCAACAGATGATGCTGAAAAGGAAAATTTTCCCATCGAATTTCTTAATAGTATTACTCCTTCGGGAATGCCATGTCATAAGTTAAAATTGAAAGTCGGTGCAGCCAAAACCGGTTTGGCTCAGTGGATAGAGCGTCGGCCTGCGGACTGAAAGGTCCCGGGTTCGATTCCGGTCAAGGGCATGTACCTTGGTTGCAGGCACATCCCCAGTAGGGGTTGTGCAGGAGGCAGCTGATCGATGTATCTCTCTCATCGATGTTTCTAACTCTCTATCTCTCCCCTTTCCTCTCTGTAAAAAATCAATAAAATATATTAAAAAAAAAAAAAAGAAAGTCGGTGCAATCATCATGCTATTGAGAAATCTTAATAGTAAATGGGGTCTTTGTAATGGCACCAGATTCTGCAGAGGGAGAGGTTGTTCTGATTCCAAGAATTGATTTGTCCCCATCTGACACTGGCCTCCCATTTAAATTGATTCGACAACAGTTTCCTGTGATGCCAGCATTTGCAATGACTATTAATAAATCACAAGGACAAACTCTAGACAGAGTAGGAATATTCCTACCTGAACCTGTTTTTGCACATGGTCAGTTATATGTTGCTTTCTCTCGAGTTCGAAGAGCACGTGACGTTAAAGTTAAAGTTGTGAATACTTCATCCCAAGGGAAATTAGTCAAGCACTCTGAAAGTGTTTTCACTCTTAATGTGGTATACAGGGAGATATTAGAATAAGTTTAATCAGTTTATCAGTCATTGTTTGCATCAATGTTGTTTTTATATCATGTTTTTGTTGTTTTTATATCATAATTTTGCTGTTTTTATATGATGTTTTTGTTATTTTTATGTCTTTGTTGTTCTTATATCATTTTGTTATTGTTTATTAATAAATTCATATATTATTTTCATATACATTTTACTCATTTCCTTTCATCTCTCATACTTCTATTATAGAGAAAGGGCAAATAGTAATATTAACATATTTCCTCTAATTAATTACCTTTTAATGTGCACGAATTTCATGCACCAGGCCACTGTGGGATCCCTGTGGGATCGGACCTAAACAGGCAGTCGAACATCCCCTGAGAGGTCCCAGATTGGAGAGAGTGCAGATTGGGCTGAGAGATACACCCCCCCCAAGTGCACGAATTTCGTGCACCGGGCCTCTAGTGTTTATATAAAACATTAGAGGCCTGATGCATGAAATTCAGAAGGAAGGACATCTGGAAGAACGTCCAGTCTAATTAACATATTACGCTTTTCTTATTATAGACAGACATTGTACATAAACAGTTATAGGACCTCTTGCGAAGTGAAATCAGGGATGAAGTGGAGTCTGATGTAACGTGTGTCTGTCAGTCCTGATAAAAATCTAACACGTCCCCTCAGGAAAAGGGCGGCGCTGTGGCCAGCGGTTGGTGAGGTGTGGTCAGAGCTAAGCGTGCCATGGTGATGCTGCCGTGGGCACACTGTGCATCTGCCATACATGGTCGCATGGGACTGCCAGTGTCCACAGCCTGTCTCCCCCGGGTTTCTCCGATGATGGAGCCAGTTTGGCCTGTGTGTGGGGAAGCTGGAGGTACCAGGAAGTTAGCACCCACACTGTCCTGGGCACCAGCTTTAGCCAATGACTGGTGGGAGCTGGTGGACAAATGCCCTGACTCAGCAAATGTTCTAGAGGGTTCCCCAGTGGGACTGCAACCCAGGGATCCTCACAGTTACCTGCTCAACAGCATGCCTTCCCACCAGGCAAGTGCTGACGGCCAGCTCTCCAACCAGCTCTCCAACAGCTCCAAGGCCTGGCTTACAACATTTGCATGTTTTCAGGGTGCAGGGCACCCCCTCTGGCTGATGCCAGATGGCAGGGCTGGTCTTCCACTTCCGTGGCCCTGCTGCTCGCCAGCACTGTGGGGAGGCTGTGACCTTCAGCGTGGCTGGTGGAGACACACCACAGAGCCAGGAGCCGTGCGGTAGCAGTGCCTTTGCTTTCATATAATTGACCTAATTGCATGTGGGTAAAATTTAAATTTTAATAAGAGCTGGCCTATCAACCAGTTCACAAAACCAGGACAATTGAACAAGCCGCTCCCACTTCTCCCCATCCCAGCCTCTGTCCGTCCTCGTCACTGGCCTGCATCCCCGGGCCTCCTCCATTAAGGACTCACGTTCACACCCTGTCCCAGGGTTTGCTTCAAGGGGAAGCAGGCCTGAGACAATCCCCATTCAGAAAACAGGGCTGCTCAAGGCTACTTCACCCATCCGTAGGCCAAGGTAGCCATCTGTGTGGCCCCTCCCGTCTCCTGAGACAAAGCAGTACCATCCTGCTCTCATCTGCTCTCCTGTGCTAGGAACAAACAGCTCCTCTGTCCTCAAGACTGCGAGTAGGCAGCACCCCTCTAGGGCCGCTGAGCCAGCTGCACACAGCCTCCGTGAGGGCACGCTTCCCCTCACCAGCCCTGCCACCGAGCCTGCACCTGGGCCCTGTCAGAGTGTGTGCGGGTGTGTGTGTCTGTGCACGTATGTGTGTGTGCATATGTGTATGTGTAGGCGTGTGTGTGAGTGAGGGTACCAGTGAATGTGTGAGTGTATATATTGTATGTGAGTGTGTATGCATGCTTGTGTATGAATGTGAGTGTATGTACTGTAAGTATGTGAGTGTGAATGTGTGTGTATGAATGTATGAGTGTGTACTATGTGAGAATGAGGGTATATAAATGGTGGTGTGTATTGTATGTGAGCGTGTGTATAAATGTGAGTATTGTGTATAAATGTGTGCTGTGTATTGTGTGTGTATGAGTGTGCATGAATGAGTCTGTGCATATTGTATGTGAGTGTGTATATAAGCATGAGTATTGTATGTGAGTGTGTGTGAATGCATGTGTATGAGTGTTAATGTGTGTGGAAACATGAGTATTGTGAGTGAATGTATGCATGAATGTGAGTGTGTGTTGTGAGTGTGTGTGAATGCGTGTGCATGAACGTGTGTGTGGTCTCAGCACCTCTCCCCTTCCTCTAGCAGCAATACCCCCTTATTCACGGGGGTGCCACCCTGCACCCCACATGGTCCCTGTAGAGCTGTGGTCCCATGTTAGGCTTCCCCTGGGCAGAGAAGGGACACAGGGCTGGGACGGGTGGCCAGCCTCTGTAGGTGCCCTGTGGGAACAGGTGACTTGAGCAGGGCGCCTCCTCGCTGCCTGGGAGTCTCGCCTGGGGCTCTGCAGGGAAGAGTCCCAGGACAAGGGCCGCTGGCTTGGGGAGGGAGGCATGGGGTGTGGGGAGGCAGACTGCCCCTCCCGGGGACAAGGCCTGCTGCCTGCATCTGGCTCCAGGTGTGCAGCCTGCCCGAATCCTGCCCACCTGGCCCGGGCCTCACCCTTCCCAAGGAGCCTGGCCCTCTTCAGCCTTCCCTGGGCCGCCCGAGCAGAGCATTTGCCTCGCAGGCTGAGGGGTGGGAGCCTGGAGGGGTCAGCATGCCCTTGAGCACGTAATCAGTGTCCAGAGTCAGTGCCAGCACCCGGGAGCTGTGGCAGCCACTCCATTTGGACCTGGCAACAGCGCTCACAGAACACAGCCAGCCACGGTACGCCATTTGTTTGTTCCAAAGTGAAAGGAACAGAACATGCAGGGGACAGGCCTGCAGGGCAGCTCTGCGTGGCAGACAAAAACAAGCTGTTTCTGAGACGTTCTGAGGAGATGACTGGGCCTTCCAGGGATTACTTTGCTCTATTTCTGTCTGTGAAAGTCCCCTTTTCTGGGTTGAAAACATGTCTTCATGCCTCCTCCCTGGGTAAGAGGAGACCGCCGGGGAGAAGACTCATTTGAAATCTTTCCCCCGCTTCAGAGACGTCTCACCTGCAGGCGCAGCCCTTCCCCGCTCCTCCCTCCGCGAGGCCAGGTCCTCTGCACACACCCTCCTCTCCCAGCCTGGGTTTCCTTCTTAGTTGTTTTCTTTTCATTCCCAGTGTCCTCTCCCAGCTCCCCTGACCCCGCTTCTGCTCCAGGGTCCCCCACACAGGGGCAGGGTGGGGCGGGGCCCCGGGTGGGGTCGTGGGAAGCCCTCAGCCTTCCTCTTTAATCTATGCTCACACATCTACAAAGTTGTCTCTGGGGTTCTCCTCTCTCATCATGAGAAGGGTCGCTCTGTTTCTCTAATGGGAATCGGAGATCACAGGCCGCCCAGGAGCCTGGGCTCAGCCTTGGTCCTGACAGGATCCTCAGGCGGGAATCAAGGGCGGTCCTGCCCTGCTCCCACTCTCCTTCCCCCACCGCTCCGCTGTGTTCTTCTCTCCAGGTGACTTCCGCTTCTCCCACAAACCCAGGTCCCTGCCCAGGGTGGGTGAGGGCGGCCTGGTGACAGGCGTGCACAGTGTGTCCAGAAGCACTGGCTGCGGCTGCAGAAGCTGCTGAGCCAATCTGCGGGGTGGGGCAGAGCCTCTCCCTCCAGGGGAGCTGTCTGCAGGGGGGCCCCTGGCTCTCCCCCAGGTCAAAGTCAGGCTTGGGTTTTCCTTTCTGCCTGGACCCGCCTCCGTGGTGGGCGTTGACCCGGGGCAGAGATGGAAGGGAAGGCTGCTGGGTAGAAGCTGCAGAAAATGTGCTAAGGCTGGGGCTTGGGTACCATGAGGACAGGGGCCTGGGGACCTGGAGATGTGGTGGGACACAGGTGGGGGGCACAGAAGGTGGGCTGCAGCTCTCTGGGCCTTCAGAGGCCTCGGCAGTGATGGAGGGGAGGGAACGTTTCGGGGCCTGGGTGGGGGCTGCCTTGCAGAGTCTCGCAGAGGACATGTGGGCCCCATGAGTGCAGGGCTAAAGCATAACAGTGAACACGGCATTCTTAGGACACAGCGCTCCCCTGCCTTTGTGCTCTTTTGGTGCCATTCTGGACAACAGCTCTCAATTCTCCAACCCTGCGGTGTGTCCCGTGATTCGATTCCATCCTGACACTAACCAGTTGGCACAGGCTCTGCAGCCCAGGGCTCAGGGCCTGAGACTGCTTTCTTCAGATGCCAGGCACGGATCAGGGCCGCCACCTCTGATCAACCAGCCATACTTTCAGAGGCTCCCAAGACCGGCACCCTGGCTCAGTAATTCACAAGAACTACGCACAAAACTCAGAAACGTGCTTTCCTACTACCACTGGTTTATTACGTAGGATACAACTTGGAGCTGCGGATGGAAGAAGAGACCCTAGGGGAAGGTCCTGGGTGGGGCTCCAGGTTCGGTCTGGGCGCACCCCTCCCAGCACACGGCGGTGCTCACCACCACAGCTCTGAGCCCTGCAGTGGGGTCTTCCGGAGGTTCTGTCATGTAGACATGGTGGCTTAAATCATCGGCCATTGTTGCATAGCTCGATACCCAGGCACTCTTACTCTTATTTCTTATTCCCCCACAATATTACATCCAGAAGAGACCAGAAGACCAATAAGCAGGAGGCAGTTGCCTGATATAATCCTGGCACCGGGCACCCCACCGGAATGATGCTTAGACCACGTGTGGCCACGGCAGACACATACTGGTTGAGAGCCCTGCGGCTGGGCAGACCCACCCTTGATTCCAGAGGGAGTAGCTGTTTTGAGGGGCAGAGAGTGTGCAGGAGCCTGGGGGTGAGCAGCTGCCTCTCTGGCCCGCTCAGTGGCCACCTCGGCCCCCAGCGGCCCTCGATAGGTCTGGCCACATCTCATGTCCAGCTTTGGGCCTGCCCACCACCTCCCGTCCCTACAGGGGAGACACACTAAAGTGGGGGCCACCTGTGGTCTCAAGCTGGGAAGGCTGCCTTGAAAGATACTTGGGTTCCAGTTCTCAATATTTAGGGGTTGGGAGACAGACGAGTGGGCATGTGTGTGGGGGTGGGCACCTAGTTTGTGGCGTTTACCAGTTTCCATGCTGTAGATGATCCATCGTGGCTGAGTTCCCGCTCCCAGCCTGATGTGTCCAAGCAGGAAGTTGGCAGAGGCCTGCAGTGCCCACCGTCATAAAGTGTGCCGCCGGACAGTGCCGCGGACAGACACACATAGCAGCCCAGCGGGTGAGGTGGGGCGATGACGGGTGAGCACTTATTACCTTGGATTTTAATATAATGTATTTAATTGCAGGTATATACATTTTAATTTTTTAAAATATATTTTTATTGATTTCAGAGAGGAAGAGAGAGATAGAAACATCAATGATGAAAGGGAATCATTGATTGGCTGCCTCCGGCACGCCCCCCACTGGGGATTGAGCCCGCAACCTGGGCATGTGCCCTTGACCAGAATTGAACCTGGGACCCTTGAGTCCGCAGGCTGACGCTCTATCCACTGAGCCAAACCGGCTAGGGCTACATTTTAATTTTTAATAATGGCCATGCCTAGCAGCTCGTCCCCAAATCCATGAGCATTCGGCAATGGCTCCAGCCCCTGGCCCATGCCAGCCGAGCTGCCGGGCGCATGGCCGTTTCCTGGGTCCCTGGGTGAACTGCGCCAGAGCCAGCAGCAGTGGGTGGCCAGTGGCTTGGGGGTGGCCTCATGCTCATTCCAGGAACTCCTCTCGGGGGCTCCAACTTGAGCCTCCATGGCAGTTTCATTTTTGTACACGATGGTATCAATTTATACTTGTCCATTGCTTCTCCCGTTAACGGCATCCAGGGGTGCAGTGCGCTGACGTGATGGGCAGAGGGAACGCCTGGATATTTTTCTGAACATGTTAAGGCATTTGTAAGTATACCCTTGTGTGTACACATGCATGTTTACATATATGTATCCATATCTGGGTGGGAGCTTTCGGACTCTTAAGGCATAACTGGAAAAAAGGGCAACACTAAATTCCACTGTGTAGGAACGCCCCCGGGCCAGGGTAATGATCCGACCCGGAGAAGTGAAGAAGTAGTGACCAGCCAGCCAGCCTGGGCTCCTCCGGCGAGGGTGGTCGGGGGCAGGCCGGTGTCTGGGAAGGCCGTGGGGGAGCAGCAAGTTTGTCTCATAAAACTGCATTAAGTTTCGTGTTTGCTTTGTGCACTTTCTGTGCTTGTGGTATGAGGTATGTTTAACAATGAAACGTTAAATATACGCTTATATACATAAATATACGTATACTAGAGGCCCAGTGCATGAAATTCGTGCATGGGGGGTCCCTCAGCCCAACCTGCACCCTCTACAATCCAGGAGCTCTCAGAGGATATCCTACTGATGGCTTAGGCCCACTCCCCATGGTTCTCTGCTCTCTGCGGGGCCTGGAGGTTTCCCTGCAGCCATGGAGATGAAGCCCCCATGCCCTGCTGTAGCTCTCTGCCTGCTGCCACCATGTGCCATGTGAAGGAAGCCCCAATGCCCTGCAGTGTGCTCTGTCTGCCGGGCCTAGGGGCTTCCCAGACACGGACACACTAAGGAAGCCCCATGCCCTGTTGTCCGGGCTCTGTCTGCCCGGCCTGGGGGTGTCTCCACTGCCACTGCCCACTAAGGAAGCCCCCAAGCCCTGCTGTCTGGGCTCTGTCTGCCATGTCTGGGGACTTCCCTGCCACTGCCCCACTAAGGAAGCCACCATGCCCGGCATGCAGGGCCTGGCAGCTTCCCGGCTGCAGAGATCAGGAAGCTGCCATACCCTGCTCTGCTGGCACTGGAGTCTTCCCGATCGCCCACCGGGTCTGTGTGCGCAGGGCCTGGCATCCTCCCGATCACCCGATTGCCGCGGCGACCATCGGGAAGACCCCAGGCCCTGCTCCTCCTGCAGGCTCCGTGTGCACAGGGCCTGGCGTCCTCCCGATCACCGCGGCGACCATGGGGAAGACCCCAGGCCCTGCTCCTCCGCCGGCTCCGTGCGCGCAGGGCCTGGCGGCTTCCTGCTGCCGCAGCACTAAGGAAGCCTCCATGCCCTGCTCTCAGTGCTCTGTTTGCTGGTGGGACAGGCCAGACACTCCAGCAGCGGGGCTGAGGGGACTGGGCGCCGCCATCTTGTGGGTATGGGGGCCGCCATTTTTGTCGCGGAGTGACGCCTAATTTGCATATTACTCTATTATTAGATAGGATACTGGTGTGTGTGTGTATATTTATATGTGTGTGCACATTGTTTATGTATACACATAAATATAACCATCTGCATTGGCAAACGGTTTGTCCCGGGCTTTGCGGCTGGGCCTTGCCAGGCTGTGCCCAGCTGCCCTCTGTGACGGAGGCTGCGAGGCCTGGCAGTGCTGCCCAGGCCAGGACTGATCCCAGGGCTCCCCCGCCCCCTCCGAAGGGAGCGGTACTGCCGGGCAGAGCCCAGCCCGCACAATCGGGTGGGGACTGCCCTCCTGACAGTGGGTCTCGGGTCCCGAGTGTGCAGGGGAGCAAGCTGGGCCCACAGCACTCCTCACGGGGGCTGAGGTCCCGGGCCCCCCACCCGTCCTCCCGAGGAGGTGCACACCGGACTGCGCCTGCAGCAGGCCCTCCCCAGGAGCGTCTCCCTTCTAGGCCGGGGCCAGCCGAGGGGGGGCTGAGAACACAGCGCTGCTTTCTGCCCAGAAAGTGGAAATGGCTGAGAACAGGCTGAGAGTCACTGGGGAATCGGTGAGGACCGATCCAGGGGTCGTGTTAGGTCCCCAGAGGAGAAGGTGGGAGCAGGCCGAGCAGCCGGGGCTCGCTCCCAGGAGGCGCTGCCCAGGGCCTGGCCGTCCTCCCAGGTCCCAGTGCCGCTTGGCCCAGGCCGTGGTGATGGCGGTGGCAATGGCGGTGGTGGTGGCGGTGGCGGTGGCCGTGGCGGTGGCGGTGGTGGTGGTGATGGCGGTGGTGATGGCGGTGGTGATGGCGGTGGCGGTGGCGGTGGCAATGGCGGTGGCCGTGGCGGTGGCGGTGGCGGTGGCGGTGGCGGTGGCGGTGGCGGTGGCAATGGCGGTGGCAATGGCGGTGGCCGTGGCGGTGGCCGTGGCGGTGGCGGTGGTGATGGCGGTGGCGGTGGCGATGGCGATGGCGGTTGCGGTGGCGATGGCAGTGGCGATGGCGGTGGCGGTGGCGATGGCGATGGCGGTTGCGGTGGCGATGGCAGTGGCAGTGGCGATGGCGGTTGCGGTGGCGGTGGCGGTGGCGGTGGCGATGGCAGTGGCGATGGCGGTGGTGGTGGCGATGGCGATGGCGGTTGCAGTGGCGATGGCGGTGGCGGTGGCGGCGGCGGCGGCGGCGGCGGCGGCAGCGGCGGCGATGGCAGAGCTGAGCTGTGCACTGGCGGCCTCGAGTCCACCACCTGTGTCAGCACGTGCACCTCCTGCTGCTTGCTCCTCACAGAGGCTGGCAGGTGTGGCCCCGGCTCCTCAGGGGACCTGCTAGGGGCAGTCAGGTGCTGCTCTGACTGAGGCTTAGTGACTCACATCCTTGTTGTTCCAATAAGGCCACACTACTAGTATTTACAAGTTCATTTCTGTGCTTTTTTTTCTTTTGGATGGTTTATTTCATCTGTAATTCTGAAGGTAAAATTTTTTCTGCTGTTTCATCATCATTTTGGCCAGATTTTTGTTTGGATTGGTTTGGTATTTTATTTATTTATTTAAAATATATTTTTATTGATTTCAGAAAGGAAGGAAAAGGGAGAGAGAGAGAGAGAGAAACATCAATGATGAGAGAAAATGTGTGTTGACCAGAAATCGAACCATGACCACCTGGTTCATGGGTTGACGCTCAACCACTGAGCCACACCAGCCAGCCATTGGTTTGGTTTTAAAAGTGCGATCAGGAAGCTGTTTTTATCAAGTGCCTCCTATGTCCCTTGCTGTCCTAGGTGTTGTGCCTACATTACCTTCTCTAGTAACTTTACATAAAAATCTCTGTAAAATGATGAAGAATAAATAATGGTTCTTAATTTTCTTTCCCAGAAAAAGTCATTTCTTACTTTTTATATGCCACAGCCGTTAACGTGTGTTAGGATTTATAGGTCGCACTCTCGAAGCACAGTAGCTGTCGCCTACGCTGACTTCCGGAACGTGAGGTGTTCCGTGTGGAAGGGAAGAGCAGACAGCAGATTCCGAGCCGAGTCTAAGGATCCTCGTAGGAAACAGACTGCGCCCTCCGCAGCCTTTGACCCCATCGATATTATGTGTTGTCTTTCAGCCCCACCGGTTGACATCACTTTCCCACGTTACTCCTTCAGTCAATATTTGAAGGCCTATTTCTGTAAATATCAGGAACTGGTAGGACTCCCTGCAACAGAAACCCTTGACCCCCAAGTGACATGATGAACAGTCACCGGCCAAAGTTCGAAGCCTCTTCCTGGAACTCGTGTGCTCAGACCAGCAAGGAGAGCCCAGCGATGCCAGCTGGCCTGCCTCCTCCCTGCACAGCCTGACCTTCAGAGAGCAAACAGTGCCAGGCACACCTCCTCCTGTGTGCCCGCTCCCGTTAAAAATCAAGGCTCAAAGACATCATGAAAGATCTCATTTTTCTATATGGGACTTAAGATACACAGGGAATAGGGAGCGACTTTTCATGAAGGACAGGGCCCTTACATTGTTACCTTTAATGAAAAAACAGTAACAGTAACAAGAATAGGGCTGTAAGAAGGGCCAGGCTGCCCTCCCCATCAGGGCACCCTTCTCTGACCACACAGACTCCAGAGGAGTGGGCACAGGGCGGGGGTGGGGGCGGCAGCAGAGCCACGCCCTGCCATGCTGCATGCTGTCTTTCCTGTTGGCGTTCCAGAGCCGCTGGGGTGGCTGCGGGGCCATGGCCTGCAGGCCCCCCTGCTCCCTGAGCCCAGCGCTCTGCCCTCGCGTAGCAGGCAGCCGGCGACGCTGATGGAGCCCGCGCCCCGCACAGAGGCTCCCTCCCTTCCGCGCTGCCTGGGCTTGCCTGCTGCAGGCTCCGAGTGGCCCCAAGGCTCTGTTTCGAAAGCAAGTCTTTAGTAAAACGTTTTCCTTAGGAGAGGAAGCTAACTAACATCCCAGCAGTGGGGGAGGGTAAAAATACCACCCAGATCCGGGCAAGCTGAACGTCTTGTGAATGGGTCCCCCACAAGCCCTGCTGCCTGTCCCTTCCACTCCGCGGGCTCCTCGCTGCGAGGGGTGCCGCTGCCAAGTGCCCTGAGGCTCAGCTGTTTCACTCTGGCCCCTTCTGCTCTGGTCCCAATGCCCCAGGGAAGTGGGGAGCAGGGTCGGGCCTGCAGCCTGTGAGGGTGCGGTCTGGAGACTGAATCACTAACTGGTGGGCACGCAAGGTGAACATTGTTACCATAGAAACCCCGTGGAGAGATGCCCGGAGTCTGGCTGACCCAGGCAGATGCGTGTTCTTCTCTTACATCTCTCGTTACTTACTGCTCGGTCCTGTTACATTGCGCTGGGTCTCCTGCTGCAGCGGCAGAGCTGAAACAAATTCATGTATCCCTCTGTCCTCACGTGTCAGGCTGTATCCCTTGTGCCTGTGATACCAGCCGGCTACATAAGAGCACCCTCAGCTGCAGGCCCGGGCACCTGCCTGCTGGCAACAGGTGCTGTGCTTAAGACCCAAACCGAAGCCCGGATTTATCGGGCCAGCTGCTTCGTTTTCGGCGGCTGTTTCCATCTATGAAGGGCTTGGAGCGTTTGAAACCTTATCCTCGCCGGGAGGGCAGCAGAATCTGCCTTTGCTGAGGCCCTCACGTGCCAACGAGAAGGATCAAAAGGATTTGCGCCCCTTGCCTCAGCCTGGAGACCCAAACGTCAGACCAGCCAGGTCAGTGCGCCAGCGGCGGCGGCCCGGAAGCGCACAGACGCGGTCTGAGGCTCTGGGTGAGTAAGTGTGTTTACTCGCCGTTTGCAGCGTTTGGAAAACAGAACGTGAGTGGCAAACAGAAACGTGCTTTTCTGCTGAGCTTTGTACAGCGGGGATGCTGGCTTAACGCCAACAGGGAGCATGGCCACACCAATGCGCCCCAGGAAAACAGGCAGCTTCCCCTCTGCGAGAGCCTCTGGGGAAGGACGGCACCGCTGCTCACCCCAGTCAGTCCTCAGGCCCGGGGGCCCTAGGAGCGGAAGGGCAGCGCCTGGTGCACGGCTACCCACTCGGAGCCCGATTCTCCCACTGTCGCAGGTGCCCGTGACCAGGCGCCCGTGCCTGCTTGTGGCTTCATGCACTTGGGCAATGTCGAAATAGGTTTTTCTTTTTCAAATCTAAAAACGCCACCGACTCATAGAAAACCAGGCAAACACAGAAGAGTAATTAAGAATATGCATAATTGACATATAATCTCCCAACCTACAGATAATGATTCTATACATTTTGGGGTGTTAATTCCTCTCAGGGCAGAGGCTAGGGTCACTAAGAGCCCCCTGGCTGGGCTGTGGGGAGCGCATAGAGGGTGGCTTAGCTGCGTGCTGCGCGGTGAGTGCTGAAGAGCCCGCTTAGCAGACTGGACCGGTCACTCACTGCTTGCCCTGCCTGGGAAGGAGTGGAGGCCCAGGGACTGAGGTGACACCCCGGGGGCACTGGACTCGGCCGCAGCGCCTCCCTCCCCCAGAGGCTGCTCTAGGCACTGGGAGCTCAGAAGCTTCCAGAGGCCAGCGGGAACAGGGACGCTCTCAGCATCCTTCCGCAGTCTGTGGGTAGGGACAGTAAGGTAGGAGGGTCTGTGGGATGGGACTACTTCTAATCACCCCATGAGCAACTGGGGGGACAATACCAGCGTAGCTCGCCTGCCGCCAGCCAATCCCAGGGAGCCGGGCACCGGGCGCCAGTGGCCACACGCGGGACAAGACCTGCGGGGCCCAGGCGACCACTGAAGCAGGAGTGGTAGGTACAGTGCCTTTGTAAGCCACCAGGTTTGGGGTGTTTGTAAGTCAGTAGGGTGCGTGCATGGAAATACTACGTAATTTGCCAATACAGGATGTTTATTGTTTCTCGCCTCCTCCGGAGCTGGCCTGGACCTCCTGCAGCGGCTTCCTTCTCCCTGACGTCCCAGCGCCTCGACCGCACCCAAAGCTCAACAGGTTCATCTTGCTGTTTAGGGAGGGTCCCTATGAGCATAATTCACGCGTGTTTTTTAAAAACTGAGATTGGGTGTTGACTTTCATTATTTTTTCAGAATTTATCATGATATTGATATGCCATGTGCTTCTTGGCGCTCACTGAGGGTATAGAATGCAGTCTCTAATCTTGTATGGCTGGACTAGACCTCACTGAGTATGAGGGGGACTCTGATGATGAGCTGCATACTTTGCCTTCCTGCTTTTGGTGTAGGATTTTACAGACAAGTTATTTTTCTATTAAAAGGGGTTTGCATTTATCTTTACATCTTTTAAAAATATTTTTTATTGATTTTAGAGAGGAAGGAGAGGGAGAGATAGAAACATCAATGATGAGAGAGAATCATTGATTGGCTGCCTCCTGCACACCCCCCACTGGGGATGGAGCCCGCAACCCAGGCATGTGCCCTTGACCGGAGTTGAACTTGGGACCCTTCAGTCCACAGGCCAACATTCTATCCACTGAGCCAAACCAGCTAGGACTATCTTTTCATATTTAACACCTAGTTTGGTTTCTGAGTTTTACATGTTTCATAAAATGAAGTGAGTAGTGTCTGACGGTGTGGCTAAGTGGTTGAGCATTGACCTATGAACCAGGAGGTCACAGTTCAATTCCCAGTCAGGACACATGCATGAGGCAGCCAATCAATGATATTCTTTCACCTTTGATGTTTCTGCCTCTGTCTCCCTCTCCCTTTCTCTCTGAAATCAATAAAAAATATATTTTAAAAAATGGAGTAGGTTTTTTTGTTTGACAGTGGAAATTATATGCACCCAGCAGTGAAGTAATAATCTTACCTTATAATAGACAAATATGCAAATTGACCGCACCTTCGCTACGCTCAAGCCACGCCCACCAACCAAGCCACGCCCACCAGGAAACCATTGCAGGGACGTTGGGGTGTGGCGGAGCCCAAGGCCGGGAAAGCCTCGGGCTCCTGCAATCCTTAAGAGGGATGTTGGGTGCGGCTGAGCCCAAGGCCACCGCCTGGGGCCAAGCCCCGACCCTGAAAGAAGGCAGAAGGCGGTGGCCACAGCCAAGGCCTGGGTCCCCGGTGCCGGCAGAAAACTGGTGCAGGCAGCCAGGTGAATGAAGGTCTATTGCACGAATCTTCGTGCAAACGGGCTACTAGTAATACGATAATAGGAAAAAGAATAGGAAACCCACGTAGCGGGCCCAGAGTCAGGCTGCAAGAAAGTGGCAGAGCTGTGGCGTGGCTATTTCCTTGAATGAGCTGTGCTGGGAATGCGGCTTTCCTTGATCATGATTTTTAAGAAATGTCAAACATATTCCAGCTGCTATAAAATTACTGAATAAAGCCCATTTCGCTCACAGTATTGGGCAGATCCCGCACACACCAGCATGCGGAAGACAGAGTGTCCCCGGCAGTAGCCCATCTTGCCTTTCGGTTTCCGAGTAAGAAACAGTAGGACCTCCCGAGACCCCTGTGTGCACATCTGGACGTGGTCCCTCTGCAGAGTGGGTGGGCTGGATGGTTCGGTAGTGACACCGCTGCGTTCGAGCCTGGCCGCTGGGAATGAGCATGGCCACTGCCCATTGCATTGCTGGAAACGCACCTCCGCTCCCTCATCTGTGCAGTGGCAGCGGGCAGTGTCTGCCTCCAGGCCCAACACGAGAGCGCCCTCGGCACACTCAGCCCAGACACTGAGCCGCGGAAGTGTTTGGCAGCTGCACCAACTCCAGGTCTGATGGCACCTAGTCGCGGTTCCGCTTGCCCACGGCTTCCCAGACCATCAGCAATGGTGCTACAGGTGAGCAGGCTTTAATAGCGCATCGGATGAGCTTTCAAATCTCTGGTTAGAAAACCAAAGTGCATGTGAACACACACTTCTAAATGCACTTCAGAAGTTCAAATTCTACAGGAAGACGCCACAGCTGAGTAACTTGTGGCTCCCGCCCCACACACCCGGCGAGTGGTTCCCGGGTGTTGGATGGCGGCGGGGGATCCAGGGGACCCTGAGTTCCTCGCCTGTGCCCAGCGCTTCTGAGGCTTCAAACTTGCCTCCTCCTCTCGCACCCCTGCCTGCTCACCTCCGGCTGCGTTTATGATGCTTATTGTACTTTCTTGTCCCTGGAATGCTGTCCTGTTGGTAAGCCACTTTACATCCCTTTTGGGGGTAGGGAGCACCCCCGGGCCCAGTATAGACAGGGCTACAGGCCCCGTCGACCAGCAGCTGTGGCCTCGAGCATGAGGCTGCCTGCTCGCAGGTGGCTTCGTTGCTGCTGACATCACACGGCAGCGGACAGAGCAGGCGCACGGGACCTGTGCTCCGGTCCCTTCCCAGGCCTGGCCCTGCGGGCCCCACACTGGCTTCTGTGCTTCTGCTTCTACCATTCGTCCCGGATGGGGCACACCCAGGGCACACCCAGGGGCACACCCAGGGGCACACCCAGGGCAGATGACAGGACTCCTGGGTTGGCATTCACTGGCCAGACCAGGGTGGAGAGCCCCACGGGACAGGGTGCTTTCTGGCCTGGAGAACCCTAGGGGCAATCGTCCCTCCTTACAGATTCTCTCCTCCCAGATTCTAGAAGCCTCACTTGGGTCCGCCATGTTCCAAATCTTAATGATTCCCCTTGGCCAACAGAGGAAAGCGTTGAAGTAACACAAGCCCAGTCGGATATTCAAAGCCATGTGGAGCCCAGTCTTAGAACCTGCTCCTGTGTCCACTGCCGTGAGCAATGTCCCCTTAGCCTTCGTGACTGTGTCCACTCCTCCCTGTCTCTTAACCGGGGTGGGCGGACCCTCGGCACCTGCCAGCCCTGCGTTTGTCCTGTTTTCTGTTGTTTGGTTCCGTGCATGTTGAGGGAATTCCACGCCTGTGAATCAAAAGAACTGTGTTCCAGTTTTCCTGTTCCGTAATCACAAATATTTTACATAAACTCATTTTATGTTGTAAACTAAGATTTGTAATACGTAACTAGCAAGATTGCTCCTCTTCCTCATGAAACCCTTGCTAGCTGGGGAAATTAAACGATGTTTATCAGATTGTATGCTAATTAGACGCCCTAGAACTTGAGAGCTCTGGGCAGAATCAGCACGGACCACGGTGTTTGGACATGAGGTTAGTTAACCAGCCACCTGGTATAGGCGCAGGGAGATCCCGAACTGAGAGCGTCCCCTCGGCCCAGCGTCTCTCCCTTTGTCGTCCAAGCCCCGCAGGCCCGGGTCAGCAGGCGTCAGCCACCCGCCCACTGCAGGCCCCGCCTGGGGCTCTGTGGGGTCCGCACCATCGCCTCCTGGGAGGGCAGCCAGGGCTTCAGCCTGTCCAGCGCTCTCCCAATGGAAATGCGGAATGCTGTCTGTCTGAAGGTCCGGCATGAAATTCCTTTGGGAAATCGGTTCTGCTGTGAGAGCACCAGCTAGGAGTTGAGTGGTCTGGTCTTCAGAGTCACAGGTGCCAAAGGCATGGCCCGGCCAGGCGGCCATTCTGCCATCAGAGAAGGAGGGCGCGCTCCTGCCCCCCTGAGGCGCCGACTCTCCCCTTCAGTCCTGTGATCTGAGCCTCTGCCTCCAGGGAGGCGGCTGTAGGTACACAGGGGGAGGGGACTAAGATTCCAGCAAACCTCCTTCCACTGAAGTGTTCAGGCCACAGCCCGGCTACCTGCCCCCGTGGCCATGTCCCACCTTCTGCTCGGCTGCTGCCGCTCCCTTGGGTGGAAAACCAGAAGGCCGGCCACCACGAGCCCCTCATCGCACGAGCCTTCCCCCTCATGAGGAGGCTCTGAGCTTCTCTCCCCGCGCGCTCACAGCTGTGGGGTTTGCCCCACACCACACACGCAATTCTCCACTTGTCTACAGACGCAGCTGGTACCAACGACTCCATTCCATTCTGACACTCACTGGCAAGAGTTGGTATAGACCCCACAGTTACGGGCTCAGCCCCCCAGACTGCCCCTTCAGATGCCAGCCACCAGTCCCAGGCCGTCACCTGCACTGGGGTTCCTGTAGGCCCCCTCAGGCTTGGTGATTCGCTGGAATGGCTTGCAGACTCAGGAAAGTGCTTTACTTGCCGTTAGTGGTTCTTTGTAAAGGACACACACCACAGAGAGCCAGAGGGAAGGGAGCTGCAGGGCGACTGGGACACTCACCGCCCCCCGCCCCCCAGGGCACCACCGCCCAGTGCTCCCCGTGGTCACCAGCCTGGCAGCTGGACAAATCCTGTCCTTTAGGGTTTTTTAAACTTTTTTTATGGAGCTTCATCACATAGGCATGATTGATTAAGTACTATAATTGGCCATTGGCGATTAACTCAATCCCCGCCCTCACGCCCCTCCCGGTGGGAGGTCAGGGGATGGGGCTGGAAGTTCCAACCTTCTAATCTTGTCTGGATCTTTCTGGCAGCCACTCCCCAAGCTGAAACTACCTATGGGCCCCTGAACCCAGTTATCTCATTCACCAAGAGAAGACACTGTTAGGACGCGGCAGGTCCCCAGGGTTTAGGAGCCAGGAACTGAGGACAACAACCAAACACGCATTCTTACGGTATCGCAGTGGCCACCTTGGAAATGCTGGATTCCTCAAGGTCCCTGAGCTGTAAATCCCCTCCTTGCGTCACCAGGCGGGCAGGGTGGGCGCAGGCTTCTGCCTCTGTGGACCCTGGCAGCCTTTGAAGCTAATCGTTAGAAGCCGTCTTGGATCTCCTGATGTGGCCACAGGCGTGCAGGAGGCTACAGGATGGCTGTGTTGCCGGCGCGGGCCTCCTGTGCTTTTCCTGAGGACCTGACGTGGGCTCTGAGGGTAGGAGCGTGTCACTGCTGCCTCTGTCTGGAGTGCTCTCCCCCCTGCACTCCGGAGTGGTTGGCTTGTTGCACACCGACCCCTGCCCTTCCAGCACACTTGGTGTGGAGTTCACAGTCCTAGCTCAGGGACTTGAGTGTTGGCAGGCCTGGGCTTTGGCCATGAACTGTGGGCAGAGGGAGTGCCGGTGTGCCGGTTCTGAGCCACGTGGGGAGTCACCGCTGGTTTCTGCACGCCCTTGGGTGCTGGCTGTGTCCCACAGTGACAGTGCCTCATCGAGCCACTCCCCCAAGGAGGATGCCCTGCACGCAGCCTGGCCGCTGGCCAAGGCCGCCAAGCCTCAGCCTGCTCACCCTGCCAGGAGAGACGCTGTCGCTGCCACGGAGTCTGGATGCTGACCTGCAGCGTCAGCGGACACAGCGCCTGCGGCTTGCTTCCGAGGCTGTTTTAAGTCCCGATGGGCAGGCCTCGCTCTGCTGGGAGCGCCCATCAGAGCGCCTGCTGAGTTGCACCCAGTTTATGGTTCGCGCTCGCAGCTGCCTCAGGGGGAGAGAGTTTGCTACCATGCAGGTCTTTGATAACTGGCTGTGTGCTGCGTGCTTCTGTTATGAGTCGATGACCTTCAGTACTCGTACTTTTCTTCTCTCCTTAGTTTTGGCGTTCGAGATTGGACATCTTGTTGGCATCTTTACCAGAGGTGAGAGGGCGAGGAAGAGGCGATGACTCAAGTGGTCGGTTCAGACAGTGGTGGGGAAGACCGGCTCCCGTTCCAGCGCGGTCCAGAGGCTGCTGTGTAGGCCGCTCCTGGTTCAGCCCACGCTGGCCGAGAGAATTCCTGGTACCACATCTTAACTGAATCCGCATTTGCTGCCTCAATGATTGGCGCTTCCAGAATGTAACAGTGGCTTTCAGTGGCCACGATTCTAATGCTGAGAAGTCTCTCATCGCCTTGAGTGCTCACAGCCAACATAGCTCCTCATCTGGAAGCGTGCCTCCCGACCTCACGCTGCCGTCACACAGGCAGCGGAGAGGTCTTAGTTCAGGTCCCTGGGAGGAAAAGTGTGAGTGCAAGTAGTTATTTGAGAGGCCGGGCTGCCAGCGACCGCGTGTTCCAGACACGTTAACCATAGTGGGTGCTGGGCTCAGCTCCACCGGGAGCTCAGGGCCCCATGTCGGACGCTTGCTGAGAAGTACCCACCCGAGGGAGGGCTGTGCTGGTAACACACTGACTCCCACTGCCCTTGCTGAGGGCTGCTGGGTTCCTGGCCCTTCCGCCTGCCTCCTGGTGCCCACGGTGCCCCCTGACATGCCCGCAGGCACGCACGGCCTGAGGGAGGAGGGGTGAGCGGGGTGTGCACCTTGTAGAGTACTTGCCTGTTACAATGCAAATATAAACGATCACTGTCCCTTTAGATTTCAGCTGTGTTGTTTTGATGGTAGAGTCTTTTTTGAAAGAGCTTCACCTTCCATATTTTCCCTCCTCTCCCTTTTTCTCTCCGGTATGACATGAGGCACATACATTTTTGAGGCCTCTGAGTGGAAGGGGAGGCAGGACTTTAGACCTGGTGTCCTTGAACTCCCATCTGCTTTCTTCTCCTCATCCATGGGCTCTGGCCGCGTCTGGCTCCCTGAGGTGTTGTATCCACATGCCCATGGGGTCCTCGGTTCCAGGAACAGGTATCCTTGGCTGGCTGAGCTCTGGGTCTGAGGCCCACAGCCTCCCCGAGCCCAGCTGTATCTCCTCGCCAGAGCATGTGGGAACTTCGGGTCCCTTTGAGGACACACATAGGGAGACAGAAACACTGCCTTAGGGCTCATCCATCTACCCACACCCCTCCACCAATGTGGTGCTCTTTCGCGCCGCACCAGTGCCTGGCTAACTGAGAGTGCCCTGGCTTTCAAAGGCAGATGTCTCTGACTTGAGTTTTCTCTCTCAGCTACTTACCATCCCTCCTCACATCCCTGAGTACCTCTGGAGGAATGGCGGACACGTTTGTCTGCTCGCTGCCCTCTCTCTCTCTCTCTCTCTCTCCCTCTCTCTCTCTCTCTCTCTCTCCCCACTGAGGCCTGACAGGGGGGATTTTGCTTTGTGTCCTATCCTTAGTTTGTCTACTGCAAACCTTGAATGTCACATTGCCCAGGTCTGGCTCCTAAAGGAAACTTAAGAAAAAATAATGAAAATCCGTGGCTTATGAAACAAATGTCTTGCTTCAGATTTGAAAATCTTTCTCTGGATGTCAGAATGTAATGTTGCATCCTCCTTCCTTTTTACCAGCAGGGAACCTAAAGACCCCGGAAGGAAATGAATGTCTTTGGCAGAGTAAGAGCGAGGTCAGTACAAACATGCAAAAGAGAAACGAACACTAATATATTTCAATAATATTGCTCTCCATTTCATTATAGTCTTCATTTTTTTTGAAAAGCAAGACATGTTCAGGAAAAAATCAATCAATCTTACTTATTCCCTCTTCTATTTCCTCTATCCATCACTTGAACTTGCCATAAATTCGCTTTGAAACTAGATATAGTGGTGACAATGCAAGCCTCTACGAGAAATAGGAAACCAGTTCAAAGTGAGCGGAGCAGGCCCGCGGCTGCGGCAAGGCTGACGCGCAGCTCAGCGAGGTCCCAGGGCGCAGGGCCTCATCCACGTCTCCGCAGCAGCTCCCCTCGCAGCAGCGTGTCCTGTGGCTCTGCCCACGTCCAGACACGCCCTTTCCCGGGGGAGGCACGCCTCCCTGCCACAACTTCCTCTGACGAGCGAGGGACCTGGAGTGGAGTGGACCATGGAGTTGCCACCGGACACTGCCTTTCAGGACGGAGCCCGCCCCCTCCAGCTGCTGGGAGTGTGGCTGACGCCCCTCACGCCTCCCGGTTGCACTGCCAGGAGGAGGCTGCCTTGCTCGAGGCTGTGCCCGTCCTTGGGATCCAGCTGTGAGGCTTCCCATAGCCAGTGACGCTTCAGATGTTGGTTATTGGCATCAACTCAGGACCTGTGTCCAGACACCTTTACACGTCCATGCTCTCCCCTCCTCCCCGGAAGCGGGCTGCAGGCTAGCTGCTCCGGCTCTTTATTCTATAAACACAGCCCAGGGGGTCAGGCCTGTCGCCTGGAAGCATTCTGCCCTTGCTTCTTGGTCATCAGGGTCACTCTTGACCTTACAGACGAAGTTTGCTGACTTCTGTGCTATCTTTTCCCAAAGGTCTGTGCCAGTTTACTCAGTTAATTCTACTCAGGATGCCAGTCCAGAGTGAGAAGAATCTAGGATCCTTCTGGATTCTCACCCGGAAATTCGCCCAGGGAACATCTCCCCAATCGGTTGGGAAAGCACTGGGTCAGGCGCCTATTCCTCGGCCAGTGCGTGAGGGGAAGAATGGGTGCTCCTGTTGGATTAAACCAGTTTAGGATGGGACGGATGTAGGGAGCCAAGCAAATGAGCACACTGCGGGCTGTGGGACGTCTGTGACCAGCACATCGCCCTCCCGATGCCGCGGGCGCTGTGCTGGCACCGGGCTGCGCGGGTGGCAGCTGCCCTGCGCAGGGGGCGGGCTGCGTGCCTTCCTGGCACCTGCCCCTCGGAGCCCAGCAGCTGCTGGCGTGGCCAGTGCCTCATAAAGGCTTCTATCGGCGAGGTCCTCTGCCATGTCCGCTGAACATGTGGGTGAACAACTTAAATTTCTAAGTGCTATAGTCACCCTCCATAAAAATAAGCCTCCAATGTTTAGTGCCTTTAAACCTTTAAAAATTTAGCAAGTTAGCCCTGGCCGGGTGGCTCCGTTGGTTGGAGCATTGCCTGTACACCAAAAGGTGGTGGTTTCAATTCCTGGTCAGGGCACATACCCTGGTTGTGGGTTTGGTCCCTGGTTGGGGGCATGTGTGGGAGGCAACCTGTCGATGTTTCCCTCTCTCTCTCTCTCTCTCTCTCTCTCTCTCTCTCTCTCTCTCTCTCTCCATTCCTCTTTCTAAAATTAATTTTAAAAAGTTAACAAGTTAAAAAAATACCACAGGTGAATTCAGGTCTCGGGCTTTTCTGCTCACTGAGGATTTACTATCATGTCAGGATTTCAGGTACCAGCCGGGAAGTCACCGTGTGCTGCTGGGGACCCTAGTTCAGAAGATGTACTGGGAGTTTTAAAGAATAAAGAGAGACTCTATAGCCAAACGCGTTCCATAATGTTGGATAACAAGGAGAAATGGGTTGCTCTGCCCCGGCAGCTGAGCGCCGCCCCCACCTCACCAGCAGCTGGGAGAAGGCTGTGTCCTCCGGGCACACCCCGGCCGCCTTCTGCTGCGGCCCCTCCTGACAGGCAAGCGCTGCTGAGCAGATGCGCAGCGGGTCTGAGTCCCACCTACTGCAGGCCCGGGCTGGCCTTTTCCAGCCTGAGCGCCTCGTGGGTCCCAGTGTCACAGACAGGCGGACTTCCTGCACGGCGCAGCCTGCAGCTCGGGGTCTGTCTCCTCGTCAGGAGTCAGAATGAAAAGATCTCCCGTTAAACGACGTGTCCAGTGGCGCTCCCTACGGGGAGGGGCCGCCGGCCTCGGCGGCTGCCCGCTGTCCCAGGGGCTCTGAGACCAGGTTCACGTGCCCGGCGCTGCCCGCTCTGCCCGTCCCCTGTCGGGTGCCTTGTTTCCGTTTCCTGGCACGGCACTTGATCACAATACTCCTAGTAATCTGGTGAGTGTTAAAGAAAATCAACCGCAGGATTCTTTGCAAATTGCTAAAGATCTGCTGACTGTGTTTTTTCAATACATAGACCCAAATGATGCATGCTTAACGGTGGACATTTTTATAATAAATAAAAGCAGTTATGCTATGCAGCTTTATGAAAGTTTGAACCTTTTGATTACCTCCCAGCAATTTTGTTTCTTTCTGTGTGTTTGTGAATTTTTGCAAGTTTCAACAGTGTAGGTGGGCAAAGGAATAGAGTCGGGGACATCAGAGGTGCCAGCGAGCAGCGGGGTGTGAGGATGACCCGGGAAGGACCGCAGAGCAGGCTTTCACGGTGGGCGTGCAACGTAATCTGGAAACAAAACCTCCTTGGAGGAAGAAAACATCCAGTATCGTATTGCAGCTGCTCGCTGCACCCCTGACCAGGTCATGGAAATCGCCCGAAGAACACACAAGGTTACATGGTGGTTTCGAAACGGCTCAAGGCCCAGGAATGCACCGCGTTGAAGCGTGTACTGCAGGTCCTTCTTGGATTGCATCCCAGGACATTATTTCTAGAAAGGCTATCGTCATAGCCTTGTCGCTCGCTGTTCAGAACGTGGCTGGGAGGAGAGGCTCGGAGTGCCACAGGCTCCTAGTTCTCCACCTGCGGGGGCGAGCGCTGATTTCAATGTCTCCCGGCTGGGCCCTGGCCATGTGGCTCAGTAGTTGAGTGCTGTCTCACACGTTGATAGGTCGCCCGTTTGATTCCCAGTCAGGGCACATGCCCTGGTTCTGGGCTTGACCCCCAGTAGGAGACAGTTGATGGATGTTTCTCACATCCATGTTTCTTTCTCTTTCTCCCTCTCCCTTCCTCTGTATTTAAAATCAATAAAACCCATATTTAAAAAAAATAAACTCTTTTCCAGGTTGGGAGGGAAGTTGAGCAAGCTGCCTCCTTCCCTGTTCAGGGAGTGTACAGTGGTTGCCAAATGGGCAGAGCCCAGCGCAGGGTTTCAGTGCTGGAAGGCCTGGCAGACCCAGTACTTACACAACAAAACAAAACCAACAAAAACAAACAAAATGCAGTTAAAGGACAGAATGTCTCTCTCTGGGTATCTACTTTCAGAAAAATGTGACCCTGATGACCAAGAAGCAGGGTGAAATGTTTTCAAGCAGACAGGCCTGAACCCCTGAGGTAAATTTATAGGAAGAGGCAGAGCAGATCTCCTTCAGTCTGCCTTGTCAAAAGTGGTTTGGGATCAAATTCTAGTTCATTGTCTTCCAAGAATCCTATCATATCCTAAGATTTTACCAAAGAAGACAGATTTCCTTTGATAATTCATGCTAGTTGGCTTGAGTCCCAGGGATAAGGTGTGAATGAGATGTCACCACTCGGATGTCCATCATCAGATAACCTCTGAGCAGCACTCACGGACTGTGCCCAGGTGTGTGGACTGAATGTTTGTGTCCCCATCCATATGTGGAAGCCCAACCCCAATGTGACTGTATGTGAAGACGGGCCTTTACAGATGTAATTAAGGTTAAATGAGCTCATAGGGGCACAATACTGCTGATGTCCTCATGAGAAGAGACACACCAGGGAGTCCCCCCCCCCTCCCCGCTCCACATGCACAAAAAAGAGGCCCCGTGAGATGCCGCCTTCTACATGCCAACAGAAGAGGCCTTGGAATAAACCTGCGTTACTAGGACCTCGACCTTGGATTCCAGCATCCAGAACTGTGGTAAGAGCGTTTCTGTTGTTCAAGCTGCCTAGTCTGTGCTGTTCCGTTATGGCGTCCTGAGCTCATTAATACATCACATGAGCAAGCACGCCTCTCTATTGGGCGCCTGGGTGCTACTGATAATGATAACAGCACTGATAATAGACTTACCATTTGGCGATCACTAGTTATGCACCTGGCATTGATGATCACTTCTCCTTTCATTGCAGTTGCCTTTCCCTTCATGCTCTGGTGCGTCCTGGTTACAATGGAAGGGAGTCTTGCTTGTCGTCATGAGGGCAACATGCCCATGACTGAAACCTGGGCTGAAGCCTCAGTTTTATATATTGCATTTCCCGTTAGATTTATACAAATTTAACAGCTTATAGTTCTATTTTATTTTAGTATTGGGGCTTGTGGAAACCCTTGTGGTAAAAGCTGATCACATGAGTGTTCTGGGTTCATGCATCTAAGGTCGTGTTTGTTCAAGGCCATCCCAGAGGGACTGGTGTCATGTGGTCACTTACGCCATGGGTGTTGAGGGAACAGAAGGAAAGAGTCCATCTGGAGATCTTTCCTGCTGCAATGACATTTTCCTCTTTAACCACTTCACTCATCTGAGCCTAGAAGATTCTAGACGATTCTGCGTTGCGTAGGTGACCCCTTGACGCTTTCACTACCTGCTCTATCCCAATGGGGAGCTGAATGGTAGCTAGGAACAGGTTGTGCCACGTGGGCCACGGGACTGGTGCCCAGACAGAAACGAGGGTGCCGGGAACTGGGTCAGAGCTGAGGAGAGGAGACGTGGCAGTGCCAGGGCCTTGCCTCATCGGCTCGAAAGCAAGATTCAGATTGGATAATGCCCTTTGCTCCACTTTTCAAATGGCCCTCACACAGGGCTCTCCCCTGCTTCAAACCCCACCTCCCCTCTCTCACCATCCTCTTGCTCTAGTTCATTTCAGCCATTACACCACGCATGTCAAACTCAAAGGCTAACATGGGTCAAATAAATCAGGTTTAAGTTTATGTTGGCTGCAAAAAAACAAAAGCTTCCATTTTCAAAGAAACGTAGATTTATTTCGATAGAGATATGCTGAATATAAAGGGCTGAAATAAATCAGTAATCATTAACATAAAATAATAGGACATTTTAATAAAAATTAATATTTTTTCTTGAACATAAACTTACCAGGCACTGAATAACTTCACAAATTAATAAGCGTAACACAAATAAACCTATTTTTCTTGTTCTCCGAAAGCAAAATATTTCCTGTTGTGCACACCAAACAAGTCAGTCCAAGACTAATGACGTGGCCATCGGCTACCAAAATATTCACTGCTGGTGTTAGTGGAGAGAAATGGTGCGCCTGCGCGGAAGGCACGTGAGGGAAATGAATGCGTCACGATTATAGTAATCAGTCATTAGTGAACGATGTAGTTTGTTATTAATAACTAGAGGCCCGGTGCATGGGTTTATGCACCGGTGGGGTCCCTCGGCCTGGCCTGCGGGGATCGGGCCGAAAGCGGCTCTCTGACATCCCCCGAGGGGTCCCGGATTGCGAGAGGGTGCAGGTCAGGCCGATGGACCCCACAGGTGCACGATCAGGGCCAGGGAAGGAGGGCGGGAGGGCGTGTCTGGCCTGTCTAGCCCAGTCCTGGTCGGCAGGACCCCAGCAGCAACCTAACCTACCGGTTGGAGGGTCTGCCCCCTGGTGACCAGTGCATGTCATAGCGACTGGTCGAATGAATGGTCAGACACTTAGCATATTAGGCTTTTATTATATAGGATTATGTATAACAGGGTATTGTAAAAATTAAGTTCTGAAATTTTTATTAAAATGTTTCTTACATACCGTTATATTGGCTGGGCTGCAAAAATATTTGTTGTGGGCCGCATGCGGCCAGCAGGCCGGGAGTTTGACATGCTTGTGTTACACGCTTAGGCCGTTTATGTGGCTGCCAGTCCTGAGGGTGGACGAGGCAGACAGAGCCTCCACATTGCACCATAAGGTGTTTTCGATAAAGTTGCCAAGCCAATCTTGCTGAACCATGTTTACCCCTCTGTGGTCATAGGTGACATGTCACACTGCCATGAGCTGACCCATTAGGACGAATGGGGACAGGGCAGCATTGCTGTCTCACTCACATCTCTGCACAGAGGTAGACCATGACCCATTAGGAGGCTGCCCTCCTGGGTAACGCCAGCACTGCCAGGCATTTTCCTAGTGTAGCCTGATCCCTGAGTAGAGTTAATTTGCAAGAATGAGCCCTCAATCTTTGAGCACAAGCCACTAATTCTCTTTCCTTTCTAAGCATAGTCTCAGCGAGTTGTGCTTATCTGGAAGATACTGGAGCAGGTCAGCATCATTTCACTTAAAAAGCCAAGTTCAATAGGTCCTGGCCAGGTAGCCGAGTTGGTTAGAGCATCGTCCCCATACGCCAAAGTTGTGGGTCCGACCCTGGTCAGGGCACATACAAGATTCAACCAGTGATTGCATGGGTAAGGGGAACAACACATCACTCTCTCTCTCTCTCTCTCAAATCAATATATATTTTTTAAAGAAATGGTCTGATTTAAAAAAACCAAGTTCAATAGTCAATCCTACCAACCTGGAGTGGCTCTCAGACTAAGGAGAGCTGTGCTCCTCTCTAGAATCTGTGACTAACTTGTTGGTTAAATTGGGCCAACAATGAACTGGTAGCTTTTCTTGCTTTGGTTGGCATCTAGGTAAGAACTGGAGGCCTCAAACTTGGGTCTAGAACATGTGCCAAAAGAATGGCTCCAAAATCTATTAGGGACAATGGAAATTTGTCAACTGTAGCTTTAGGTTTGAACTAACATTTTTTCCCATTCCTATGCCATCTGCCATTTTCCTTTTTATACCTATTCTCCTCTCCTCACCCACCCCATCCTCCCTCCCTCCCTCCCTCCCTCCCTCCCTCCCTCCCTCCCTCCCTCCCTCCATCTCTCCTTCCTGCTTTCCTGCCTTCCTGCCTTCCACCAAATATGTCATATATGCCAATATTCTAGGTCTCAGAGAAACAAAGACGAGAACTCATGGTTTCTGTCCTCACCAAGCTCCTTGTCTTCTCAGTGAATCTCTGTTTGATTCCTACTTATTTTTTTAATATATTTTATTGATTTTTTACAGAGAGGAAGGGAGAGGGATAGAGAGTTAGAAACGTCGATGAGAGAGAAACATCCATTAGCTGCCTCCTGCACACCCCCTACGGGGGATGTGCCCGCAACCAAGGTACATGCCCTTGACTGGAATCGAACTTGGGACCTTTCAGTCCACAGGCCAGCCAAACTGGTTAGGGCCTGACTTATTTTTTTAAAATATGGAACGCTTCACAAATTTGCATGTGGTCCTTGTGCAGGGGCCATGCTAATCTTCTCTGTCTCGTTTCAGTTTTAGTGTATGTGCTGCCGAAGCGAGCACACTTATGGTAAAGACCGCGCTGGAATCTGTGCAAGGACCGTAGGGCCGCGCAGAAGGCTGCCTGGGGAGGGCGTGGACGGTTGCACCTAGAAGGGCACCAACTTTGGGGGCCACTGTGAGCGTGGGGCCTCACGGCCGGCACCAGCATGCCCAGGGTGGGCATCAGTGCGGTGAGAAGCTCAGAGGGAGAAGCTGAGAGACCATCTGGTCTAGGGGGGGAGTGACCCAGCCCCGAAGGCAGTTCAAGGTCTAAAACAACAGGAGGGCCGAACAGCATGATCAGAGAACAGAACCTAAGGGGTGGTGGTTGGCACCAGCAAACCCTCAGAATGCTTCCGCTCCTTTGAGTAACTGGAAGGTGAGCAGAGCCGCCAGGGGCAGAACGTAACGGATCCCTCCGCCGCCGCCCGGTCTGGTCCGCACGCTGGGGCCTGCGCGCCTCAGTCGTAGGGCAGCAAGTTCACTGGCGGCGACTGGGTGGTGTCATCTGATGGAGAACATAGCGCCCTCTCCTTCTTTAACGCTCTGGCACTCACCTCAAAAGATGACATGGAAGCGTCAGGCACAGAGGCAGGTCCGAAGCAGATACTAAATTAAATAATCCAACGAAAATTAGCTGAATCAGAAAAGTGATTAGTTCCAAATCTCAGGTTCACCTGAGAGACAACCACATCACCTTGGGTTAGTGGGTGGGAAACGAAGCACAGAAAGTGTCACCAACTCGTCCAAAGTGTCCAGCTGGCCAGCCCGAGGCTGCCGTCCACCAGAGCAACTCCCATGGTGCTTCCTGAAGGGGAATGCGAGAGGGAAGGACGGCCTGACGTCTCTGAACATGTTTTTTAGTAAAAACCTGTGTCTTTCCCTCACGGTATTATCTAGATCAACCTAGATAATCTTTTTCCCTATAGACCTCGGGGTGAAGGAAGTGGAGGTGGAGAAGGAGCGTTCTATTCTGATCATCCTATATAATAGAAGCCTAATATGCAAATTGACCAAATGGCAGAATGACGGGTCACTATGATGCGCACTGACCACCAGGGGGCACACGCCCAACGCAGGAGCTGCCCCCACCCCGCAGGCCCCAGGCTAGCCCAGGCGGGTGCCAGCGGGGGCCCCAATCACCCTGCCCGCTGGTTGCCCAGCAGAGGGAGGTGACCGGCAGCGGTGGTGAGGGCCGGTGAACAGGTGGCACCAGGCCACCAGGCAAGCCCAGTGCCAGCAGGGCCCCCCCCATCGCCCCGCCAGTTGCCCCACAGATTGGCCCTAATCACTGGCCAGACCTAGGGACCCTACCCTATACATTGGGAACAGTCTCTTAGATTTAAAAATTAAAACCTGGCAAGGCTACTCTAACACTGAAAAAAACAGGATGATGCAGCGATGACATGCGTGGACTCTGGCTTGCACATTTTGTGGTCAGCCCTGATTCTGACACTTATAACTGTGAAAAGCCAATTACTTAACTTCTCTCTGCTTCAGTTTTTCCACCCATCAGATGGGGAAAATGGTACTACTGCCTCAGAAGCATCATGTTATGTACTACTTTTTTAATCAGGGCAAAAAAATGTAGCTGACCATACAACAGCAAGATGCCTTTCACCTGTATGAAAAGTATGGTCACTGGTGCATGCAGCATCCCAGATTGCGAGAGGGATGTCCGACTGCTGGTTTAGGACCAACCCGGCAGTGGGACATCCCTCAAGGGGTCCCGGATTGCGAGAGGGTGCAGGCCCGGCTGAGGGACACCCCCCACCCCCTGCTGCCCACCCCGTGCATGAATTTCGTGCATGGGGCCTCTAGTTTAGTTATAAATGTCCAGGGGTCAATCCCCTGCTCTCCCCCACCATCCCGCGAGTCCCCGGCACGTGGGCCTACCCCTCCCTGTGTCCAGGACACATCCACGGACTTCATCGCCCACGAGGTCCTTATAGCACCTAGTCCCAATCTTTCCTCACTAAATGTTGCGCCTGGGTTTAGCGCCCGTTTGGAGGACAACGCGGTTCAGTGAGGAACGGACACACTTGAAAAGGAGCAGCCCCACCGACCCTGCAGGAGGCCCAGGCAGGTGTCCTGGCCCCGGGCTCCGGGCCCGCGTTGGTGAACAGACGTCAGGAGGAGGCAGTTTGGGGCCCGGGATGTACTGAACAGTTTGTAAGTGCCGAAGGGAGTTTGAGATCCAGGATCTTCCACATCCTGCAACTCACAACTGGTGTTTCCTTCTGCGTGTGCAGGTGCCCAGCGGTGCCAGGTCTCGCCGGGCACAGCCTGCCGAGGGCCACTGTGGCACACGTGGAAGGAAGCATGCAGCCCAGTAAGTGCCAGGGTCCCACTGGAATTCAGCTAACGCCGTAGGACAAAGAAGCTACACACACATTTATTCAGAGATGTGTCTCCAGGAGCAGCTGGTGAGAAACCAGCACGTGCCTCTCTCAAGATGGGCAGACCTCTGCCAGCTGCCAGCGCCCGCAGGCCACTGGGCGTCCCTCCCTGGGCCCTGAGCTCACAGAATGCTGATTGCTGCAGGGCCGTGCACGAGGGCAGGGCAGGGCAGGGCAGGGCATGTGAACTTTCAAATGACACACACACCAGAAACCCACCCTCAGCTCCATCACTTGGCCTGTGTCTTGAGGCCAGTTTAAATGCAATTGGTCTTGTATTGGGTGTTGTGAGCCCACACGCTCCCATCGCTAAAGGCCCCCTGGACAGATTCCAAACTGAATGCACAGACCATGGGAACTCCTGGTGCGTGAGCTGAGCCCTTGTCAGCCACCCAGATGGGCTTCAGGGGGCTGCAGCCACGCCAGAGGCAGGGCCTGGGGCTGATCCTCTCAGCTATGTCTTCCCAGTTTATTAGACAAATAGCAACATTTTCTGCTAATAGTTTTAATTCTGCATTATTTTTCCCTTTAATTTTAAAAAATTACTTTTTAAAATTGTTGTAAAATATACATAACATAAAACCTGCATAAAATCACATAAGTCCAGCTTACTAAATTTTTTACATAAGATAAAATTATTTTTATATAAAAGAATATTTTAATTCTGGTCCCTAGAAACTAAAGACTGTACAGGATTTGGAAATGAGAGTGTGCCAAACACTGCCTGGAAGTGTGGGCCACACTTTCACCAGCACACACTGTCTGAATTTCTGTAAACATTATAGCAAGTTTTGAAGTCAGGTAGAGTTGGTTATACAACTTTGTTTTTGTCCTTCAATACTGAATTAGCTATTCTGTGTCTTTACCTTTTCATATAAACTTTAAAATCAGATTGTTGATATCCACAAATAACTTACTGGGATTTTCATTGAGATTGGATTGAATCTGTAGATCAAGTTGGGAAGAACCAACATCTTGTCAATATTGAGTCCTCCTATCTATGAATATGGAATATCTCTTCATTTATTTAGTTCTTTGATTTCTTTTATCAGAATTTTGTAGTTTCTTCATATAGATCTTGTACATGTTTGTGTTATATTAATCCCTAATATTTCATTTTGGAAGGGTAGAAAAGTAAATGGAAATGTGTTTCTAATTTCAAATAGAGCAATGGAGCAGAATGGAGAACCCAGAAATAGACCCACATAAATATAGTTAACTAATCATTCACAAAGGAGCAAAGACAATACAATAGAGAAAAGATTGTCTTTTCCACAAATGGTGCTGGAATAACTGGACATCCACATGTACAAAAATAAATGTGGACATAATCGTACTCCTTTCATAAAAATTAACATGCAAAATTCCAAAGTATAAACTTCCTAGAAGATAACAGGAGAAAATGTAGATGTCTTTGGGTATGGAGATGACATTTTAGGTACAACACCAAAGGCACAATTCACGAAAAAACGTAGTAAGCTGGACTTCACTAAATTAAAACTTCTGTTCTGCAAATGACATTGTCAAGAGAATGAGATCACAAGCCACAAACTGAGGGAAATACTTGCAAAAGACACATCTGGCAGAAGACTGTCACACAAAATGTACAAAGAAGATTTATTTAGTTAGTTTTTAAATATATTTTATTGATTTTTTTTTACAGAGAGGAAGGGAGAGGGTAGAGAGTTAGAAACATCGATGAGAGAGAAACATCGATCAACTGCCTCCTGCACACTCCCTACTGGGGATGTGCCCGCAACCAAGGTACATGCCCTTGACCGGAATCGAACCTGGGACCCTTCAGTCCGCAGACCGACACTCTATCCACTGAGCCAAACCGGTTAGGGCATGGTCTAAGAAGATTTAAAACCCCACAATAACAACACACACAACCCAATTCAAAAATGGGTAAAAGTCCAAAAAATACCTCATCGAAGAAGATATATATATGACAAGCATATAAAAACATGTTCAGTATCATTAGGAAATTATAAATTAAAACAATGCATTACCATTACACCTATTTAAAATATCCAAAAGACAAAACATTGACACAAATAAATGAAAGATATTCTGTGCTTAGGATTGGAAGAATTGATATTGGTAAAATATCAACACTTCCTAAAGCAGTCTACAGGGTCAATGCAATCCCTATCAAAATTTCAATGGCATTTTTCACAGAAGTGGAATAAATAATCCTAAAATCTGTATGGAAACACAAAAGAACCTGAATAGTCAAAGCAATCTTCACAAAAACAAAGCTGAGGCATCACAATTCCTGATTTAAAGCAACATTAGAAGCTATACCAATCAAAACAGGAAGGTATTGGCATAAAACCAGATGCATAGATCAATCAAACAGAATAGAGAATCCAGAAATAAACCCATGTGTATATATGGTCAATTATTTTATGACAAAGGAGCCAAGAATGTACAATGGGGGAAGACAGGTTCTTCAGTAAATGGTGTTGGGAAACTGGACACCTATATGCAAAATAATGAAACTGGAACCCTATCTTAAGCCATACACAAAAAACAACTCAAAATTAATTAAAGACTTGAATGTAAGACCTGAAACTATAAAATTCCTAGAAGAAAACATAGGTGGTAACCTCTCTGACATTGGTCTTAGCAATGATGTTTTGGATTTGACACCCAAAGCAAAGGCAACAAAAGGAAAAAGTCAATAAGTGGGACTCCAGCAAATAATTAAGTAAAAATAAAAATGAAGTATAAAAAAGTGGGCCCTGGCTGGGTGGCTCAGTTGGTTAGAGTGTCCTCCTGTATAACAAAAGATTGTGGGTTCAATTCCAGTCACTGCATATACCTAGGTTTCTGATTGGGGTACGTATGGGAGACAACCAATCAATATTTCTCTCTCACATCACTGTCTCTGTCTAATCAATAAAAACATATCCTCGGGTAAAAATTAAAGAGAAAAAAGTGGGACTCCATTAAATTAAAATCATCTGTTCTGCAAAGGAAACCATCAACAAAATGGAAAGACAGCTTATGAAATTGGAGAAAATATTTGCAAATCACATATCTAAGAAGGGTTACCCTTCTTTTATCCAAAATATAAAAGAAACGCGTATAACTCAATAGCAATAATTAAATGAATAAATAACCCAATTAAAAATGGGCAAAGGATCTGAATAGGCATTTTTCCAAAGAAGACGTAAAAATGGCCAACAGGTACCTGGAAAGGTGCTCAGTGTCACTTGTCATCCGGAAAATGCAAACCCAAACCACAGTGAGGTATCATTTACATCTGTTAGAATGCCCATCATCGAAAAGACAAGAGGGAACAAATGCTGGTGAGGATGTGGAGAGAAGGGAGCCCTTGTATTATGTTGGTGGGAATGCAAATTACTGCAACCACTTTACATTGGAAAACAGTATGGATGTTCTCAAGAAATTAAAAATAGAACTATCATGTGATCCAGCGATCCCATTACTGGGTATGCATCTTAAGGAAACTAAGTCACTATCTCACAGAGATTCCTTTACTCCCATGTTCGCTGCAGCGTTATTCACAATAGCCAAGGACAGAGACAACCTAGGTGTTTGCAGTAGATAAAATCACTTAAAAAATGTGAGGCAGAGACACACAATGGGATATTACACACACAATGGAATAGTAGTCAGCCTTAATAGATAAGTCCTTTAATTTGTGATATATGGATGAACCTTGAGGGCATTATGCTAATTAAAATAAGCCAGACAAAGAAAGACAAATGTTCATGGTATTACTTCCATGTGCAATCTATATTTTTTAAAAAGGAGTTGAGCTCATAGAAGCAGTAGAGAAGCGTTGCTAGGGGCCGGGCATGAGAAAAGTGGAGAGAGGTTAGTGAAAGAGCACATGAGCTCAGTCATAAGATGAATGAAGTCTGAGGACCTAATGTAAAACATGGCGAGTCTAGTTGATAACAGTTGAAATTCGCTGAGTGGAATTGAAATATTTCAGCCTCTGAAAAAGTATACATATGTGACAAGAGGTGATGCATGTTTTAATTAACTCAGTGGGGAGAACTCTTTCCAAATGCATACCTACATGAAGTCATCATGTTTTAAACTTTAAATATTTATGTTTTTATTTGTCAATATACCTCAACAAAGTTAGAAAAGACAGTACACAAAAAGAAAGCATGGAGGAACCTTAAATGCATATGACTAAGTGAATGAAGCTAGTCTAAAAGGCTTCATACTGTATGATTCCAACTCTATGACATTCTGGAAGTCCAAACTGTGGAGCCAGTAAAAAGGTCGGTGGTCACCAGAGATTGGGGTGGGGAAGGGTGACTAGGCGGAGCACAGGGAATCTTTAGGGCAGAATCACTATTGTGTGATACTGCAATTACATATACATGGCATGTTACATTTGTCAGGCCCCTGGGATATCCACCGTGAAGTGAGCCCTCACGGGAACTGTGGACTTTGGGTGGTGATGTGTCAATACAGGAAGGCCTTCGCAGAGCTCCTTTGCAAGCTATTGATCGTCAGACATCAGTCCCACCTGCAGATGAGAAAGTGTGGGTTTTGGTTTACTTTTGCTGCATAAAAAAATTACTGCAAACGCAGTAGCTCAACACGGCATGTCTTCATCATCCTCAGTTTCCATGGTCAGGCACCCAGGCTGAGCGCTCTGCTCAGCGTCGCCTGCGACTGCTCTCCATGTGTCAGTTGGCCTGTGTTCCTTTCCAAAGCTCCGGGTCCCCTCTTGTCCTCATGTGGTTGTTGGCAGAATTCAGCTTCTCTCCGACTTAGGACCAAGGTCCCTGTTCTCTCGCTGGCCATCAGCGAGGGGTCCTCTCCGCTACTCCTGGATGTCTTCAGGTCCTCACCGTGTGGTCCCGCCCACAGTCCTCTCCAACGTAGACTATCTCGTCCTTTAGGATGGGCCAGTCCTTGTCAGTCCATGTCAGACTCACCTGTTTAGGCTCACCTGGATAATGTGCCTTTTGATCAACTCAAAGTCAACTGGTTGGCCATGTAATCATGAGTGATGCTCCATCATGCTCACAGGTTCTGCCCTCACGGGAGGGGGTTTCAGGGAGTCCACAGGAGGGGGTGGGAACGTTGAGGCCACATCAGGATCCTACCCACCACAGGATGTGTTTCTCACAGGCATACAAGACACGGCATTCAGCACAGCCAAATGCAGGAGGCTGTCTAGTAAAGCTCCGGCCCTGGAGTCAGCCAGCTTGGACAGGTATTACTAAGCGCTGCAGCCAGCCCGGACAGGTATTACTGCGCGCTGCAGCCAGCCCGGACGGGTATTACTGAGCGCTGCAGCAGGTTAGCAGCCTCCTGGCGATCCCACCTGCACGATTCGGAGGTGTCCACGTCATGGGGCTGTGGAGAAGGCTTGCTGAGCTCATCCTTGCAAAGCATGTGGTTCTATGTTGGCTCATGTTGAGTCAAAATGAGTGAGCATCTCGCCAGTGCTATTCCTCCGGCTACCGCAGGGCCAGCGTGAGTGCGAAAGCCTCCTCATGCGTGCGAACACTGCCATGCTGCTGTCAACACCGAGTGTTGGAAAGGAGCCCAGGACCTCCTAGAGTTTGGGGTGGAAGCTTGGCAGCTGGGAACGAGCCTGCACGAGGGTTTGAGGAGGTGAGCTGCAGAAAGTTAACGTAAAAACCATTGAAACCTGTAAAGAATTTTTGTGAGTTTATTTGAGCCAAACTGTCGACATGTGCGGGGAAGCAGAACCTCAACGAATTGAGATAATGCTCCGGAGAATGGCAGCTTACATCTGTAATCAAAGGAGGGACGTAGGTGGGCTACATGAAATCCACTGGGAGAAAGCAAAGCAGGGAACCCCCTGGGATTGGACAAAAAGCAAAATGATGGACACATACTTAGGTGGGTGCAGGAACAATTAACATGATAATGAAGGAATTTGAGGCATCTGTCCTGACGCCCACCACATTCGGTTGTGCTCCAGGGGCTCCAGAACAAGGGAAGTTACAAGTTACCCAGACATTTCAAGGGTATGTTATCATAGATGCAAAAAGACAGGTGGACTCAGTTAAGGTAAAGGTTGACCTTGTCAGTGAAGATACCGGCCTAGGAGGTGACTACCCACCATAACTGCGTTTAGTTAAAGTTTAATTTCAGTCCATCCTTTGTGGTGACTTTAGGTCTCTGAGTTTGCAAGACCGCCATGCAGGCCTCCCCTGAGCTGTCAGGTCAGCATGTGGCCCCTTTCGTCCATAAAGTATTCGGGGATCAAACAGACCCTTGGCTATGGCCAGATCCTCAAGCCACTCATGTGTCCTGGGCTGGTTGAAGCTATTCATCATGGGGTGGGCCAACATGGCAGAGCCAACGCACGCATGTGAGGCTGCTAACGTCCTCACTGACTGCGATGTGCTTTTAAAAAGGACAACTAGTGCCCGCCTGGAGGTCACAGGCACTGAAAACTTGGCTGCAGATTTCTGTGCTCTAGTCCTGCTTCTAATACCCATCCCCTGTGGCCTGACATGAGTCATTGAAACTGCTCCCATTCTGGGAAACAAGTTACATAAACCCAACGCCCTGCGAGGCCCCACGAGAGTTGCTTAAAAGCTTTGCTCCAAGTCAATCAAAGCAGGGCCTGCTGGGGGGTGGGGGGGGAGAGGCGCTGGCACAGCCTTCAGTGGGAATTATTGTTAGTGGAGGCCTCCTTAGCAATGTTGAGAATCATTTTGCAAGAGACAGTGTTCATTAAAATGTAAATTGCCCCATGCCACCCTGTCCCCTGCAAGCTTTGGAAATCAAAAAGAATTATGTTTAAGACAACTCTTCCCGCCAGCCCAGTCCTAATGTTCACAGCTGAAATGATGAAGTGCTCTACACCTTTTGGCAGTGGGAACTTGCGTTTTGATCTGCCTTTTGGAAAAGAAATATCAGCAGTATGGCGTTTGGAGCCATGACGCCAGGCTGGGGCACAGGTATCTGGTGTGATTTGAGAGTGCGGACCTGTGCCGGGCAGGCAGCCACCAGCCCTGCAGCCAGGAGCACCGCACGTGCTGGGCTGGAGCAGTGCGCCTGTGTGCAACACACACGGAGTTCTGAATAGTTCATACAGACAAAGAAGAAGTCACTAATTAATGTTTGCTCTGTATCGATTATATGCTGTAATGATAATATTTTGGCTATATTGGTTAAAATCGCCTATAATATAAATGAATTCCACCTGTGTGCTTTTTTAAAGCTTTTTATTTATTTTATTTTTAATTAATTAAATTTATTGGGGTGGCCATGGTTAATAAGATCATGTAGGGTGCAGGTGTACATTCTATGGTACATGATCTGTATATTGTATTATATGCCCACCACCCAAAGTCAGGTCATCTTCCGTCACCATAAACTGTATGTGGCCCCATTACCCGTCTAGAACATTTATAATTACAGATGTGTGTGGGTGGAATGTGGGCCCTGCAAGAACTTTGCCTTCTTGTTGGAATAACCACCTTCCAGGGCACTGCCTCCCCAGGAGCTGCCTGCAGCACTTCCAGCCCTGGCCCAGAGGCCCCGCTAGTGCCAGCCCATCCTCGGCCCAGACCTGCTTGCCTGATGCACCTTCCCACCTTCCAGGCCCTTTATGTCCTGATTACTGCTCCTGCGAACCCTGTTCCTCCTTAAGACCATGTCCCCAGGCCCCTCCCCTGACCTTGGGTAGACTAGGGTGCCCTCCCGCATTCTCACTGACACTGTCGGATGGTCTGTTCAGGGCCTGTCCCTACACTGTGCTGCGCAGGGAGGGGCAACACGTCTCTGTGACTGTCTCCCTGGCGCACGGTGCACATTTGCTTAAGTGCATAGAGTGGCAGAGCCAGGGCAAACAGTGCTCGCCCAGGGGCCTGTCTGAACCCCGCAGCAGCAGAGGCAATTCAGGCCTTGTTTTTATTGTCATGTTTAACCATTATCCTATCTAATAAAAGAGTAATATGCAAATTGACCATACCTCCACTACACCATCAAGCTATGCCCACCAGCCAATCAGGAGCAAGTATGCAAATTAACCCAACCAAGATGGCTGAGGCCATGGAGAGAGCAGGAGGCTTGGGTTTCCCTGGCAATGGAGGAAGCCAAGCTTTCCGCCTGCCTTGGCCTGCCGTGGCCTCCGTTTAAGGCTACAAAGTTTCAATTATAGAAGATAAATAAATTCCAACAAAAATGACAGCAGCCACAAAGCTGGAGAGAGCAGGAGGCTTGAGTTGACCCCAGCAATGGAGGAAGCTAAGCTTCCACAGCCCTGGCCTGCCTTGGCCTCAGCTTAAGGCTACAAAGTTTCAATTATAGAAGATAAATAAATCCCAACAAAAATGGCTGTGGCCACGGAGCGAGCAGGAGGCTTGGCTCCGCTCAAGGCTACAAAGTTTCAATTATAGAAGATAAATAAATCCCAGATACCAGGGCCTCCGCTTGGGTCGCCGGGGGGCATGGCTGGTCTGCAAACCACCACAGGCCCCTTGTGCAGGCCGCCCCACGCCCCAAGGGGACCCCCACCCTGATCTGGGACACCCTTCAACCAGCTGGCCCCCACCTGTGCACCAGGCCTCTATCCTATCTAATCCTATCAATAAAAGAATAATATGCAAATTGACCGTCACTCCAACACACAAGATGGCTGCCCCCATGTGGTCAAAGATGACTACCCCCATGTGGACACAAGATGGCCATCACAAGATGGCCAGCAGGGGAGGGCAGTTGGGGGTGATCAAGCCTGCAGGGGACGGCAGTGAGGGGTGACCAGGCCGGCAGAGAAGGGCAGTTGGGGGGGACCCAGCCCTGCAGAGGAGGACAGTTGCGGGGGACCCAGGCCTGCAGGGGAGGGCAGTTAAGGGTGACCGGGCCTGCAGGGGAGGGCAGTTAGGGGCAAACAGGCTGGCAGGGGAGCAGTTAGGCATCAATCAGGCTGGCAGGGGAGTGGTTAGGGGAGTGGTTAGGGGGTGATCAGGCTGGCAGGCAGAAGTGGTTAGGAGCAATCAGGAAGGCAGGCATGCAAGCAGTTGGGAGCCAGCAGTCCTAGATTGTGAGAGGGATGTCCCAGATTGGAGAGGGTGCAGGCTGGGCTGAGGGGCACCCCCCCCTGTGCATGAATTTGTGCACCGGGCCTCTAGTTTTTAATAACAATGTAGGGAGTAACCTGGTGCCCCTTCAGTGGGATGCCCAGCTTCCCTTGGGGCACCTGCACAAGCCCTGGGTGGAATGCTGATGTGAGGGTGGGTTGATCACGGAGAATGACCACAAAGTGCCAATTAGCCACCTGTTGGGAGGAGAACCTCATTATCATGATGCTCAGAGGGGCTTGGCTGTCCTGTTTTCACCTGGCAAAAATCTTCTTCCTGCCTGCAGATCCGTGTTTACTGGTACGGAGTTGAGTTGCAAGTCTGTTTGGGGTTGAGGCCCTGCTAATTAAAGACCTTCTTGGGCTCCTGGAGGAAGCGCTGACCCCACTTGCCCTTCCTCCAGGCAGGCTCCTTACGGCCACATCAGTCAGGTATCACGTTCAAGGCTCGAGGCTGTCCTGTCCAAGCATGTGCAGCGCTCAGGAAGCCAGCCCAGCATTGGTGGACGAGGACTACCCGCTCCCTGATGAAGATGCTCGGGGAATTACTCCCATCCTTGAAGGAGGAGCCCACATGCCTCATTGAGAACATGCTTCGCTTTGGAACATGGGTTACTCAGCTTTCCAGGAATACACCATTCCATGGGCAAAGACCCACCTTCTCTTTGTTCAAAACATAAAAACCAAACCTGAAACCCAACTCACAAACAAACCTACTTGGCCATTTTCCTAAAATGTACAAGGGACCACCCATGGGAGCTGAGAGTAAGGAGAGGAACACGCATGGAGCTGCGGTTGTCACTGGCCTCTCGTGGTCATGCTGGCCAGGGGCCTCCCTGGGCCACTCCTGGGCTGACCCACACCATATGCCATTCTCCAGGATGGAGCCACTCCCACCAGGACCAATAAGATGTTGCTTTTGCTCAGTGAGACCAGATTTGAAACTCAAAATACGCGATATTTTCCTCGAGGACTTAGGCTGTGGTCAGACCGCACGTCAGTCCACTGGCGCAGGACTGCAAGGTGCTAGTGGCCCGGTGCACAAAATTCATGCATGGGGGGGGCGTGAGAGGGTGTCCCTCAGCCCAGCCTGCACCCTCTCCAATCTTGGACATCCCTCTCACAATCCGGGACCGCTGGCTCCTAACCGCTCACCTGCCTGCCTGCCTGATTGCCCCTAACCGCTTCTGCCTGCCAGCCTGATCGCCCCCTAACCACTCCCCTGCCAGCCTGATCACCCACAGCTTTTATTATTATGGATAAAGCTGAACAAATAAAGTAAAATAAAGTGTTGATATATATTTTGAGATAAGAGTCAGACCTCAGGGGATACAAATGAAACCTACCATGTGGGGTGTAATAATAGGAATACAGTATACCAAGTATGACGACATTTCATAAAATCAATGCTGCAGGGCCTGTAAAACTGAGGAGCTGAGATCATGGTGGGATTGGCCAAACAGGCATTCAAGGTCAGCTTCCGTGATGAAGAGAAATGGAGCTTGCTTCCTGTTAGTGGCACTAAAAAACCAGCCAGATATAGACAGACAGGCATGCATGGGGACACACAAACACACATACATGTATGCATGCACACATTATTTGTTATGTTATTACTTTCACACGAAGCGGAAGACACTGCAACTGAGATTTTGGGGTGATTTTGCACCGGTGCACCAGCTGCTGGGCGGGAGCGCTCTGAGCCCACAGCAGGCCTGGGGGAGGACCCAGGTGTCACCTCGCAGCACCTCCAGCAGGCAGCTGGTGTGTTAGGGGCCAGTCCCTCACATGTCCCTCCATGACATCTCTCATCTCTCAGTTTCAACACCTGCCGTAGCTCACCCTCCTCAATGGCCTGGTGCCTGAAAGGGGCCTGGTGCAGTCACTTTGGGCTGCCAGCAGGTGCAGAGCAGGTGCGGGGTGCAGGCCACCCCAGCAGGCCCCTCCAGGGCAGGCAGGGACTCTGCCTCCCACGTTCTCCTAAGTAGTGCTTTGCAAGGTCACCGGGTTGGTCACTGAATCAGAGAAGGGCTCTGCGGGAACTAGAGCACAACGTAGGAATCGGGCAACCGTCCTGCGGAGTGTGGCTGGCAAGTCCCAGGCGCTTGTTCTTTCGCGCCTGGATTCTTGCAGCAGCGGCCTGGCCACCATCCCGCCTGCCCCCCACACTGCCCGGTCACCTGACACCCACCCCGCAGGACAAGAGACAGTGGGACCTGGGTTAAAGCCAACATTACTCCTGGCCCTTGTTCTGGAACAGGAATTCACACTTTAGTGGGGGGGCATGTCCTCAAGGGGGTTTTGCAGTGGGGAACGCCAAGGGGCGTGCTGACTGAAGTGACCTACCAGGATCTTTGCTGAAGACCGGGTGGGGGTGATCAGATGTCCCCTGGCGGGGGGCGGGGGGGGGGGGAACCCGGTCAGATACCGAGGTGATCAGATATCAGGGATGGGGCTTCTGGCTACACTGACACAGCAGGACTCCTGCTGAGCCTGGATAGAGCAGAGCCCCCCAGTGGAGGCCTGGCTGAGAAGGAGGGTGGAGCAGCCCGGTGGAGGCTGTTCAAGGAGAGACCTCCCCACCCTGCTGGGCGTCGCACACCCTCGGCCTTGACTCTGGGAAGCTCCTTGCGCATCCACAGGGGCCATGGCAGCCTCTGTGGGGACTCTAGCAGCCCGGCTGCGGCAAAGGCAGCTGAGGACAGGCTTTCTAGGGACACCGCCTGGAGGCGTCTGACGCTGCTGGGAGGAAAGGAGCTGCTTCTGAGGCGGGTGTGGGGTCTCTGAAGTGCTGTGCCTTCCCCGGGGTGCTCGTCCCAGTGTGTGTGAAATGGGGGGGTGGGGAGGACGTTGAGAGAATCCCGGGAAAGCTAGGCTGTATGCCCCTCAGGTGGTGTCTCACCTGTGGGTGACATCTCAGAGTCAAGAGCTGGCTGGAGGTTTCCCGCGGGCGGAGTGGGAGAGACTGCGCGGAGCGGGTCTGCAGACCAGAGGGAAATTGCAGGCGTGAGCCCACGTGAGGCGTCCTAGGAGAGGGTGACCCTCGGCTGGGGACCCCCATGCAGGGCTGGACTCCAGGGGTCATAGGGACGAAGGGCCATCCTCTAGGCCCAGGGGACCTCCCAGTAGGAGAGTCTGATGGATCCACAGACAGGAGAGGGTGGGTGCCAGGGCTGGGCGAGAGGAGCTGGGGGTTGGCATTGGCAGGCAGAGTTTCCGTTTGGGAAGCTGCAAAGCTCTGGGTGGTGATGGCTGCTTAACGGTGTGAATGTCCTTAATGCCACTGGCCTGCACGCTTCCAAATGGCCCGCGTGGTAAATATATGTGTTATGTAATGTATGTGTATGTATTATGTTATATACATTTCACATTAAAGAAAGAGTCAGAATGTGGGCATCCACCACCCAGTGGCCCCAATGTCTGACTAAAACGTCGCCAGTAAGGTCAGGACCATGAGACATGGCCCTCTCCACTCGCCCCTCCATCCCTCCCACCCCCGGAGGCCTAAGCCACACAGGGGATGTGCGAGAGGAGGGAGGTCAGACTCCCCTCCTGAGGCCGGGGTCCCGTCCCCCCCGGGCCACGGCAGGGGGAGTCCTGCCTGGAGCAAGAGACAGAACAGGGGTGTCAGCCCCTGATCATCAGCAGATGGTCCTCACGGCCGCCTGACACCGCTGGGGTCTGAGGAGAAAAGATTTGACCTGTGCGGTCTAAGGGAGAATTGATTCTTGATGCTGCCCTCCAAGTTACAGATATTTGACTATAGGATTTCTTTTCTTTTAAAAATTTACAACGAAAGGTAGCCCAAGCAAAGCCCAAGGTGATGGTGAACGGGAAAACACTCCTCGAGCGACACCAGCGGGTTCCATCGCAACACATGCCGACTTCCCTCACCGATCACAAAAGCCAGGAACTTACCCACAGCATGCTGACAGGCACTTCAGAGGAGGAAGAGCCAGTGCGTTGATGAACTTAAAAACAGACTGGCCCGGCGTGGAGACACAGAAAAGCAAGCGGAAGGAAGGTGGCTCTCCGTCTTCGTCCCCCGCATTGGCACTGCTGGCTCGAAGGACACCCGCTCTGGGCAAGGTGCGGCGGGCAGGCTGCCAGGCGTTCTGTGCTAGGTGTCGGCACTCTCTCTTCCACGCAGCCGTCGCGTTCCTGCTCAGTGAGCTCACTCAGGCATCTGCATAACGACAGGTCTTCAGCACAAGCCCCCCTGAAGGGGAACGTGTGAATAAATCGGCTACATATCTTGTATGGAAACCACTCAGATACTAAACGCACTGAGTTAGAGCCACGCCTGTGGGATTGTGGGACAGCCATGCTGTGAAGTAAAAAGAAGTTGAATGGATGTACATAGAATGATCGTTTTCTGAGAAAGTCAACAGGGCAGGCATTCGCCCTCGGTGTCTACATGCACACACGTGTGTGCTTATGTGTGAGGCCGGGCATGCCGGAACCTGGTTCCCTAATGCGTTAGAAGAATGGGGTGGGGGGAAACAACAAATAAAAAAACCTGAAACAAAATTAAGAAACATAAGCATGTTCAATTTCAGTAAAATTACCAGTTACAGTAAGTCTGGTTTCTTTTTTCTGTTATATAAAAATGAATATCCATGGTGATTAGAACAAAACAGGAAAAAGAAAAATATTTATTTGATTAAAGGATATGATTGTGGACTTCCATGGCTCCCGCTTCTTTTAAAATAAACTTTATTGTGAAAAATCGTAGATTTAAAGAAAACTTGCGGAGACAGAGTCCTCTGGACCCTTCACCGAGGTCCCTCATCCTCTATCTCACTACCCTGGGGCGCATTACTAGTGACTGAACCGTGGGTTTATTCTGATTTCACCAGTTTTTCTGTTAAGATCCTCTTTCAGTCCCAGGGGGCGGCCCAGGCACGCACTGCCCGTAGCTGTCGTGTTTTCCGGCCCCTCAAGGCCTAACTGCGGGGTCTCACTGCGCCTCCCCCTCCGCTGTCCCAGGCTGATGCCCTCCAGCTGCAGTCTGCAGTGGAGTAGAAAGTGTTTCCAGTGATTGGCCGTGTTCACGGCAGGCGTGTTTACAAGATCCCCAAGGTCCTCCTTCATGTGTCTCAGTCTTCAAAACGCGGTCCTCACGGCAGAACTTGTTTGTCAAACACTGGCTCCGGGGAGCGGATTCAGCCCCCGGGGCAAACTGCATCGTGCCAATGCCACCTTCTCCTTCGCCTTGCTCACGCCGGTTCCGGTTCCAAATCCAGCTGAAAGGCCTTTGCCTCACTTCCTGCCACGTCCCAGGCCAAGCCTTGCAGATCCTCTGGGCACTGCCCAGCGTCTCAGCGCCCTGAGACAGCGCACCTGCCCGGTGCCTCAGCCCCAGCCCCAGCCCCAGCCCCAGCCCCAGCGCGTGGCTCCGTGCTCCGTGTTTATGGCTGTGCCCTGCGTGCGGCTCAGTGCCTTAGACCCGGGTGTGTGACAGACAGAAGGAAGAAGGAAGAGGGGCAGGCAGAGGAAAGCCACAGTGAGTCTGTTTCCCACGTGGTCTCCGTCTTGATTCGACTATTCCTCGGTGGGCTTGAGGGCTGAAGAGAGGCTGTGTCCTTGGAGAGGTGGGTGGAGCGGAAACATTGTATTCCGGTCAAGATGTCTGTGAAAATAGCTCATATGTACAGCGGCGTTATCCACAGCAGCCACAAAGTGGCAGTAACCCGGATACCCATTGATGGATGAATAAACAGAATGTGGCACACGCACACCATGTACAGCGAATGGAACGGAATATTCTGCAGCTCCACAAGAAAGGAAACTCTGGTGCCTGCGACTACACGATGCCCCAGAGAACACCGTGCCGAGCGGGTAAGCCAGGCTCCCCGTCAAACACTGCATGCGTCCCCGAAGTGGTCAGAGTCCCAGGGCAGACAGCAGGATGCGCCAGGGGAGGGCGGATGGAAGTTAGTGCTTAATCAGGACAGGGCTGCAGTGTGGGAAGTTGAAAGAGGTCTAGAGACGGAGGGTGGCGATGGAAATGTAAGTAATGCCACTGAACTGTGCAATGGTTAAATGGCAAATTTTATGCCATGTTTTCACCCCACTTATAAAAATAAAAATAAAGTGTCTGAAAATAGCCCTTGGACATTGGTTTACGAGGTGACCAAGCTCTCTCCTCCCGGCCTCCTTTGTGGCTGAAATCAGTGAATTCATCATCTAGTCTGTTCGCCGGGCCTCCAGGTGGCAGAAGACACAAAAGGGTCCTAGTGACGGTGCGTTTCCAATTGTGTGTGACAACCAGGAGGAGCGACAGAAATGACAGCCAACAACGGGACAAAAACATTCACGGGAAGGGCAGACGATGAAAGGGAAGCCAGGACTGCCATGTGCTCGGCCTGGAGACCAGGGGTCCCTCTGCCCTGCTCCTGCCGACACCGGACCCTTTCAGTCGTGGCCCTGGGGGCACAATAGCCCCCCAGGCCTCAGAGAAAAGCGATGGAGTGATTCACTCGAAACTGGACCGCGCCCGGGGTGCGCTCACATCCATGTGCTGGCCCCGAACAACACCTCTAATTCTAATTTATTGACAGCTGGCGATACGGTGCGAGGCGCCACTCAATATTTTCCCAAAGCCCGCCCCCGCCCCCCATGAAGCAAATGGAGAGACGAGAGTAGATTAAAGACACAGCAGGATGCTGCCCGGGCTCTGGTCCATCGCTGAGTGCCGTGCGGACACTCGTGAAATTGAAATTGCATGTCAGTTTCTCCTGACGATTCACTTGTGCTAAGGAGAGTGTTTTGTGGGAATAAAGGATTCGCTGAGAAGGTGTACAGGAGGGTTTACGACAAGCGCTAGCTGTCTGTCTGCATGAATCTTCCTGGCTTTGAACAACAGGCCTTTATTCTGCCCGTGTCCGGGGTCAGGAATCAGGTGCGGTGCTGGTGTCTGGCTCAGGCGTGGAAGCGGAGTCTGGGTGCTGGTGCGTCTATGGTTTTCCCAAGGCTGGAGGGAGAGGGGAGTCTTCGCAGCCACGGCCCTGGCTGTGGGCAGGGCTCTGGGCTCTGTGGTGTGGGCTGAAGGCCATCTGCCGGAGCTGCGAGTCCTTAGCCAGGGCCTCTCCTGGGCACCTCCCTGCAGGGCCAGGGCACCCCGCAGAGTGAGCCAACAAAAAGCAAGAGGGTGAGAAAGCTGGGGGCGGTCTTCTGCGGTCTCATCACGGAAGTGCCTTCTCTTCACTTTTTAGCAGCGAGTCACCTGGCAGGGCTCTCCGACGAGGACCTGGGGCCCACAGGCTGAGCATCAGCCCCGGGACCTTCTGGAAGCTCCTGACCACGCCCACATCCAGATGAGGAAGAACTCAGCTGGCATGGTGAGGAGAGGCTCATGGTGAGGAAGAGCAGGTGGAATGTGCTCCCGACGTGTCCCCTTTCCTGACAAGGGGCCGCCTATGAGTGTGGGGGTCCCCTCATCTAATGGGTGGAGGGGAGGCCGTGGGCAGGGCGTGTCGGCCTGAGGGAGCCCTGCCTGGGGGCGAGGAGCAGGGACAGAGGGGCGCCTTCATCTTCGCAGGAGCTGGCTCCTCTGGCTGCCCAAAGGCTGGAGCGCTTCAGGGAGAGTGAGGCGGGTGGAGGGGACGAGTAGAGAGGGGGTGTCCAGAGCCCAGCCTGGGGTTGGTGCCCGGAGAGAGGCACCCCTCTCAGGTTCTGAAACCCGCAGCTCAGCCAGGGCAGCCGCTGCCAGCACCGCGTGCTTCCTGAGGGGCAGCAGCTGGGAGACGCTGAGAGCCAGGCTCGCCGCTGGCCCTGCGGCCCTCCCTCCACCCTGCCTGGCCTGAGGGAGGGGTGCGTTGTGCCTCAGGCTTAAATCGGGAAAAGTGACATGCAGGACTGAGCCTTCAGCTGGAGGGCCCGGGGCCAGGAGCGGCAGAACCCAGACGTCGTGGCTGGTCTGGACCAACAATCTTCACTTCCCGGCTTAAATAATTCTGGGGTGTGTCCGAGGGGTAATTAGAGTGGCCAGCTCTGAAGCGGGCCTCCCTTCATGATAGCCTAGCCCAGTGGTCGGCAAACTCATTAGTCGACAGAGCCAAATATCAACAGTACAACCATTGAAATTTCTTTTGAGAGCCAAATTTTTTAAACTTAAACTTCTTCTAATGCCACTTCTTCAAAATAGACTCGCCCTGGCCGTGGTATTTTGTGGAAGAGCCACACTCAGGGGGCCAAAGAGCCGCATGTGGCTCGCGAGCCACAGTTTGCCGACCACTGGCCTAACCCTACCCATCCCGGCATCTCCAGGGCGGCGCTCACTTGGCCAGAAGCCTTGTTCCCCAAGGCCATGACTCCCAGCAGGTGGGGCCACTGGGAGCAGGTGAGGGGAGCAGGTGAGGCGCTGCCGGAGTGGCCTGCGGAGTCCTCACGCTCCACAGAGGTGGCTCCCAGCTCCGGGGAGGCCATCAGCCCGCTGGGCAGCGCGCTCAGGGCTGTGAGCGCCTTCCCCTTCTGCTAGGCACGCCCCTCACCACCCTGGACAGCTGAGACAGTGGGAGCCCGCACCGTGGCCTGGGAGGCAGCTGGGGTTACTGCAGTGTCGGTTTGCAGTCTCACAGCACGGCCGAGCGGGCGCGGGCCTCCCTTACCCTAACCGGGCACTGCCTGAGCAGGCCTGAAGCATAGAGTCATATCCCTTTGCTTTCATCCCGGTAATCCCTGTGACATGTATGACGTGGGGATAGTCTTCCCTGTCCGGGCGTGAAGATCGGGCAGGACTGTGGCCTCTCTGCCCCTCTCACCTAGTGGACCCACCTCGCACGCGTTGAGCCATGTTCCCACTGGCTCAGTTCCCCCCGGAGTCCAGCCCAGGCCTCCCTCCACGCCCACCTGACCTGTGTGGGGCCCACACCCTCTCCTCCCTTCGCTCCATCCTGCTTTGCAGTCCGGACTCTCCAGGCTGAGCTCAGGGACGGGAGGGCAGTCCGCCTGTGGGTGCATTGTCCCGCTGTGGACAGGGCTGGGCAGGTTTGGCTGGGGTTCCCTCTGGGGCACCTTCTCTGTGGCCCCACGATGCTGCACTGTGGGGCCCAGGGCGCTGCACCCACTGGCTCTGCCTCTCCCCAGGCCCAGGGCACTGCATCCACTGGCTGTGCCTCTCCCCAGGCTCAGGGCACTGCATCCACTGGCTGTACCTCTCCCTGTGCCCAGGGTGCTGCATCCACTGGCTGTGCCTCTCCCTGTGCCCAGGGCGCTGCATCCACTGGCTGTGCCTCTCCCTGTGCCCAGGGCACTGCATCCACTGGCTGTGCCTCTCCCTGTGCCCAGGGCGCTGCATCCACTGGCTGTGCCACTCCCTGTGCCCAGGGCGCTGCATCCACTGGCTGTGCCTCTCCCTGTGCCCAGGGCGCTGCACCCACTGGCTGTGCCTCTCCCTGTGCCCAGGGCGCTGCATCCACTTGCTGTGCCTCTCCCTGTGCCCAGGGCACTGCATCCACTGGCTGTGCCTCTCGCTGTGCCCAGGGCGCTGCATCCACTGGCTGTGCCACTCCCTGTGCCCAGGGCGCTGCATCCACTGGCTGTGCCTCTCCCTGTGCCCAGGGCGCTGCACCCACTGGCTGTGCCTCTCCCTGTGCCCAGGGCGCTGCATCCACTTGCTGTGCCTCTCCCTGTGCCCAGGGCACTGCATCCACTGGCTGTGCCTCTCCCTGTGCCCAGGGCACTGCATCCACTGGCTGTGCCTCTCCCTGTGCCCAGGGCGCTGCATCCACTGGCTGTGCCTCTCCCTGTGCCCAGGGCACTGCATCCACTGGCTGTGCCTCTCCCTGTGCCCAGGGCACTGCATCCACTGGCTGTGCCTCTCCCTGTGCCCAGGGCGCTGCATCCACTGGCTGTGCCTCTCCCTGTGCCCAGGGCACTGCATCCACTGGCTGTGCCTCTCCCCAGGCCCAGGGCCCTGCTGACACGCCCAGTAGCGCAACAGGTGGAGGTCAGGGTGCTCATTCCTAGGTTATGGGACAAAGGCTTGACTTCAGCCTTTTTCACTCGGGGTCTCTGGAGATTCATTCAGGCTGCGCCTTCCTTTTCTCTACTGCGTAGGGTTCCGTGGCCCAGAGCTGCGTGCTTATTTCATCACTCATCTGCAGAACATCAGTTACCTCTGGTTTTCGGATATTAGCGTAAAACTACATAAGCATTCATGTACAAATAACTGTGTAAACATACATCTTCATTTCCCTGGGATGGCTGCTCTGGAGTGTCATTTCTGGGTCAGACCTGCAGGTTTAGTTTTTTAAGAAACTGGCAAAGGTTTCTAGAGCAGCTGTACCACTCATAACCCCACGCACGGCGTGTGCCAGCGTGTCTGCATCCTCACCGACGTTCGGTGCTGCCCCGTGTTTCACATTCCAGGCATCTCAACGGTGCAGTGAGCTCTCTCTGGGACTTTAATGTACATTTCCCTAAAAGCTAACACTGCTCACAGCCATCATTTGCATACTTGCCACCTGTGTGTTCTCTCTGATGAAATGTCTCTCATGTCTGTTGCTATTTTCTCATTGGAATTTTCTTTTCACTTTTGAGTTTTGAGAGTTCTTTATATGTCATGTATATAGCCTTTTGGTAGTTACATGGTTTGGGAACATTTTTCCCCAGACTGTGGCTTGTGTTTACACCATGGTATTTAATGAAATTATTGCTATGTTGGGGCTTAAATCTACCATTTTATTATTTTACTAGAGGCCCGGTGCACAAAACTGCATGGCCTGCAGCTTTGAGTGGGGTCCCCCATCCTGGCCTGTGAGGATTAGGCCGAAACCGGCTCTCTGACAATCCCCGAGGGGTCCCGGATTGCGAGAAGGCTGTTATCGGGTGACACACCCAGGAATCAGGCTCCCTCCTCTCTGGTTCCGGGTGCGTCACCCGAGAACCGCAGCTGCCATGTCACCACAGCCCTGCAATTGAGTGTCTGCCCCCTGGTGGTCATTGCGCATCATAGCTACCAGTCGGACGGTTGAAAGGTTGGCCGGTCGCTTAGGCTTTTATATATATGGATTATTTTTTGGTTTTGTTCTCTCAGTTATTCCCTTTTTTTGTTTGTTTGTTTCCTTTTTCCTGCCTTCCTGTGAGCAACCAAATACATTTTATTTTGTTTTGACTATTAGGTTTTGAGCATACCTCCTGATGCAGCCTTTCCTGGGTGGCTGTGCTGACAGTGCCTATACATGCATTTCTCACCCGAGGCTGCTGGGGGTGCCATCGTACTGGCCCAGTGAGGGGTCAAGACCTCATTCCCCACCCTTACAACAGCCATGTCTTAAATGGTCCCAGTAAGTACATTAGAATCACATCAGACGGCATTATAAGTTTCACTTAAATTGTCAAACATTATTTAGAGAATTCAAGAGCAGAATATATTTATCCATATTTTTACTTATCATGTTTTTTCTTTTTTCCTGATCTTCCAAACTTTTTTTTTCCAAACTTTTTTTTTTTTTATTGTTTGTAGAACTTCTTTTAATCATTATTTTAGGGTAGTTCTGATTGTAACAAGTCATCTTAGTTTCTTTATCTGGAACTATCATGTAGAGAATCATGAATCCTGCACAGGATTCATCCACAGGATGCAGGGTTCTGGGCTGACAGCCTGTACCTCCAGCAGCTGGGAAGCATGTGCCTTCCGTGTTCTGCCTGTGGCTCCTGATGGGAACCCCATTGCAGGAGAAGTCTCCTCGCTTACAGGTTCAGTGTCGCCTGTCCCTCACTGCTTCCAAGATGTGCTCTTTATTTGTATCATTTAGACATCCTATAGAATAAAAGCCTAATGTGCTAAGTGTCTGGTCGACTGGTCGGGCGTCCAACCAATCAAAGCATAATATGCTAATGATATGCTAAGGCCGCTCAACTGCTCGCTATGACGTGCACTGACCACCAGGAACAGACAGTAGACCAGTCAACCAGTCACTGTGAAGTGCATTGACCACCAGGGGGCAGACGCTATGACCGGTAGGTTAGCTTGCTATTGGGGTCCAGCCGATAGGGACTGAGTGAGATGGGTTGGACATGCCCTGGAGCCCTCCCACGGTCCCTCCCCAGCTGACCAACCTCCCGAGTCCCTCCCTGGCCCCAATCATGCACCAGTGGGGTCCCTCGGCCTGGCCTGCGCCCTCTTGCCATCCAAGACCCCTCAGGAGATGTTGGAGAGCCAGTTTTAGCCTGATCCTGCAGACCAGGCTGAAGTACCCCACTGGTGCACGAATTCATGCAACAGGCCTTTACTTTGACTATAATGTCTTCCTGTGGATTTGAGTTTATTCTGTTTGGATTTTGTCAGGCTCTCTAATCTGTAGTTTTATGAATGGTGTAATTTTCCAAATGTAGAAGATTTTCAGCCATGATCCTTTGAGCACTTTTACATCCCACTCTAGTGGGTAAGCTCAAGATATTCTGCTGTAGTCTCACAGGTCCCTAAGGCTTCGTTCATTTTTGAAAATTTTTTAATCTCTATTGCTCAGATTGGGCTATTTCTGTTGTTCTGTTTTCCAGTTCACTTATTCTTTGCTCTGTCCTCCATTCTGTTGTTGTCTTTCCTTTTATTTATTATTTTAAAAAATTAAATGCATTTTTATTGATTTCAGACAGAAGAAGGGAGAGGGAGAGAGAGATAGAAACATCAATGATGAGAGAGAATAATTGATCTCCTGCCTCCTGCATGGCCCCTCTGGGGATCGAGCCCACAACCGAGGCATGTGCCCTGCTTGGGAATCGCACTGTTACCCCCTGGTTTATAGGTCAATGCTCAACCACGGAGTCACGCCGGCCGAGCTCCTTTTATTTTTTATTATGGCTATTATACTTTCCAGTTTTAAGATGTCCATTTGGTTCTTCTTTACAACTTCTATTTCACATTTTTAAAGTTCCAAACATATTCATAATTGCTTATTGAAGCATTTTTATAATACTTTTACAGCTTTTGTCAAAGAACTCTAACATCTGTCATCTTGGTGTTAGGATTGTCTTTTTCATTTTTATGGAAACCTGGACATTTTGGGTTTTTGGTATGAGAATTTAAACTTGCTTTAAGCTTTCTGTTTTAGGTGGTTTCTTGGCTACTATTCTGGTGTGGGGAGAGGAGGCAGGGCATTTGGCGATGCCTCTTAACTACCCAGAGTGGGTGGAAGTCCAGGATTCCACTTGGCTTTTGCTGGCACGAGTGGGGGTTGGACCGCAGTTTTCAGTAGGATTGGCTAAGAGTAGAGCATTCATCACTTAAACGTTTCTGTCTTGCTAGGCTGTGCCCTCTCGTGCTCTGCTAGGGAAAGCAGGATTTTGTTGAGGGATATTTTTATCGCATGTTCTTTAAATTTTTAAAAAATTTTCAATTACTGTTGACATTCAATATTATATTAGTTTCAGGTGTACAGCATAGTGGTCAGACATCCCTATAACTTAGGAAGTGATCCCCCCAATAAGTCTAGTACCTCCTCCCCCCACACCATGTTCTTTAGCTTCAAGTCAGAGTTACATGAGGCCCAAGAAAACCCAGGGACCACCATGTTGATTCTTGGCCTGCCCGCTTCTCTCTACCTCGGAGAATCTTCTTCCCAGGCTGTTATTTATATTGTGCCCAGGGCTTTAGTTGTGCTTTGGAGGAATAAGGAAACACACACCAGCGCCATCTTCCTGTTAGAAGATAAACCAGCTCATTTTGCAACCAAGCAGAACCATGTGATGCCCCAACTACAGCAGCTCCAAGGGGGGCTTGCGAGGCGACAGAGCAGAAGAAATGGGGTGGCAAAGTTCCCCAACACTCCAGAGCTGGTGCAGGCTCCTGCCCAAGGCTCCGTGCTCCCCCAGTGAGTGTCTGGGTCCTAACCCTCTTCTTCATGGCCACAATCGTGGCCCCATTCAACCGTAATTTCCTCTGCGAAAGTTCTTACCTCCCAATACAGCCACATCCGGAGGCCCTGGGGGCGAGGACTTCAACATATGAATGGGGGATGGCTATCCCATGCTCAGTGGTTGAGCATTGACCTATAAACCAGGAGGTAACAGTTCGATTCCCAAGCAGGGCACATGCCTCGGTTGTGGGCTCGATCCCTAGAAGGGGCCATGCAGGAGGCAGGCGATCAATTATTCTCCTCAGGCGTCTCCTCATCTCCTTAACCCACCTGAGGCTACTCACTCCCGTGCCTTCTTGCGCACCAAGGCCGCCCCCGCCTGCCTTGGGCATCCCACTGTCTGTCCCTTTCCCCACCACAGTGTTTGGCCCCTTCACACTTTCCAAGTCAGGATCTTTGCCAGAAGAGGGATGTCTTGGGTCACATTTTTGGTATTATTATTATTTAAGATTCACGTATTATTAGCATGATGAACAGGATCTTTCTAAGGACACTACTGTGGCCTCGGCTTCCTTCCTGAACTCGGTCTGTGGCCTGCAGGGCACTGTCCTGGCGGGTGCAGACCCTTCTCTGGGTGTGGAGCAGAGCCCACCCCCACCCCTCACCGCTGGCGACCTGCGTGGACCCGTGTGCCTCCCATGCCCGCAGACCGCAGGCCAGGGCGTGCGCAGGGTCTGCAGGGGTCACTGCGCTTAGTCCTCACGTGACCCTGTGTCCTGGGCACTGTGCTGGCCCTCACCTCACAGGTGGGGAAACTGAGCAAGGAGAGGATGAATGACAGTGGAAAGCCTGCAAGCAGGGACTGGCCTTGCAGCATTTGAGCCCATTCTGCTTCGGGATGATGTTGGCTCTTCCCCAAAGCGCCCACCTGGGCTGCGGCTCCATCTGCCCCTTTGGAAAGACGGCTTTGTCAGGAATCACCTGCAGCAGAACAGGAGGTTCTCCCTACGTTTTTCACCTTTTCTGTTCTGAAAAATACAGGCTGGGGTGGCCCGGGGACTGGTGGATGGAGACCGCAGGATGGGGTGGCGCAGGGGGATGGTGGATGGCGCAGTGCAGGGGGACAGTGGATGGAGACCGCGGGCTGGGGTGGCACAGGGGGACAGTGGATGGAAACTGCGGGCTGGGATGGTGCAGTGCAGGGGGGCAGTGGATGGAGACTGCGGGCTGGGGTCTTGCAAGTGGGTGGTGGATAGTGACTGCGGGCTGGGGTGGTGCGGGGGGGTGGATGGAGACTGTGGGCTGGGGTGGTGCAGGGGGTGGTGGATGGAGACTGCGGGCTGGGGTAGTGCAGGGGGTGGCGGTAGATGGACACTGAGGGCTGGGGTGGTGCAGGGGGCGGTGGATGGAGACTGCGGCTTGGGTGGTGCAGGGGGGTGGTGGATAGAGACTGCGGGCTGGGGTGGTGCAGGGGGGGTGGATAGTGACTGTGGGCTGGAGTGGTGCAGGGGGGCCGGTGGATGGAGACTGCGGGCTGGGGTGGTGCAGGGGTGTGTGGATGGAGACTGCGGGCTGGGGTGGTGCAGGGGTGTGTGGATGGAGACTGCGGGCTGGGGTGGTGCAGGGGGGGTGGATAGTGACTGTGGGCTGGAGTGGTGCAGGGGGGCCGGTGGATGGAGACTGCGGGCTGGGGTGGCACAGGGGGTGGTGGATGGAGACTGCGGGCTGGGGTGGCACAGGGGGTGGTGGATGGAGATCGCGGGCTGGGTGGCACGGAAGCCTGCTCACTGGAGAGGGACAGCCGGGCAGAGATCAGCCCAGGCCCAGGCAGAAGTCCCTAAATATTTGGGAGCACCAGGCCTTCCCTGAGGAGGGCACTGCAGGGGGACCGGGAGGTGGCCCTGGAGGAGGACGCTGGGTGGTGGGGACCCCACAAAGGCGGCAGCTCCACAAGGGCCACCAGGACCTGCGGCCTAGGCACTGGTTCTCGGCCTTGTCCTCCTCCGCGTGGCTCCCACAGCCAGCACTCTGCACCTGCTGCCCCTCACACCCGGGACTCACCCCCCCTCCCCACACCCCTCCCCAGGCCCTTACCCAAGGAACTCCTGTCCCTCTTCGACTCTCAGCTTCAGTGCTGTGCTCAGAAAACCCTCTGTCCTGCCCTCCCACCCTCTGTCACTCTGCCGTCCATCATTCTGCATCCCCCTCCCCCCAGCACCCTCCCCTGAAAGCAGAGCCGAGCCGCTGTGACTGCTGCTGCCCGGTGCTGACTGGTCTGAGGGTGGGAGACCAGCAGGGCTGAGGACCCGCCCACCTCCAGTGTGGGGCCTGGGCAGTCACGCTGAGGTGATGCAGGAGAGGAGCAGGTGAGGGAGTTGCTGCAGGAAGACCCGCGCTTCCTCCCTGCCTTTCCCAGCGGTGTGAGCTGACAGGTGTGTAAGCCCCGCCCACCAGACCACCAGCAGCTCTGCCACTCCCCGGAGCTGGCCTCGAGGGCTCTCCCTCTCTCCTGCCCTTTAAAGCTCCAGGTGTCTGCAGAGCCCGTGAGCTCCTCCCACCCCTCCGGGTGGTCTCCGTGGTCCCTGTGGACCACGGATGGAGTGGAGGAAGGGGTTGGGGGGTTTGGGGGGACCCACCCTCTCAGGCCGTCTCCTCATGCCCTGTGGGGCCTGGCAGGTAGGAAGCCAGATTTAGCAACTAAAAAGCATAGGCTGCCCAGTGAAATAGGAATTCCCATAGACACTGAATAATGTCTTAGCACAGATGTCTCAGCCACTCCTTGGGGCGTCCTTACTAGTAAAGCAGTGAGTGGTTCATCTAAAGCAGATTTGACCTGGGCAGCCCGTGTTTGCTCGGCGACCCTCTCAGGAGGCACAGGGACCGGCTCTCTGCTCTTGCAGCACCAGGGACACCATGCAGACCAGCCCCTCAGGATGGAGACCTGAGGCCCCGTCTCAAAGCCGTGCCACAGGCCGCGATGGGACGCTCAGAGCCACCTCCCTCCTAGGCCCCAGGTGACTTCTTAAGCCCTTTAACCTCCATGCAGGATTTTGTCTCTGCATCCCCATCTCTTCCTCGGAGTCCCACCCGAAGTGATTTGCTAGTTTGCTTTGCAGCAGGCCAGGCCTGGGCGGGCGCCGTTCCTTCCTCCAGGCGTCCTCAGGCGCCGGGACTGCGCTGGGGCTCGCCTAGGCTTTGCCCTCATCCTCACCTTCTCCCCGGGCCCTGTCTTACTTAGGGCTGTACCTAAGCACAGGCACATGTACACACACGTACATGCCCACACATGCACACATACACACAGACATATCCATCTGATTGAACACACAGACACACAGGAAAGAGATGGCCATGAAAAGACAGGCAGACATGGGAGTGAGGAGCCACAGGTCCCGGGGGCCACCGGAAGCCAGAGAGGCCTGAGGACCCTCCAGAAGGAGCACGGCCCAGCCCCCAGCCCGCAGCCTCTTGGACTTCTGGCCTCCAGAACAGCGAGACAATGGATTTCTGCTCCTTTAAGCCGCCCAGCTTGTGGCGTTTGTTATTGCAGCCCTTGGAAGCTGGTAATAGCCACTCAGAGAAACGGAGCGCTAAGATCCAGCATAAGCGAGGGCCTTAGCGCTGACCCAGATAGCAGCGCTAAAATTGGCAAATCTGATAATGGGACCTGGGAACTCAGCTCTCATTCAGACACAGTAAACCAGGCAGGGGCCGGCCCACAAGCCAGCAGGAGACAGCCAGAGCCATCTGGGTCACGCAGAAAAAATGCCCCTTGGTTCTGGGAAGGCCTTCTTCGGGGTGTGGGCACCTGCGGGGTGGACAGGGAGGTGGGTGGGTGGGGGGCAGCTTCGGGAATGAGGGCATTGCAAGGTCAGGGAGCAGGGTGGAGCTGAAGACCACCATCTGGCAGGGCTGTTTGCAGGCTGGTATTTTAGAAATCTCCATCCAGGGTCATTGGTTTTCTATTCTGAAGTGCATGCTCCGATTAACATAGTGCAATAAAGCAAGAACCTTTGGTTCTCATTTCCTTACCAAGGGCTCCCATTCAGGGTTTAGTGTTCTTCCTTTAACTCGGCATCTATGGGTTGTCAATGCCAACGCTCAGAGCGTGTGGGTCCCAGGACGCTCTCCCCGGGCATCTGACCAGCAAACACTTGAGTGGGAGCTCACATGTAATCACAGTGAGCACGGGCTTTGTCTGGGCCAGAGGTCCCTGGCACCGCCTAGGAGGGACAGACGGCCACCCGGTCCAGGCAGCCAGGACCACCTGGAGAAAACTCGGTGGTGTCTGCCAGGGCGGACAGGGTCCCTCAGCCCAGACAGGTGCCCTGAATCACTTGGCAGGCGACTAACCAGCGTCCCCACCCACCCTGTGTGCTGTGCGCCCCTCCGTCGGGAGCTGAAGTCCAGCGGCAGTGGGTGGGTCGGCTTCACTTGTGCCCACACCAGCCCGTGCTCCTAGCATCCTGCACCATCTCCCACCAAGTCTCGCGCCCCCATGCTTTCCCCGTCTTCGCTGAAATGTGTTCCACCAAATTCATGAAACCTTTTGATGCAGATATTGTCGTCAAGCTTTCAAAAGAGCTGCCCCCCTGTTTATAGAGATTATGTGTGCTGTTCTCTATTCCGTCCTGGTAAAATTATCAGTGCTATTAATAAACTCAGGAGTAAAACGAGTCGCTGGCTAATTCAGGAGGAGCTCTAAGACCTTCAGGCAGCAGGTACGATTGAGAGGCGAGATTAAAGAGATTCCCAGCCCTGGCCGTGCGGGAGCTGGCCGGGCATTATCCCATGCTGCTCTGATTCCTAGCCAGGGCACAAGCATGGGTTGTGGGCTCAGTCCCCAACAGAGAGTGCGCAGGAGGAGCCACTCGATATTTCTCTCTCAGCCTCTTCTTTCCTCTCTCTAAAAATCAATAAACTATTAAACATGAGCAATATCATTATTTTAAAAAAGGGACTCTTGCCCTGCCCGGTGTTGCTCAGTGGTTAGAATGTCACCCTCACAGAGAGGGGTTTGGGTTTGATTCCTGGTCAAGGCCACATACCTGGATTGCAGGTTCCATCCTGGGCCCTTGGAGGTGAGTGTGGGATGCAACCAATTGGCATTTCTCTCCCCAGCTCTGTCCCTCCCTCCCTTCTTTCTTTCCATGCTCTCTCTCTAAAAAAAAAAAACAAAAAACAAACAAACAAAAAAAAACCAATGAGAAAAAATCCTGGGGGAGGATTAACAAAACAAAGAGATGAGAGCCGGAAAGCGTCCCACTGCACAGCCCGGACGTGGCTCTGCCACCAGCTCCATCACGGGAGCCCTGTGACTCAATAACTTTTACTTGAACTTTTTGAGCCCCAATTGCTTCATAATTAAATGTGAATAAAAACAATAGCAGTAATTGCAAATCAATGCTCCATTAACTAGCAGCTTTCCCTTAAGCCAGGAACGTCGTTGTTCTCAAAATATCAAAAATAGCCCTAACCGGTTTGGCTCAGTGGACGGAGCGTTGGCCTGCCGACTGAAGGGTCCCGGGTTTGATTCCAGTCAAGGGCATGTACCCTGGTTGCAGGCACCTCCACAGTAGGGGGCGAGCAGGAGGCAGCTGATCAATGTTTCTCTCTCATTGATGTTTCTAACTTTCTATCCCTCTCCCTTCCTCTCTGAAAAATCAATAAAATATATTTTAAAAAATAAAAAATAGCGCCTTCCCTGTTTCCCCAAGGGAAAGACGGATGGTGTCTGTGGCGTGAGATGTGCAGACCCGAGCTCATGGCTTCGCGTGGAGCCCGGGGCTGAGCCGGGTGGCTCCCCGGTGCTGTCCGCTCACCGCCCTTGTGTTGCCGGCTCGCCGGGGCCACCAGAGCCCTGATGACAGCCTCCTTCTCATCCCAAGCGCTGCCATCAGTGGCTGTTCTACAAAACCTTCTAGACTTCCCATTCCTTTCTGTTCCCCTGCCTGGGTCCTCGCCCCCTCGCGTTCTTCTGCTCCCTGTACGTTTTCTTTCTTCTCTCTCCTCTAGAGCACCTGTGCCTGTGGCCACAGCCTCCCCGCAGCTCACGGCCCCTCCTGCAGGTGGTGCATTCAGCCGGGTCCTAGCAGTGCAGCACCTTCCATGACCCCGCCCTCTGCTTCCAGAACACCGGCTCCTGCCATCAGCACAGGCTGGGAGAACCCAGTGAACTCACTGTGCCTTGGGCAAGGCGACACCTCGCGAGGGCACGGACACTGCGATGAGGCTCTGGTGGCAAAGGTGTCACGCTCGACCTTCCAAACCGCCCTCTGCCCTCTGGCCACCTGGGTGCCAGGCTCCTGCTGCCGGTCAGCCGCTCCCCGACAGCACCTGCCTGTGCCTCCTGCCCGCCCACTGTCACCTCTCCCAGCATCAGCCTGTGTGCCTTCACTTGATGTAGGAAATTCTACTCTGCACACCTCCTCGGCCTGCGCGGCCACGCCTGCCTCCTCCCAGCTGTCCCCTGTCCCCTGTCCTTGTTTCCTGTGGCCTCGATGCTCTGGCGTGGGGCCTGAGGCCGAGGCCCGCTCCGCCCTCCCTGAGCGAGTTCCCTCCTGGAGGGAGCGGACAGCCTGCGGCAGCGTGCCTTCCGCACGCGCTCCACCACCCAGCCCACACCTCCCGGAGGCTCCGGCGCTGCAGGCCCAGGTCCGGGGCCCAGGCAGCCCAGGGCCAGCTGCCAGGCACGTTGGGACAGCCACCCCCGTTCTCTGACGTCATTCAGGCTGGCCGATCGACCTGCTCTCCTGCCTCCTCTACCTCGCCTGTTCCTTCCGGGGAAGGCCACAGGAAAGGCCCTTGTCCACGCGTTCCCTCGCCCCTCTGCCTCCCGGCCAACACTCCTTCTCCCCACGTGTCCCCACACGGCCCCCGGGGCCTGGCAGCCCTGTCCTTTAGAATCTGTAACAAACTATCTTATCAGTGGCCGTGGCCTCCCGATCTGTTGGCCTCACCAAACCTGAACAATAGTAAAGCGACTCTACAACAGCTCCCCAGCGGGCCGCGCGGCGGTGGGAGCCTGGGGTTCTCCGAGGAACCTCACTTGAGACAGTGAAGGAGGGGAGCCCCCCAAGGGCTGGAGGAAGCAGAGCACTGGAGGGAAGACAAGATGCTCAGCGGAGAGGGCAGACATGGGAGGCGCCCAGAGTTCCTGACGTGGGAGGAAGGGGGTCAGCCTGACACGCGTGCTTCCCCGGGACAGGCCTGGTGGGAACCTGCTCCCCAGTCCGCGGACCCCGCGCCTTCCTTGCTGCTGCACTGCGGAGCCTACGTCCCCAAAGTCGCCGACAGTTCACAAGGGCTGCTGCAGACCCACCACTGCGTCCACATGGTCCCCATGGAGCAGCAGAGAGGAGGCGGGAGGAGAGGCAGGCGAGGCGCCCCGAGTGCCCTGAGGACTGCTAGGAGCGCTGGTCCATGACACCTGGCTGTCCAAGCCTTGCTCGGCGCGGCCAGGGGGGCGGGGAATGGCATCTTTGTTGTAGGGGTTATGTGCCCAGCTCGCAACTGTTTTATAACTATGGGTACTGGGGGAAAGCGGGATTTGGGGTGTCTTCCTGAGGGTTTGGGGGTGTCAGGCATTTATATAGGAAATGTGTACTATTATTATGACTTAAAAGTAAGACCAACACCAATCATTAGTAACAATTACATAGTAGGCACTATTTGTTCGGAAATATTCTAAGTACTTTACATGTTTGATTCACTTAATTATCAAAATAACCACGTGAGAAAAGTGAGGCTGGAGATAAAGTAACTGCTTCGGTCTCACAGCTGGTTAGGGACCGAGTGAGGACTCCGCGCTGTTCCCTGGCCTGGCTGTGACTCAGGTGTGCTGGTAAAAGTTAAAAACCTGCTCTCCTGAGAAAAACGCCCTGGCTTGAAGCACTTGCCAAATCCTGAGGTGGAAATCCTTCCAGCTACCCACACGGCTCGCTGGGCTCTGAGCCGGGGGCTCCCTGTGGCTGTCACAGCGCGATGCCATGCAGTTGGCACCACACGTGCCAGCGATGCAGGCAGCCCTAAGCACAGACCTGCAGTGTGGCGACGTAATTCTAAGTGGTCAGTTGTATTTATTAACTTGGTTTTAGTATGTTCCATGTTGTTGTGAGATTCTGCTCGCAATAAAATAGTTGCTAAGTTTATTGACTGTCTTGTAAAATTCCAGACAGTTTCACAATTGGCTCTTGTGACCAGTACATGCTGGCCCCAGCCACCACTGCCTGCATCGTCTGCTTTACAAACAACTTAACTGCATGGCGTGCGCCTCTGCTCCTTAAACATACTGTCTTTTTCTCGTCCAGCCTTCTGACTTCTCTGCCCCGCCTCCCGGGAAGAATAAGGAAAATGGAAAGACGTGTCAAGCCTCGCGTTCCCAAGGAGGACGATAAGGCGGACGTTGCTCTCCTATTTCTTGCCAGCTCCTCCTCCCTCTGACCACCAGCTGCCACTGATTATCCAGGAGCTGCAGCCCCTTCAGGTGAGGGGCCCGGGTCACCTAGGAAGGCTCGTCCCACAGGCTCAGAACGGCCCCCCTCCTGGGAGGCAGCAGCAGGAATGCCTTTCCTTAACTTGGGGAGCTGTGCCTGCGCCCTGTGACCTCGGGCGGAGGGCCCTCCGCTGCCCGCACTGTGGCTCCTTGGGGGCCGCCGCAGGGAGGAGGCAGTGCTTTCAGAGTTCGCAGGAAGCATGCGCTGGACGGGGTGGCTCGGCTGCGCTCCCTGGGCCCCCAGAGCCACTTGGCACCCCAAGAAGACTCTCACTTTATACAAAGCGCTCTTTCTTTAAAAACGGAAAGCCGCGGACCTCGTCGATGGGATGGGAGGTGTCGAAGATGCTGTCGGTCTGCTGGGCGGATCTGGCCCCTTTGAGTAGGAGACACCCTTCTGTGCCTGCAGGACCCCTGCAGCGTCACCGCGCAAGCCTCCTGGCCGCTGGACGGGACTGTCCGTCCCGTGAGCTGCCGGTCTCTGCTCTTCTCGCCCTGCCTTCACCACAGGCACCGCAGTTACCGTCGGCAGGCCTTCTGCTGGACTGTAAACTACGATGAACGGTTGGGCTTTTATTTCTCTTAAAAGGTCTGGCACCAGAGAGATGCGAAGCCACTCAGCACGGCTGGATGAGCAGAGAGACGTGGGCCATTTCCCTGGCTGGTCCCTGGGGAGGGCTTCTTCCATGAGGACAGCTGCTTGCAGAGCCACCGGCCGCGGTGCGCGCCGGGCTGCGCTCCCGGGCTCTGCTCCGGCAGCTGCAGCCTCAGGGCCTCACAATGCTGCAGGGAAGGCTCACGGTCAAGCTGAGTAGACTCTGGATCTGACGATGCCCCAAAATAGCAGGAGTGTCCAGCATCGAAGTCTGCACATTCTATTTCCCCCGGAAATACGAAGTTGTGGGTGACACGTTTACATCCAGTTAGCGGATGAATCAAAGAAAGGGAATCTCCAGATCCTGGGGTCAAGGGTTACATTCAGGAGGCTAACTTAGTTTGGGGTTCCCCAAAAGCAGACCCCCCAAACAGATTTTAATGCAATTTATTTGGAGGTATGATCTGTAGGTTGAAATATTAAAAGAAGAATAAATTCGTAGCAATGCTGAGGCTAGGGTATGGGTCATCATAGACTTCTCCCAGCCTTCTTCCCCATAACTATCTTTACCCCCTGGCAGGGATAGCTCACAGGAGGGCCGGGCTCCTAAAACCTCCGAGGCAGGGTCTCTTCGTGTCTGACACTCGGTGATGTCTCCCCGTTTCCCTCACCACTGCTTACAGGCTAAACAAACCTGCTGGGCGACACATCTCGCCTTCACAGAGGCCTGCAGGAAGTCCTCAAATGCTGGCGAGAAGCCAAAAGTGAATAATGGTAGAGGAAACCCTTGTGAGTCTCTAATCGACCCTGTACTTTATTTGTCAGCATACACACTAAGAGAAAGATCAAAGGAGGGGAAGGAAGGAAGGAAGGAAGGAAGGAAGGAAGGAAGGAAGGAAGGAAGGAAGGAAGGAAGGAAGGAAGGAAGGAAGGAAGGAAAGAAGGGAGAGAGAGAGAAAGAAAGAAAGAAAGAAAGAAAGAAAGAAAGAAAGAAAGAAAGAAAGAAGAGGAGGGAGAGCTGAACAAACAGGATTGGCTCCAGAGGAACAAATACACTGCAGGGAAAATAAGAGATATTTTAAAATCTCTAGTCAGAGTTAGGGGGGGAAATGACATCCATAAATTAAAAATAGATTACTGCTAGAAGTGGGATACTCAGAAAATAGAATCAATTTATGAAATTAATGACATGGTACCTGAATAAAACAACAATGAAATAAACTAAAAAGAAAAATGTGATAACATCTTCTAGTACACAGAGATGAGAAATACGAGAGAAAAAAGAAAAATTTCAGAAAACTTAGAATAAAGATGCTGAACACTTCTAAAAGCAAAAGGCTAAACTGCAATGGAGGAAAACCACGATGGCAGGAAAGTTTTCATCAGCAACACTGGTTCTTAGAAGATAATGGAACAATGATCAATATTCTTAGAAACAGGATTTAGGACTTAAAATTCTATTCCCAGCCAAGCTATTGATCAAACATGAGTGCAAAATTTCGGACATACAAGCAAAGTTTTGAAAGTGTACTTCCCATCCACACACCTTTCTGAAAATCAGATTTGAGGAGAAGATGTGGAAAAATGAACAAAAGAGAACGATGAGCGGCCTTTCATCCGGAGGCAGGAGAGGCACAGCCCCAGGGCAGCTGGCACACCAGCGAGGAGGCAGGAAAGGAGAAAGCTGGTCCCCTTTTCCCTTCCAATGGCAACAAAATGAGGCATCTCCCCCCACATTGTATTTATGCAAATATTCCGAACTCACAGAAGAAAACAAATTGCATGGATTCACACACAGAGGAAATGTATAAAATCTTGCATGGAAAGCACACCGACATTTTGCTAAAGTTGCTTTTGGAAATGACTTGGGGAGGAAGAAGAGGGAGCGTCTCGGAGGTAGGGATGTTTCTGCAGTATTTCTGTTTCTCTTACAGAAAGAGGCTAGTGGAATGTTCAGTGACATGATGTGGGCTATGATGGACATTTTAAAAAACAGTTCTATGCAGTATAATGGGCATATAATAAAACACATTGGAAGTGTGCAACTGGGTAGGTTTGACATATGTGCACACCTATAAATTCATTACCACCATCGAGACTATGAACCCAGCCGCCACCCCCAGAAGTCTCCTTGTAATCCCTCCTCCCATCAGGTAAATGCCACTAGGCAGTTGTACATTTCCTCGAATTTTACATGCACGGGGTGATACAGGACGCATGTCTGCTGTCCCGGTGTGATTACGAGCAGTACCACCTGTCCAGTCTGAAAACTAGCTGCACTCTAAGCAACCTGTTCACACGCAAGGAGCTGATTGCAAGAGTTGCCAAGTCCTGTTACCGTTTTCTAACGGGCCAACCCGAGTCTTCTTCGTCTGTCTTTCCACTTGATGTGTTCACCTCCTGGCAGGCACCCGGTTTCTGTCCCAGGAGAATGACTACTTGGACTGCTCTCACTTGAGCTCAATGGACAGCATGGAGCACTTCAATCATTTTGACAGTTTCAACTTTCAATGTATATGGCTTTGGACATTAAACTAGTCTTGCGAGTAAACAGCCAATGTTAGAGGCTTAGAGACACTGGTGGTTAAAGTCAGCAATTTGGAATCTCATCATCAACAGTAAAGCTGAGCAACGGGACATAAGGAAGAGATTCCGGACTCCCTATTGCAAAGGTGGTCAATAACTCACCCATGGGAAGATTTCTCTCCCGTGTCCATTGGGGCTCTCCCCCATCCCACAGGTCTTTGGGCGTAGAAGTTAAAGGGCCAGCCAGACACCGACCACTGAGGGCTTTTACAGCGGAAGTTTCAAGCTTCCGTTCTCAGTGCCTCACATGAAAGCCACTCCAGACACTCCAGAGCACAGATGTCTGTGAGGCCCAGGACTCCATCTGGGAAGACTTGAAGCGCGACGTGGCTTGATGGGCTTGGCGCGCTCACTCACTCACATGTCTTGCACACGGATTGGAATGACTGAAGGCTAGACCAAGAGTGGGCTCTGGGACCCTGTGCCCACCATGACCTCTCCATGTAGTTTGGATTTTTTACAGTGTGGAGGCTGGCTATCTATCTATCTATCTATCTATCTATCTATCTATCTATCTATCATCTATCTATCTATCATCATCTATCATCTATCTATCATCATCTATCTCTATCTACTTACCTACCTACCCATAGAGAATTTTTGTGAGAAATTCTTGTGTTAAAACACATCCCATTTAAAATTTTAATCTTCTGCCTGACGCTGGGAGTCTGGCGGAGGGCTTAGCCTGGTAATGGCATGTGTATGGGCCTTCACTACATTGCCCAACAGGTAAGCCGCACTCCACTGTGCCCGAACAGGTGGCATTTGGTGTCCACTCCTCTCCTCCTTTCTTGATTGACAGGGTGAAACACACCAAAGTTAAATGTACACAATGCCCCGGGAGGCCAGGCCCTGGCGCCGGGAACGCCGTGGCGCTGTAGGGCACTGCAGGGCAAAGCAGGAGAGCGTAGGCTAGGCCCCACCCCCAGCCAGTCCGCAGTGCCATGAGAAGCAGTGGAAGCTGCCACGCAGTGCAGGCAGCGGTGAGCGTGCTGGGTTCCAATAAAACCGAGCTTTGAATTTCATGCAGTTTTCACATGCCATGGGATGGGATTCTTCTTTTGATTTAAAAAACATTTGCAGATGTGCATGCCATCCTTGGCTGCCGGGAGTGTGTGAGCCGGCAGGGGGCTGCTACCTCCTGACCACCCTGCGGAAGCACGCTTTTCCTTCTGGGACGTGTGCGATGGAGCCAGCATCAGTTCCTACACATGGTATACTGGTCCTACTACACTGACACTCACTTTCATTGGACAAAACTTCATTAAGTGTCTGCATACGTCAGGATAGCACGACCAGTAAAGCGGACACGTTGGCTGCCTTCTGTCTTCGCTCAGAGGAACTTATGCATGACATTCTCAGGAATAAATGCTTTACTTTGGACTTCCACAACATCAGTGGAAAAGACAGACAAATAAATTGCCAGTTGCAAAATGATGTGTTAAGAATTGGGTTAGAGGTAAGAGCTAGGTCTTGTATGAGAAAATCCTTAGAATGAGATGATACAAGAACCATGGAAATTTTCTTAGAAGAGATGATTATGAGCACCTTTTTGAAATACAAGAAATATTTAACAAAAAGTGGAAGAATTTTTTAAATCAAAACCACAACAAAATATCACCTCAGACCTGTTAGAATATGACTATTATCAAAAAAGGCAAGAGATGACAAGTGTTGGCGAGAATGTGAAGAAAAGGGAACTATGATCACTATTGGAAGAAATGTAAATTGGTGAGCCACTGTGGAAAACAGTTTGGGGGCTCCTCAAATAATAAAAAATAGAGCTACTATGTGACCCAGCAGTCCCACTTCTGGGCATATATATGAAGTAAATAAAACCCTATCTTGAAAATTCATGTTCATTGAAGCATTATTCACAAAGCCAAGCTTTGGAAGCAAACTAAAAGTCCATTAATGAATTAATGGATAAAGAAAATGTGATACATATATAATTGGTGAAGTGGATGGATCTTGAGGGCATTATGCTAAGTCAGTGGTCAGCAAACCGAGGCTCACGAGCCACATGCGGCTCTTTGGCCCTTGAGTGTGGCTCTTCCACAAAATACCACGGCCTGGGCGAGTCTATTTTGAAGAAGTGGCATTAGAAGAAGTTTAAGTTTAAAAAATTTGGCTCTCAAAAGAAATTTCAATCGTTATACTGTTGATATTTGGCTCTGTTTGACTAATGAGTTTGCCAACCACTGTGCTAAGTGAACTAAGTCAGAGAGAGAAAGGCAAACACCATTTGATTTCATTTATTTTATGTGTAATCTAGAATAACAACAACAAACCAAACTCACAGATTCAGAGACCAGATTAGTAGTTGCCAAGGTGGCAGGTTGGGGATGGGCAAAACGGGTGTAGGTGGTCAAAAGGTACAAACTCTAGCTGTAAAGTAAATAAGTCCTGGGAATAAAATGTGCAGCATGGTGGGAGATGACATTTGTAAAGGGAAATAAACAAGACAGCCAGCAACATCAACCTGAATATGGATTTAAGCATCCATTGTCATATGGTATTCTTCAGGGTCAAATGCAATTTCAATCAGAATCCAATCTCTTGTTATATTTTTTTTGAGGGTGGGTAGGGCAGCCCTGATTAAAAATAATTTTAGTCCACGCAGCAGAAAAACTTATCTGAGGTTTATTAGGAAGAATAGAAAATAAAATATGTGTGTGCGTTGTTTAGGGAGAGGTTCTGATTATATTACACAGCATCTTGCCTTCTGCTGGTCTATAATCTCAACAAGCCATCTCGCTGCTGACAGATGGGAATGGAGTGCGATTCACATTACAGAGCAAATGCTAAGTGAGGACAGTGTTCACAGAAACACAGCTTGGTTGTACTTAACCTCCTTTAATATAGCTTTTGAATTACTATTGAACATTGTTTTTCAGCTATAGGTTTGTTCATAAAATAATTAAATTGTTTGCAAGGTTAAACTGCCATAGAGTTTTAGCTAGCCGGAATGTTGAAGGAGGTGATGAGACTTGCTGAAAGAAAATATCCATGTCCTTCATGCCAGTGTGTTCGAATTTTTACACTATGCAATTTGAGACATCCTTCCAAAATGAATCTATAAATTTGCTATTGGCCAGGGTTAAATTAATGAAGATTGATAATTTCTTGGTGTTATTACTCTGAGTAAATAATTAATAAAATGTCTTGAATAATATTTGGAAAAATACCCTCCAAATTCTATTTTCAGAATGGCTAAAATATTGATGAAGGCAAGTAAGTACCAATAAGTGAGTCCTAAATTAGAAATTAAAATATTAGAAGCATGGGCCCATCCTTAAAAAGGCCACCAATGCTTCAAACAATGTATATTTGAAGAGTAAGCTGCAGACCCAGGAATTCCCCTAACTGTTTCCTGTGTCAGGCTAAAGTCTGCTGTCTGGGTCCAAAGACATGGAATGCAGCCAGCACAAATCACTGGCGGTGCGGTGTGGTGGGCTGCACAAAGCTGTACGGGGGCGTCCGAGGTGCGTCTCTGGGCAGTGCGCCGGGCTTCTCTGGCCCCAGGCAGCCGGGCTGGCCTCTCTGCTTTAGTGTACAGCGCCCCTCCTGGATTCGCACTGCCACTGCTGTCTGAGGCTGAGAGAAGAGATTTATTGACAGGGCTGGTGGTCTGACCCTAGTATTTTTTTTTTTAATATATTTTATTGATTTTCTACAGAAAGGAAGGGAGAGGGATAGAGAGTTAGAAACATCGATGAGAGAGAAACATCGATCAGCTGCCTCCTGCACACCCCCCACTGGGGATGTGCACACAACCAAGGTACATGCCCTTGACCGGAATCGAACCTGGGACCCTTCAGTCTTTAGGCCGACGCTCTATCCACTGAGCCAAACCGGTTAGGGCTCCTCTTAATCTTTTCAATCCATCTGTGTTTTATGAGCAAGTAAACCCATGAATGGTTTTGGTTTGTTTCTGCTTAAATTTGTCTGAGCAGTGTTTGATTTTAGATAATGTCCCGAGCCCTTTGGAAACAATAAGAATTCACACTGTGAATATGTAAGTCAGGTCGCTAAGAAAGTGTCTTTGGAGTTTGCACCCATCAGTCGAGTGGCCTTGCTACTATGCATAGAGCAGCTCTAGTTCCATGGTCAGGCGGGACCTCCACATCCTCTTGGCTGGACTCCAGTGCTTCACATCCATTCGCCCCACTGGAGTCCCAGACCACATGGCATTGGGTCACAGCATGACCCTGCATAGTGTGCTTGTGGGGCCTCATTCCCTGGAGGAGGGGTACCCTAGAGCAAAGCCTTTCACTGCCTGTCCTTGGAGGAGAGAGGTAATTCATTTTCTACCAAATTGATTACACAGATTTTCTTATTGTGGTCTGTTATAACTAGAGGACTAATTCTTGTCTTGGAAAAGAAAAAAGACCATGCCTGATCAGTTAGGTTTGGACGCACATTCTTTGAAACCCGAGGGTTCAACATTGCTTAGTGAAGTCAGTCTTTGAATATTGTCAGACATGAATAAACTGACCTACTGAATCAACACACACTTTCACACACACACACACACATACACACACACACACACACTTCTGTGTTTTGAAAGGTATGGCAGTTGACGTCAACTGGAAACATTTTCAACTTTTATTTGGGGCTTATTGAGAAATTTTAGATTGAGAGACCAATTGAAGTAATCTCATTTCCACTTCGTGTTTGTGTGTGAGCTAGTTTAGTTAGTTTTACTCTATTATACTCAATAATATTCTACTTCTAACATTACAGAGTCCTGTCACTATTCCTAAATAGTACCTGAGATAATAGGGCAAAATCCCTAGAAGTTACTGTTGCTCAGCTCCCTAGGTCAATGGTGAAGAAATGAGAATAGAAAGGCTCAAGTGTTAATCCAGACACAGCTTATAGCAAAGCTGGCACTAGGAAAAGGTCTCTTGGGTACTGGTCCTGGGTTCTTTCTATTACAGGCATTGATATTAGTGTTTATGCCTACACACACACACACACACACACACACACACACACGCACGCACACACACACACAGTCACATACACACTAAAAATCTCTTTGGAGGGAAGAAGAAAGAGGGAAACTTGCTAAATCCCAGAATTATTAGTGGTTCTCTTTGAAGGTCATAAAGAGTTAGCCTACTCCTGCCACCTCTCTATGGTAACCAAAACACAGGCTTAGGTGCCTGCCACAATGAAAGCCAGACTGTTGAGACAGGTGTTGCTGCAAAAGGAAAGAGGTTTATTCAGGTGCTGTGACCTGGGAGAATGGAGGACTCCAGTCTCAAAGACCATCTGCCCTTCCTGATGAAGCTCACAGCAGTTCTTATAGGAAAGGAAGGGAAGGACTTTTTTCTGTCCAATTATCTTGCTAGATTTTGGAGTGCTGGGGCTTTATCCATTAATCTTTCTAGCTTTTGTCACACTCAGTGTAAGAACATCCCCCTGCACCATCTTGGCCAATGGGGGAGACTCCCCAGTGCTCCCTGACTGTCTACAGTAACACTATCTGCCTTTTTCTCCCTCGTCTTCTATGAGGTAATTTCTCCCTGGAATTTATGTAAATAAAACTGTTGGTTTACCTTAACAGTGGTCCTGCCAACCACTGGTGAGAGCTGGCAGAAGTCCTCTGTGCGGTTCCATTTTCCATCTTGGTGAGGAGGGACCTCTCTGCCAGCAGACAGCGTGCATGTTTGCTGTGTGAGATATTGTTCTGACTGATGTGTGGAGACTGAGTCAGGGAGAAATGAAAATGAAGACACCATGATCAAATGGAAAAACCACAACAGCAGTTTCAAGAGAACAGAAGCAGCCAGTGCTGTCTACAATCAGCTTGAGTTAGCAGGTGTCTGCAGGCTGAACTGATTCTTCTTGAGGCAAAGTAATAACCTACACATATGTCTGCCCTTTTGGAATTCACCAGTGAAAGAAGTCACAATTTAGCCGTGATTCAGCTTTGAGGCATGAAAGAAATCTGCTCCTCAATGCCCGTTTCTCTCCTCCCACCAAGGGAAGAGTGGTCAGCCTTTGCCGCTAAGAGCCACCAAGATGTGGTCAGGCTGGCCTGGGTCTCACTGGAAACCATCCAGAGTCAAGCTTTTGTACCTTCATTTGTGGAAGGTCTGGGCAAAGTTGAAACAATTACTTGCTAATGTTAAGCTTTGACTTCTAGGAGTCTAGAAGGCCAGTGGCTCCTCCTTTTTTAATTTAACTTTTTATTTGAAATCATTTTAAATTTACAGAAAAGTTGCAAAGATAGTACCAAGAGCTCCTGGTCCTTCACTTAGCTTTCTCTAGAGTAGACATCTCACAGAACCATGGCGCATTTATCACGACACACAGCACTACGCTATGATAGATACACAACACTATGCTATCACCTGAGCTATAGACTCTTCAGACTTTACTGGATTTCCCATTCATGGCTTTTTCTCTACCAGGATCCTATGTAGAATACCATGTTCCACGCAGTGTCATGCTTCTTTAGTTCCCTTCAATCTGTGACAGTGCCTCGGTGTTTTTCATGACCTTAACACTGAATAATGCCAGGCAAGCATTTTCAGAATTTCCCTCACATTGGGCTTATCTGTTTTTCTCTCATGATTACAATGAAGCTATTAATTCTGGGGGAGCAAACCGTAGAGGTGATTGCCTGTGTCATGTCCTCATACCCAGGGGGTACGCCATCACTTGTTACCTCTGATGGTCACCTCGATTGCTCTCCATTGGAAAGTCATTACCTTTCCCTTTCCTTAGAGGAGGGCAATCCAGCTTCCCCTTCTGAAAGGAGGAATGCTGAAGAGTTTATGGACATTTGTGAAAGCTAACACAGAAATTAGTAAGTATTTGGGGTAGATACTGTGAAGCTGTGAATACCTTGCTTCTCCGACAACTTTTGATCTTGCCTGCAGCAATTATTCCTGTGATGTGGTCATGGTGCTTTCTATTTCCCTCAGTCCTGCAATTGTTGACTGGAATTATTCTATATGACGTTCCCCCTCTCCCATTTTATTCATTTGTTTGATCATTTATTTATATCAGTATGAATTCATTACTATTTACTTTATCCTTTGGGGCATAATCAAATACTATCATTATTTATTTTTGTTGCTAAATTTTTTCTTTGACCATTAATAGCTCTTTTAGGTTGGTTCCTTTGACTTGCATCCATTCCCCCCCCCCCAGGCCCCCAATTAAAAAAATTACTTTCTTACTTTTTGGCACCACAAGGTGGTCCAAGATCATCTTACACTCTCCTTGCCTCAGCCCTAGAATCAGCCATTTTTCTAAGGAGCAATGGTTTCTTTTATTGGAGAAAGGTGTTAGAAACCAAATTCTAGGTGTTGGGTGTGCTTATTGCTGCTGGGTGTCAGAGCTCCTGGGCCCTCTCTTCTACACAGAAATAGAAAATAATGTATAAGCATATTAACATATGCATGCACACAAATTTATTTCTGTATCTATTTATTTGTATACACATTAAAATAAACAAGACTTCAGGTTGATATCTCAGATGCTAACCCAGAAGAACAGTTTTCACTCCAGCATCTTCTCCTTGCTTATTTGTAACTTCTTTCTCTGTGGTGAGAATCCTGTGTCTCATCATCTACTGATTTATTTAACCCTGGTATACAGGGAAGGTAGTTCCAGAATGGCTAACCACTATTCCCATGAGAAACAAATGACCAGCAGAGCACAGTCCCTGGGAATACTCTTTTCGTCTTTGATCTTACAATATCTGGTCAGAAATATCCTTTTAAAAATAGCAACCCCCACATAGCCACCCCACTTCTAACCTCTGGATCCCCCTTGACTTTGTTCAATGTTTTCATAGCAGTAAGCATATGCAGATACATGATACAACATTTGCATATTTATTCAATTGTGTTTGTCTCCCTGGGTGGGTGGGAGCTCCACGGGGGCAGAGGGCTTTGTAGGTGTTGCTCACTGCTGTCCCTCAGCACCTCACAATGGCCCGGCACGCAGTGCCATCAGCACATGCACTAAGCCATGTGAGCACCGGCCGTCGGGACCCCTGTGCATCCAGGTGACTGTTACTATAAGCAGACCCAGAGAGGATCTACTGCTCCTACCAGAAATGTGAAGAAGTGACCAGAATTGTCCTACTTCCCATATTTTCAGCACATTAGCTTCTTTAAGATGAGCATCAATCACTCCATTGACATCTCATGGAAACCTGCTAATGTCCATAGCGTGGGAATCCCCAGAAACGCGTGCGCGGTCTAGCTGCCCATTGGAGCCGTGCTTGGGATTTGCGTCCAGGAATACTGAACACACTGGGCTGATATAGGGTCTAAACACTAAGACTTTTAAAAATTCTGATAAAATATACATGACATGAAGTGACATCTTAATCATTGTAAGGTACAGGCCAGTAAATACATTCCCATTGCGTGCAGCCCTCACCATAATCCGTCTCCAGATGCATTTTATCTTGAAAAACTGAAACTCTGTTCCCATTAAACAACTTCTCATTTTCTTCTTCTCCAGCCCTGGAGGCACCATGCTCCTCTCAGTTCTATGACTTGATGACACTTGGTACCTCATTTAAGTGGAATCGTACAGTATTTGGTTTTTGTTTGTTTGTTTGTGACTGGCTCATGTCACTTAGCAGAATGCCCTCAAGAGCCATGCATGGTGTAGCATGTGTCAGGATTCCCTTCCTTTTAAAGCGAACAGTAAGCTGTTGCGTCTACATGCCATATTTGGTCCTATATGTCAGTGGATTTGCAGGTTGTTCCTACATTTGGTTATTATGAATAGGGTTACAATGAACATGGGTGTGCGAGTCCCCGCTTTGGGCAAAAGCGCAGAGGTGAGGTTGCCTGAGCTTTGAGATTGTCACATGGTTTGCCAGCTCGTTGGGATGTGCAGCCAAGGTTGTACCCCATGTGCTATCGGCTTTATTTTGCTAAGAGGGGAGGCTGGCTGGAATTCCAGGGGTCACAGGCACTCAACGCATGCTTGCAGAATAGATGAATTTATAATAAAGAGATCTTGAATGCCACACAAGAATGTTCATGATTCCGGGGAAATGGAGTGGGAAGCGGTGACGGAGGTATTTTGACCCTGGGTTTCCGGGAGGGGAGAGCGGCAGGTGCCGTGCAGCCCGCCCTGCACCCGAAGCCGCGTCTGCTGCCAGCCAGGCCGCACGCGCTTCGACGGGCTGAGAACAAGGACAATGCAGGTTGAAATGTAAACCCAACTCATTCAGATCACTTTTAAAAATACTTCTTAATCTAACTATATCGTAGTTTGGTGTTTTTTTCTCTCTCAAAATACTTCTCAGAATGCCTTCGCAAGGAAAGGGCATTGAGTAAGACCTCTGTCTGCAGAGGGACAGTGACGTATTTCTGCTGAACCAACTGGCCAAAACCAACAAAGAGGGGGAAAGGAAAAAGAAAAGAAAGAAGACACGCATCTTTTTCATCTGCTGAGAATCTTGCCTCTCCCCAGTTTTGGTGGTGACTGTAGGAGTGACAGGAACTCTGACAGCGACCCTCCGCCCAGGGAGAGGGTGCCCCCTTCGCCTGGCGAGTGCTCGGCAGGCATCCCCGCAGCTCCTGTGAGGTCAGAAGGCAGGCTCTTAACCGCCAGCAACTGCCCAGCTGTGCACAGCCTGTCCTGGTCTTGCCTGCCAGCAGGTCCCCGGAAGGAGATCTGGCAGCCTCCCCGAGGCAGGCCTCCCTCCCAGCATCTCAGGCCAGAGCCTTCCAGTTCTTAGGAAAGGCAGCAGCGGCAGCAGCGGCCGAGCTGGGAACACACTTCCTGGCCCATAGCTCTGAGCTCTTCTGCTCAGAAACATGTTTCAGCAGATCAGAGGCGCGTCTTGGAGCTGGAGGGAGGGAGACGGCGGAGAGGGGAGGGTCTGGGCAGCGTGCCCCTGCTGAGCGTCTGCCCACACCATGTGGTAATCTGCGTGGCTCCTGCTCCCAAGGGAGTCAAGGTGAGGGTTCAAGGGAATTGTGCTGTGCAGCTGGCCGGCCTCCTCCCCTGTGCACTCCCCACAGCTGCCAGCTGCACAGGGGGGTGCGCTCAGCCTGGGAGGCGAGAGGCTGGTCACTCAGCCTCCCTTTCTCTTCACACACTAAGGTAGGCGACTCTGGCTGGGGTTCCCTCCTCCCCAGACACACACACACACACACACACACACACACACACACACACGCCCCTACACCCTTGTCTCTCTGCCTGTCTGTCCTGTGTCTCTCTGTGTCTCTGTCTCTCTCACACACTCACCGACCCTGCCTCCTGATGTTGTCTGACTTTAGCCGTTTCCCCCCTAACTATGTTCATGGTGGGAAACCATGGTAAGAAGGGCGAGCAGAGAGGGCATCTGTTCTCTCTTCTTTATCCACAAGCTCCCCCACACTCCTGCTCCCCCAGGCTCCCCCGTGGCCTCCTTGGCCCCTCAGGCCCCCCTGTGGCCTCTCTGGCCCCCCAGACTCCCCCGTGGCCTCCTTGGCCCCTCAGCCCCCCCTGTGTTCTCCTTGGCCCCCCAGCCTCCCCCGTGGTCTCCTTGGCCCCCCAGGCTCCCCCGTGTCCTTGGCCCTCCTGCAGCAGGTCCCCCAGAAGCCTCTGGCACACCATTCCCTCCCAGAGAGCACATGGCTGTTTCCTGTTGTTCTGCTCCCACTGCGGTGACCATAGATACTGAGGCTGTGACACTGTGATTTATAATAAGAAGATATACTGGGTTTTGTCCCGTTTGGGCACAGAGCCCCTAAAACCATTGGGGTTTTCTAAGTGATGAGGTAAAAGGGTGTCTTCTGTTTTATTAGTGAAGTAACTTTTGCTCCTCAACTAAGGATGGCATCTGGCCACAGAGGAGCCAGCTCCGGAGAGGGGAGGGGCTGGAGGCTGAACCGATCAACAATGGCCAGTGATTAATCATTCCTGCTTGTGTAAGAAAGCCTCCATAAAAACCAACAAGCAGAGCGGGAATGGGGGAGCTTGTGGGTGGTGCACACGGGGTTGGGGGACAGTGGTGCCTGGAGAGCCCATGCCCCTTCCCGTGCCTCACCCAACACACCTCTTCCGTCTGGCTGCTCCTGAGTTCCATCCTTTCCTGGTAACTGGTGAGCCAGCGCGTAGCACGCATCTCCGAGTTCTAGGAGCTGCTCTAGCAAGTTAATTGCACCCAAGGGAGGGGTTGTGGGAACATTGATCTACAGCCTGCTGGCCAGAAGCACAGGGCAACGTGGCTGTTTGCCATCTGCAGTGCGTGTGGGCACGCGTGTGGACGCGTGTGGGGCGGAGCTCTTCCGCTGTGTGAGCGAGCGGTGTGTCCCTGGGCAGAGGGACAGGGCTGAGATGCTTGGTGGTGGGACCCCCTCCCCCTCCCCCCTCCCCCACCCACCCAAACAGATCAGAATCGGGTGCAGAGCCATTCCAGATGCTCAGGGATAAAGGTGACCACTGCTTTTCTCAGCGACAAACGGAGGGATGGAGGAGGGAAGGCTATTGATCATCTAACAGCTATTGATCATCTAATACAGTACTTTCCAATTTTTTGTCTACAATTCTGAGAAAGAAATGTACAGCAGTTCCCCCACCCCATCTTTGGCTTCAGTTGCCCATGGCAACCGCTGGTCCCGCCCAGGACGGGCATCATCCCTCGGCCCAGCACACCCGCTTGCATGCGGTCACTGAGCAGCTGTCCCGGTCGCCAGGGTGACTACTGAGGTCCGGTCTTTGTCTCCGGGGCCCTTTCTGCTGGGGAGCAGCCCTCAGTGCAGGAGCAGCGGTGCTGCGACCCGGCCTGAGCGGCCTCCCGGGCCTCCTGCGTGGGAAGGCGAGGGTGGGGAAGGGAAGCAGTCACTCAGGGCGCAGTCTCCGGCTTCGGGGGGCTGGGACCCTATCCCCCGGGGCGCAGTCTCCGGCTTCGGGGGGCTGGGACCCTATTCCCCGGGGTAAGAGGTGCGACCTCGGGGCCCCATTTTACGGCTGCGGGAAGCGGCAGGTGAGGGCCTGGGATTCCGTGCGCTCTCTCCGCACCACGGGGTCTGTGTCACACCCCAGTCTTTTCATGCCCCAGCAGGAAGCCACAGTACAGGTAGGAAGGCAAGAAGCACTGCCCCCTGGTGGTGAGATGGCAGAGACAGTGGTACCTAATGGAGGGGCACAGACACCCCTCACGCCCCCCACCCCCCGCCAGAGGAAACTTCCACAGAGGAAGGCACGCTCAGCGGCCAGTCCCTGGGCAGCGCCGGGTGGGAGCCCGTGAGCCACGCCTGGAGCGCCGAGGGAGGGTGTCTTCGGCGCACAGTCCCCTGCGCGGCGGCTGTGGGTTGTGACCCCGCCAGCCCTGCTCAGCAGGCTGTGAGGACTCTAACCTTTTCTCAGGGAGCAGCCGGAACCCAGCAGGGCGCCCCAGGACAGTCTTCCTTAATGGGCCTCTCTGGGGAACTGGTCAACTAAAATAGCCGAGCTTCACACACACACACACACACACACACTCACACTCACATACATACACACACATGCACTCCAAATATACGCGCATCACACACACACCATACATCCACCCACACCACATACATGCACACACATACACACAGAGACATGTTCATACATTCACACACCACACACAAAAGATACACATATACACACCAAACACACAACAGACACCTACATACACTGACACAGCCCCCTCACCCCCCCCACACACAGACTAAAGGAGAAGCCTCTCAGCTGTGAGTCTCTGCTGCCACCTGGAGGCACAGTGTGGAAGGAGCCGACGAAAGAAGGGAAAACCACCTCCAGACCTAAAACATGATCCTGGGACCCAAGAGCAAGGGCTGCTTCTCCAGACGAAGGGCCAGAGCCTGGCGATGGGAGGAGACGTGTGCTTTGATAAGGAGCCCACAGCCGCGATTTAGTCGGATCACTTTCCACTCTTTTGAGCTCTGAAAATCACATTGTGTTGATGTGTGTGTGTACAGGCTGTGTGTCCATGTACACACATGTGTCAGAAGACCACCTGTGTCTTGGGTGTGCTCATATGTGTATGTGAGAGACCGGCATGCTTGTGTGCACGTGTGAGCGTGTGCTGTTCCTGGGAAGGCATCCCGTAGTGAGGATCTCAGCCGGAGGGCATGTCCAGAGTCGGGGAGGACATCGGAATGAAGGCCGAGGGGCGGAGGGCGGACAGCGGAGCTGGAAACGCAGGAGGAGGTGGTGCCCACCACAAGCGCATGGCACTCCTGCCTCAGGCTTCCTCCCGTCAGTCTGGAGAGCCTGGCCACTCGGTGTAAGGCCGGGCTCTGGCTCTGTAAATGGCCTCAGCAGGACCCCGGCGCCCAGCCGAGGTTGGGGACGCCGGTCTACACTAGGGGCAGCACACTTTTTTCTGTAAAGGGCCGGATATACTATTTCTGGCTTTGCAGTCAGTGGTCTCTGTTGCAGCCACGGAACTTGACTTGGAACAGCCACAGACGATCAGCCGTGGAAGAACATGGCTGAGTTCCAGCAAACTTTATCTAAGGACACTGACATTTGGATTTCATATGTTTATTTGTTATCAAATATAATTCTTCTTTTAAAATATTTTTATTCATTTTCAAAGCCAACGCCATTCCAAGCTCGCAGGCTGTGGATTGGCCCGAAGTTGGCCAGCGCCGATGTCTGTCACTGTCTCTGGGACGAAGGCCACCCTACTGCAAGGTGACGCCAGGCTCTCAACCACGGCGGACAGCGGCGCCTGTGAGGTTAGCGACAAGGTTATTACACGTTTTATTACTGATGTTTTTATGTCGCCGCATGACCCAGTTTCTACTCTTGAAGCATATCTTACAGGCAACACTTCTTTTGCCACCGAAGGAATTAGTGAAGCTACAGCCGAAGCGGCGCTGATGACCTCATCCCTAACCCCAAGGCACAGACCCTGGGACAGCCGCAGGCTGGGAGGGATCCGAGTGACGGTTCGGAGGGGGAACTCGTGGTCTTTTCCCCGTGGCAGTCCCAGCCTGTTCCTTAAAGACGGGCAGCCGAGAATGTCGAGGGGACACACCTGTGCTGCTGGTTGCCTGCCGGTTGCGCAGGACTGGCGGGAGAACGCTACCGGGTGGTGAGCAAGGCTGCCGGGGAGCATGCGGGGATGCTGCCTCAGGCTGAGTTTCCCCAGGTGCTATTAGAATGTTATTTCCAGGGTTTCAGTCAACTTTCAATGACAACAGTTAATTGTAACTTTGTGTAACCAAGTAAAAAATGTGACTGCAGCACCAGGTTCTGAGATGTGGTTGTCTGCGAAAGAACGCTTCTCGGAGACTACCCTGCGTGGTGCCAGGGCCGGCACAGCTGCTTGGTTCCCTCCAAAACAAAATGTTACTTAAAATAAATTCTACTTTAAAATGTGAAAGCATATTTTGGCCTTTTGCTTGTAATACTTCACGTAGTTAACCTGCATGTCCTCACTGATCTCTACGGGACAGGGTGATGTTTCTACTCTCAGCTGGAAGAGAGAAGTTGGAGGAGCCACCAACTTGCTGTGAGTCTGGTTACATTTTTACCAGACAAACCCAGAGTTCCTTCCATAGCTAACATTTTAAAAATTCCGCTTTCTGAATATGGTACTCAATTCTTTCAAAAAGAAGATGGATCTAAGTTTGTGCCTGACATTTGCATTATTGCAATAAGGAAAGGCAGTGCCCTTCAAGTATCTTTCCCTTTGATGGCACTCATCACAGCGGCAGGTGCTGACATCATTTCTAACGAGATGAGGGAGGACCCTGAGGATTTCCTGTAAAATAGTCCTGGACACACCTCCGCCTTTTTCCTTGAGCTGCTGTGCAGGTACTGACCGCGTGAAGCGCACTCGCCTCAGCAGGGCCTGATGCCCGCCAAGACCTCCCTTTGGATGCCACTGGTGAAGCTCATTGGATCTGCTAACTCATGGTGAATGGCTCTGGATGTTAGACCTCAGTCCTTGAGTTTGGGCTTAGAAAGAATTCAGAGCCAAGACTCGGATACAAGCATAAGTTTCTTTAGAAAGTCACAGAAGTAGGAGAGGTGAGCCATGGAAGAAGTGAGACAGCTGGGCTGTGGACTCAGGAAACAAGTTACAGAGGCAAAAGAAGGGCCCTTGGAGCTTAGGGGAAAGGCAGGCAAGAGTCCACACCTGGGGGAAGGCGAGGGGGGAAGGTGTGGGCGTGCTCTAGAGAGCGAGCGAGCAGGCAGGCATAGCTCCTGTGTGAAGGTTCCATGGTTTTTCCCAAAGTCAATGTTTGGGGCCTCCTGTTATGGACTGAATTGGGCGCCCCCTCCAGTTCATGTGTTGAAGCCTAAACCCCAGTGTGACTATAACTGGAGACAGGGCCCTTGTGGGGGTCATTCATGTTGAAGGAGGCCATAAGGCTGGGGTGTCGCGCTCTCTCTGCACACACAGAGGAGATGCCGTGTGAGGGCACAGCGAGAGGATGTCATCTGCAAGCCAAGGAGAGAAGCTTCACCAGAAACTGACCCTGCGGCACCTTGATTTTGGATTTCCAGTCTCCAGAACTGTGAGGGGTAAATGTCTGTTGTTAAAGCCACCCAGTCTGTGATATTGGACACCTCCAAAGTGCTCTCTGAGAGGTGTCTGAGTTTGCTCTAAAAAATTATCTCCTACAAGAGCTCAGTCCTAAGAAGAGCCCTTTCACTGTACTCTTGTCTCCTTGACAATACCTGTCAGCTCTGCCTGGAGGTAGCCTTGTCTGCTGCTGCTGTCTGTCTCCCGACACCAGGCCTCCCTCCATGGGTGGTAGGACACAACTCCATGCACACCAACATTATTTGAGAAGTTCTGCCAAAGAAACCCAGATTTCTGGGGGAGTCCATGTGCAGTTCTGGCTGAAACCCTGGCCTCTAAATCTAACCAAGTGTTCCAGGGATTCTAGAAGCTTCTCTGGAGACTATACTATGTGGTGGCTGGGGCTGTCGCAACAGCTGATGACCCACTCAGTGGTGTACCACCAGAGTAGAACATGAGAATCACTTGGGAACATGACCTGGGCTACATGGTGGACCTGAGGTCATCACAGGGTCCTTACTAGAGGGAAGCAGGAGGTCTGAGTCAGAGGACATGTGACAACAGGGTCAGAGTGATGAAGGTCCATGTGCCAAGAAGGGGGAAGACTCTGGAAACTGGTAAAGGCAAAGAAACAAATTCCTCCTTAAAAACTCCAGAAGGAACACGCTCTGTTGACAGCTTGATTTTAGCCCACTAGAACCATTATGGACTTCTGACTTCGAGAGCTATGAGGTAATAGATTGTGTTGTTTTGAGCCACTAAGTTTATGATAATCTCAGCGTGACAATAAGAAACCACCACGGCCCGTTTAGAGTTGAACATTTGTCTCTCACTTCTTGTTCCTGCTTCCCCTATTGAAGAACTCCTCAATTTATAAAATCTAGTTTGTATTAATGTCAAGTTAATTTCAATAATATATAAAAACATTGTTCCTATATATCTATGTTCCTCCTCCATTTTTCTATTATTGTTACAGATTACATCTTTATATACTGTGTTTCTTCCAACCTTTTTATAATTACTGTGTTATGCAGTATTCTTTTAAATCAGATAGAAAAAAAATTATAAAAAGAACATTTATGCTGTCTTTTATTTTTACCCTTATAGTTACCTTCATCAAAAAAGAATGTGCTATTTTCTTAATATGCACAGGAGTTTCCTCCCATTTAAGCCTCCTGTACTCTCCTCTGTATCTCTTTTGAGAGGGGATTGAGAGAAAATTCTTGCATGTTGTTTCTTATCTCAAAATGACTCAATTTCTATTTCATTTTGAAGGATAGTTTTGCTGGATATAGAATTCTTCCTTGATAGCTTTTCTCCTTTCAGGTCTTTGAATATACCATTCCACTGTCTTCTGACCTCTATTGTTTTAGATGAGAAATCAGCCTTGAATTTTATTGAAGCTCCTTTGCATGTGATGAGTGGCTTATGGTACTATATTGACAACCCAAATTTGAACCATAGTCCTAAATGTGTTGTTTAATACATTCTATTCCACTTGACTGTATTATATAGATAATGCAGAGAATGGTCATTTATTAGGTCACAGAGGTCACATTATATAAGTGGTTGATGGCAGAGTGCTTCGAAGGCAGCCTGTAAGTGGGCTCTGAGTTGCATGTTTTTAGTATTCTTTCTTTGATCTGGAAATGGAAAGGAAAGCAGAACACACACACACAAATCAATCAACCCCAGTAAAATATTAGGACTAACGAGTGTGGTCAATTAGATTATTTTCAGAAATATTAGTTCTTTCCTGTCACCTCCAAGGAGGGTGTTCCTGATCCAAGATGTCGACGTGGTCGTTCAACTTGGGGTGCTAGCATTCATGGCACAGCAGAGGCTCAATGGGCACTTGCCCAGTCGGGGTCCCATGCTGGGATAACCTGCTGGTCTGGGAACTGAGCATCAGACACAGGACACAGAGCTGCCTCCATCACGCCCGGCCTGCTTTATTACTCCAGTCAATGCCTGAGATATCAATACATAGTATTGTCTGCTACTGTGACTTTATGGTTGTCTCTTAATGCAGCATTGAAGATTGTTAGCAAAATCAAAAGTTGGTTCTGGAGTGATATTGTGAGTCAATGAACAAACAGTTAAGTGTATTAGTCAGCTTTAGCTGCATCAACAAGCAAGTCCCTTTCTCAGTGACTTAAAACAGCCAGCATTTCTTTATTGCTCACTCCCGCACTTCAGCTCGGCTGGGGCGGTTCTCCTGCAGGCAGAGGTTGACTTTTGTGCATTTCCAGGCTGAAGACAGAGCCGTGATCTGGGACACATGGTACCCACGTAGACAGTAGGGGCACAGAGCGTGCGCCCAAACTAGCAAGTGTGTTTATGTTTTTGCTCAGACAGACATACTCACGCCCAAAAAGCCAGAGCAGTTTGTGGGACAAGGATGTATATCTTGCAGGGGCTGGTTGGGAGGGGGGCAGGGGGCGTCAAAGGAAATAAATACTTCCTGAGCAACAAAACCATCCCCTACCAAAGTCACGTAGCTGTTCAGTTAGCAACTTTTCATGAGCAGTTTGATTACCCTACATGATGCATTCTTATACACATGGTTTGATAATAAAAACAGATTTAATATTTAGCACTGTTTTCTGGGAGTTTCCCTGGGGCCCATTTATTCTCAGACACTGTCTTGTGAACGAAAGAAGCCACCTGCTAACCTGACAAGCTCAGGGGAGGCCTGTGTGGCAGTCTTGAAAACTCAGAGACCTAAAATAACCACAAAAGATGGTCTGAAAATTAAATATTTAACTACAAACAGGTTATAGTGGGCAGTCATTCCTAAGCTGATATTTTCCCTGACAAAGATCAACTTAGATCTTTCCTGAGCCCATCTGCCTTTTTGCCTCTAAGATAACATATCTGTGAGATGTCTGGGTAACTTGTAACTTCCTCTTTTGCTGGAGCCCCTGGGGCACAACCAAATGTGGTGGGTGCCAGGACAGATGCCTCAAATTCCTTCATTATCATGTTAATTGTTCCTGCACCCACCTAAGTATGTGTCCATCATTTTACTTTTTATCCAATCCCAAGGGTTTCCCACAGTTTGACTTTATCCCACCTCCTTAATCTGTCACCAATGAATTTCATGTAGCCCACCTATGTCCCTCCTTTGATGGCAATGTATAAATACAGATGTAACCCGCCATTCTTTGGAGCATTATCTCAATTCATTGAGGTTCTGCTTCCCGGCATATGTCAACAGTTTGGCTCAAATAAACTCACAAAAATTCTTTACAGGTTTCAATGGTTTTTTTTTCCGTTAACAGTCTCTAGGGTGAGATTCATTTGCAGGAAAAAGCTGAGTGAGCAGCACGTTCACAGAGGAAGGTGTGCGGGAGGGAGGGGTGCATTACTGCGTCCATCCGGAGGAGCAAGCTGCTGGCCGGCCTGCAGCTGGAGCACGAGGTCAGGAAAGCGGGGAGTCAAGCCACCCCCGAAAGACGCTGTCATCTCTCTTGGCTTCTTTTGCAGGTTCCTGGAAGGATGATGTCATGCGGTGACCTGCACTGGCCGCCCTGACGCAGTCACAGTCACTGTCCTTCGCTTCATAACCAAGGCAGCTGCGGCCAAGGGCCTTGGGCCCAGCAGCCTTCCCTGCCACGTGCCTGTCCTGGGGACCCACAGCAACTCACAGCAGAAGCTCTGGGGCGGAGCTACTGGGGGTAGGAGAGGACGAGAGCTTGGTCCTGCCCTCTGCATATCAGCTGCCCTGGGGTATCTCCGGACTGTGACTCCTGTTCCCGCCCAGCTCTTCACCGTGGTGTCGCCTCTATGGGTTTACCATTTTCCTGGTAGTTAAGAGAAATGTGTCCTGTTTTTATTTAGCATTTAAATCAGAGTGAAATGATGCCAAAAGTCCATTGTGAGGCCACTGCCAGCGTGGCCTGGGTTCAAAGACCCGGAGAGAGGGCTCCCGTGCAAATTAATACACAAGAAAAGAAATATAAATTTGGAAATTATGGGGGAAGCCAGTTGTGAGCTTGGTACAAGGGACCAAGTTCCATGGAGTCTCCGTGCCTTTTATTTACCAGAATACACAATTGTCTTTTAGGAATGCAAACAGACATATCAAAGGTGATGCTTAGTAAACAGTAAAGAGATCACCAGGTTTGAGGGTTGCCTTCGGCTATTGAGTCAGCAGCAGGTAATGACAATGCAGATATTCCGCCTTCTGAATACCAAAAGCCACATTCAGCCTTCTGACCAACTTCTCACATTTATATTAATTACTGTTGATCTTGGCTTCCAGCAGTCCATTGAACTACAGAATAACACTTTGGAAGCCTCCTGACTCAGAGCGCACGCCCCTTTCCTGCTGTGTGAGTGTATTCTCACTGAGGAAGAAGAATTTGAGGACGAACCCAGCACTGCCTTCCACTTCCAGGCCTGCATGGTCGCGCCTGTTTTCATTGTCTGGAGCTTGTGTTTTAAGACTGCTGACTAAGAGACCTGAGCCTCAGAACCCGCTCTCCTCCCTAACGTATTGTAGGACTTCCAAATGAAATATGTAAGTTTCCTCACAACAATCATCCCCTTGCAGATAATCTCAATGTGCTTGCCCCTTTCTCCTTTGTATTCTTGTCCTTGAATAATCAGCTTCGCTTAAACAATCTTTCGAAAAGTGTCTATTTAGATCCTTTGCCAATTTTTTATTGGATTGTTTATCTTTCTTTTGTTAAGTTGTATGAGTTCCCTGTAAATTTTGGAGATTAAACCCTTATAGGACATAACATTGGCAGATATATTATCTCATGCAGTGGGCTTTCTTGTTATTTTATTGATGGTTTCTCTTGCTGTGCAGAAGCTTTTTATTTTGATGTAGTCCATTTGTTTATTTTCTCCTTAGTTTCTCTTGCCCTAGGAGCTATATCAGTAAAGATATTGCTATGACATATGTCTGATATTTTGCTGCCTGTGGATTCTTCTAAGATTTTTATGGTTTCCCGTCTTACGTCTAAGTCCTTTATCCATTTTGAGTTTATGTTTGTGTATTGTGTAAGTTGGTGGTCTAGCTTCATTTCTTTTTTTTTTTTTTTTGCATGTATCTGACCAATTTTCCCATCACCATTTATTGAAGAGACTGTCTTGATTCCCTTGTATGCTCTTGACTCCTTTGTCAAATATTAATTGAGTATAATGGCTTGGGTCGATTTCTGGTTTCTCTGTTCTGTTCCATTGGTCTATATGTCTGTTCTTGTGCCAATTGCAGGCAGTTTTGAGAACAGTGGCTTTGTAATAGTTTGTTATCTGGTATTGTGATCCCTCCAACTTTGTTCTTCTTTCTCAAAATTGCTGTGGCTATTTGGGGTCTTTTTTTATTCCAGATGAATTTTTGGAGTGTTTGTTCTAGGTCTGTGAAATATGCCGTTGGTAGTTTAATGGGAAGTGCATTGAATCTGTAGATTGCTTTGGGTAGGTAATATGGACATTTTAATGATGTTGATTCTACCAATCTGTGAACACGGTGTATTCTTCCATTTGTTTGTCTTCCTCTATCTTTCTTTCCCCCCAATGTTCTGTAGTTTTCTGATTACAGGTTTTTTCACTTCCTTAGTTAAGTTTATTCCTAGGTATCTTAATTTTTTTGGTACAATGGTAAAAGGGATTTGTTTTTAGTTTCTCTTTCTGTGAGTTCATTATTGGTGTATAAAAAAGCCACACATTTCTGGGTGTTAATTTTGTATCCTGCTACATTGCCAAATTCATTTATGAAGTCTAGTCGTTTTTTGATGCAGTCTTTGGGGTTTTCTATGTACAATATCATGTCATCTGCAAATAATGACAGTTTTACTTCTTTGCCTATTTGAATTGTTAATGAAAAAAACCATTGAAACCTGTAAAGAATTTTAGTGAGTTTATTTGAGCCAAACTGTCAACATATGATGGGAAGCAGAACCTCAATGAATTGAGATAATGCTCCGAAGGATGGTGGGTTACATCTGTATTTATACATTGCCATCAAAGGAGAGACATAGGTGGGCTACATGAAATTCATTGGATAAAGTCAAACCGTGGGAAACCCCTGGGATTGGACAAAAAGTAAAATGATGGACACATACTTAGGTGGGTGCAGGAACAATTAACATGATAATGAAGGAATTTGAGGCATCTGTCCTGGCGCCTACCACATTTGGTTGTGCCCCAGGGGCTCCAGCAAAAGAAGGAAGTTACAAGTTACCCAGACATCTCACAGATATGTTATCTTAGAGGCAAAAAGGCAAATGGGCTCAGTAAAGAAGATCCAAGTTGATCTTTGTCAGGGAAGATAGCAGCCTAGGAATGACTGCCCACCATAACCTGTTTGTAGTTAAATATTTAATTTTCAGACCATCTTTTGTGGTTATCCTAGGTCTCTGAGTTTTCAAGACCACCACACAGGCCTCCCCTGAGCTTGTCAGGTTAGCAGGTGGCTTCTTTCGTTCACAGAATGCTTTTTATTTCTTCTTCTTGTCTGATCGTTATGGCTAGCACTTCTAGTACTATGTGGAACAGGAGTGGTGAAGGTGGGCATCCCTGTCTTGTTCCTTTTCTTAGGGGAAATGGTTTTAGTTTTAGCCCATTGAGTATGATGTTGGCTGTAGGTTTGTCATATATGGCTTTTATTATGTTGAGGTATGATCCCTCTATTCCCACTTTGCTGAGAGTTGTTGTCAAGAAAGGATGTTGGATTTTGTCAAATGCTTTTTCTGCGTGGATTGATATGATTATGTGATTTTTGTCTCTCAATTTGTTTATGTGATGTATCACTTTTATTGATTTGTGGATATTGTACCAGCCTTGCATCCCCGGAATAAATCCCAGTTGGTCATGGTGTATGGTCTTTTTAATATATTGCTGAATGTGACTTGCTAGAATTTTGTTGAGGATTTTAGCATCTATGTACATCAGGGATGTTTGCCTGTAATTATCTTTCTTTGTAGTGTCTTTATCTGGTTTTGGAATTAGGGTAATGCTGGCTTCATGGAAAGAGCTTAGAACTGTGCCTTCCTCTTGAATTTTATGGAATAGTTTGAGGAGGATAGGTTTTAGTTCTTCTTTGTTTTTGTTTGTTTTTTTGTTTTTTAAATATATTTTATTGATTTTTTACAGAGAGGAAAGGAGAGGGACAGAGAGCTAGAAACATCGATGAGAGAGAAACATCGACCAGCTGCCTCCTGCACACCCCCTACCGGGGATGTGCCCGCAACCAATGTACATGCCCTTGACCGGAATCGAACCCGGGACCTTTCAGTCCGCAGACCGATGCTCTATCCACTGAGCCAAACCGGTTTTGGCAGTTTTAGTTCTTCTTTGAATGTTTCGTAAAACTCCCCTGGAAAGCTGTCCAGACCAGGGCTTTTGTTTGCTGGAAGATTTTTGATTACTGCTTCTATTTCATCAGTAGTTATCAGCCTATTCAGGTTTTTTTTACTCTTCCTGATTGAGTTTTGGAAACTTGTATTTTTCTAAGAATATGTCCATTTTGTCTAGGTTGTCCATTTTGTTGGAGTAGAGTTGTTCATAGTATTTTTTTTATTTTTTATTTTTTTTACAATCCTTTGTATTTCTGTGGGGTTGGTTATTACTTCACCTCTTTAATTTCTGATTTTGCTTATTTGGGTCCTCTCTCTTTCTTTCTTGGTGAGCCTGGCTAGAGGTTCATCAATCTTTTTTATCCTTTCAAAGAACCAGCTCTTGGTTTTATTGATCTTTTTTTTTTTTGTCTCTATGTGGTTTATCTCCTCTCTGATCGTTATCATTTCCTTCCTTCTGCTTACTCTGGGCTTTCTTGTTGCTCTCTTTCTAATTCTTTAAGTTGTAGGGTTAGATAATTTATTCCTTTTTTTTTTTTTTTTTAGGTAGGTCTGCAGAGCTATGAACGTCCCTCCCCAGACAGCTTTCACTGTATCCCATAGATTTTGGATTGTTGTGTTTTCATTGTCGTTTGTTGCCATGATGCTTTTTATGTCTTCTTTGATCTCTTTGGTAACTCAATCATTGTTTAATAGCATGCTATTTAGCCTCCAAGTGTTTGATTTTTTTCATTGTTTTTATTGTAGTTGATTTCTAATTTTATGCCATTGTGATCTGAGAAGATGCTTGATATGATTTCTATCTTCTTGAATTTGAAGAGACTTTGCCTGTGTCCCAATATGTGGTCTATCTTTGAAAATGTCCCATGTGCACTTGAGAAAATGTATATTCTGTAGCTTTGGGGTGATATGTTCTGAAGATATCAATTAATTCCATTTGATCTAAATGATTCACTAAATCATTTAGGATTGATGTTTCTTTGCTGAGTTTTTGTTTAGAGGACTTATCCAGTGGTGTCAATGGGGTATTAAAGTCCCCTGTTATGATTGTATTGCTGTCTATCTCACCCTTGATGTTTTCCAGAAAATTTTTTTAATGTTTTATGTATTGGGTGCATATATGTTTACCAGATTTGTTGAATTGCTCACTTTAGTATTATCAAGTGGCCATCTTTATCTCTTGTTATGACCTTTACTTTAAGGTCTATTTTGGAGCAAGGTCTGGTGAATACAGCTGGTGGGTTAATACTTCCCAGGCAAAATCTTTTAACGTGTCTTTAACTGGTTTTGAAGTGTGTGATGGTGCATCACCATGAAGCAAAATTACATTGCCGTGTCTTCTGGTCCATTCTGGTCATTTTATGATAAAAGTGTGTTTCAAATTGATTATTTGTTGTCGGTAGTGATCAGTATTAATGGTTTCACCTGGTTTTAGAAGCTCATAATATACCACATCTTCCTGATCTCACCAAACACAGAGCATTGTCTTCTTTCCAAAGCGATTTTGCCTTGCAGTTGATGTTGATGGTTGACCTGAATCAACCCATGATTTTGTGCATTTGGGATTCTCAAAATAAATCCACTTTCCATTGCCAGTCACAATTCAATGCAAAAAAGACTTTCTCTCATGCAGTTGAAGCAACATTTTACTGATGACTTTTCGGTTTTCCATTTGTCTTTCGTTCAGTTGATGTGGCACCCATTTTCCTCCCTTTAAAATCTTTCCTGTTGCTTGTAAACGATTGGAAATTATTTGCTCAGCAACGTTTAATCTTTCTGCAAGTTGTTTTTGAGTTTGACAAGCATCTTCGTCCAATAATGCTTGTAATTGTTGGTCTTCAAACTTTTTCAGTTGACCTGGACATTCTTTGTCTTTTACATCAAAATCATCACTTTTAAAGCATTTAAACCAGCGTTCACAAGTATCTTGAGATGGAGCTTGTTCACCATAAGCTTCTAGAAATACATGATAACTTTCAGCAGCACTTTTCTTCAAAATAAAGTAATAAATTAAAACTTCCACAAATGCTCTTTTTTTGGCATGAAATTTGATATCTTAAAGTGTAAAAATTTCTATGATGTTATTAACACCTTCAGAAAATTTGACATATGAAGTTTTGAAGCTTGCTGTCAATACAACAAAATAGCATACATATCAAATCTCATATATATCAACATATGTGTAACTCCTTCTATTGAAAAAAATCCGCATTAGTAACCAACACACCTGGTATTTAGTAGGTGTTTTGTGGGACCCAGTGGTGCAATCTCTCAGGTCTTCTGGGCTGGGTATTCTAGGGATGCCTCCTACTTGGGATATTTGGGTTCTCTTGGTGTAGTTGGGTCTTGAGTGTTATTGTCCCATTCGTGGATGGAGTCTCCTCTCACGGTGTCTGGCTCACTCTCTACGACATTGACCGAAGAGCACAAAATACAACTTGACAAGGCACAACAGAAAGGGAACAAAACACGAATGTATTCATGACACTGATAACCTCAATAAAAGTGACCATCAGAGAAAAGAGAATTAGGAGAGAGAAAAGAGAACAAAAATGATACTTACCCTGCTGATAGTATAGAAAAGTTAATTTTAGTCCAAGCTGTTGTTACAATAAAAGCCTAAGGAGGCAGGTTAATGGGAATGCTTGGTTGCTATAGCCAAGCAGTTCCTTAGTCCTCTCTTTCACAGAAACGTGTGTCAGAGTAATCATTCATCCGTCACTCAGGGTCTGCCGGTCAGCCCCAGCAGTTGATGTTGTTTGTCTCTAATCAATGTTACGTTCTTTCTTATCCATGTTTTTATCCCTCTCTCTAAAATCAATAAAAAGTTATTTTTTTAAAAATCCAGTGTAAGTAGCCACACACATAAATGTTTGCCCACATCTCTGGTCCTTCCAAGGATGTATCATATAATTTAAATTCTGTGGTTAAAAGGAATGGACATTTTAAGGCTCTACATCTTGAGTACGTGGTTATTTATATCTATGTTTACCTAGTTATATGGTTGCTGGTCATACCTGTATCTGAGTGGGTCCTTCTCATTGTTCGCTTGCCAAAATGAGACCTGGCTGCTCTTTCTCATGTTAAAGAAGGATTATTCTCACGACTTTGCTTAAAGGTGTAATCTATAATAATAAAAGCATAATATGCTAATTAGGCCGGAAAGCTGAATGACCTTCCAGACGAAGCCAGGGCTGTGAGGGCTGAGCCCTTGCATGAATTTCATGCATCGGGATTCTAGTGGTAAATAAGCTTTGCCAGACTCCCAGATGGAGGATGATGTACATAACCAAACTGAATTTTCCTGATTATGAATTCACCTAATGTAATGAACTTGGGCATTAAAAAAAGAATGGTCAGCAGATGGCGTCCTAGAATTAAAATACCCTTAAAAGTAAAAGTAAAAATGGTGGTGTTTTTCTTTCTCACAATGATTTCTCTCTAAGAAATGATTGGGTCTGATGTAAATATTCTGTATGGAAGAGCTGTTAAGCATGAAATAAAAATGTAACACCCAGGGCTTAGCAGGAATCCCGGTAGCCTAGAAAGTGGATAATGTTCCAAATCTAACACTTAGCTTTGCTATATTCATGTTTGCCAGTTTACTGAGGAATTTCAATACTTTTCTAGTTAAGATCCTGAAACAATAATGAGTCAAGGTCTTCATTTCTTTAGATTTCTTTTCCTATCCTGCTATAACTCCAAGGCTGATATGTATTCGAGGTAGAAAATCTAAGATGCGTACACGAGTGTTAACATTCTAATAGTGTGGCAGGAACTAGCAACATGGGCCAAGGCTGGGGGAATCCATGTGAATCCAGTGCAGGAGTGGGGCCGGTGTGTGGTTTTGGAATGTTTGGAAACGTCAGCACTACTCCAAGTGATTGGAAGTGCCATGGGGAAAGTCACACCACAAGGGCTTGAATAACTGAAAGTATCATCCTGCCCTCAGTAAGCCTGATCTTGACAAGAGTGTGTGGTGATGGAGTCTTGGAAGCACTGACGCACGTCCCCTGGAGCTCAGCGGCATACATGCAAACTCAAAGATTGATACCGACTTGTTGCCTCGAGGTGCTGAAGGCTGGGGCTGCTGGACCAGGCTGTATCAGAGGTCCTGAAGGCCAGTGGGCATGTGCCAGGGGAGATGTGCCATTCAGTTCTATCAAACTACCAGAGAGCACAGAAGAGACCCTGCCCAGCTGAATACACCAATGAGATTTCCAACTAGGAGAAGGGATTGGGAACGTGTAAGGTTCTTGCCAGGCCAAAGAGCCACAGCTGCACCTCCAAGCTGTCCTAGCAGTGGAGGGGCCAGTGCTGGGATGTCAGATTGCGTGCTGTAGACGCTTGAGCATGACATGGAACCAGTAGAAACAGGAGTAGGGCCAGGGCCACCTCATATTGCTAGCAAATGAATAGTCATTGGAAACAGTGATGGCTACTTTTACGCACCTGAGCCAGAGGAGCAAGAACCTAGAGGGGGAGGGGAAGTGAAGCTGACCTGATAGGTAATCAGGACCCTCACCCTTGAGACTAGTACCAGGACCACAGATAAAGTGGGAAGGGTAATATGTGGAACAGAATAGGGGGTGGTGTTGTGCCTTAGAAATAAACAGGAATGAGTCTTAAATCATACAATAAGATAGCTCTAAGGCTAAAAAATTGATAGAAAACTCATAGATCCCTAGATATTAATAATGGAGCCCTGTCCAGGTAGCTCAGTTGGTTAGAGCATCATCCAGATACGCCAAGGTTGCAGGTACAATCCCTGGTCAAGGCACATACAATAAGCAACCAATGAATGCATAAACAAGTGGAACAACAAATCAGTGTTTCTCTCTCTAAAATCAATCAATGAATAAAAACTTCAAAAAAGATATTGATATTGATATTCTTTACTAGGCAAATGGACCATTTGCCTAGTAAAGAATTGCCATTTGGCAAAGTATGTTTTTAAGTGGTTATTGAAACAAAAAGGTGTTTCCTGCTTATAGCTCAAAGAAGTGATATACCTCGATAAACCAGCTAGAAGAAATTTGGTTTATAGATTTTTGTATTTGAGTGTTTAGAGTTACAACTTTAGTTTACATGTTTTGAAGAAGTTTGCCTATTAGGTCTATAAATAGGATAGGTATAGGCATAATAGTAATAGTATAGATATAGGCATAGTATAGTACTATAGTAGAGTACATAATATAGTACATCATCTCTCTATATACAAAAGGCTAAGTGACCAACTGTATGTATGTCTGACTGTCTGACCGACCGACCGGCTGGTACATATGATGCGCACTGGCAATTTAAAAATAAATGTTGACTCGTGCATGCGTAATACATATAAAGCTCTCGCTGGTGCCAATCGCATGTGTTTGTTTTGATCTGTCATTGTTGATTGTGAATTTGCTTGTTTTTGTTGACATTCTGAAGCTGAAAGAAAGTGGCATGGTTGACAGAGTATGTCTGAAGACTAACTATTGGCACAGTGTACCTCTGACACTTTATCTCTGACACTTTTTAAAAAAAATATATTTTATTGATTTTTTTACAGAGAGGAAGGGAGAGGGATAGAGAGTTAGAAACATCAATGAGAGAGAAACATCGATCAGCTGCCTCCTGCACACCCCTACTGGGGATGTGCCCACAACCAAGGTACATGCCCTTGACCAGAATCGAACCTGGGACCCTTCAGTCCACAGGCCGATGGTCCAAACCAGTTAGGGCTCTGACACTTCTATTATAAAGGGCAAATAGCGATATTAAAATATTTCTTCTAATTACTTTCCTTTCAATGTGCATGAATCCGTGCACTGGGCCACTAGTAGTATATATAGTCCAGGGCAGTTAGTAATTGAATCAGACCTATTAAATTTGCCTATGTGGTATTTTTTTTTTTTTACCATCCCACACTATTTTTTTAATGAATGTCTGCTCCTCTTTGCCAGCCATGAAGATTCTAAGAAATACATAATTAAAAATTATTTTAAATGCATGCAATACCTAGTAGGATGAATGTTGTGGGAACTAATCCATACATGTGCCCTGGCTGCATGTGGCTTCCTCTGTGTATCCTTGTTATAGGACTTCTGTTTCATTGGCCTTCAGGTGTTTCTTAGTGATGGCTGTCCTGTATTGAGTTGTAATTTTGATGTGGTTGTGAAAGAAAACAAGTACAGCAGTTACCTATTCTACCATCTTGACCAGAAATCTATGTAGTAGTCATTTATATAAACTTTTTAATTGGAGAATAGCAACCATACAGAAGAGTACAGAAGAGTACATTAATTGAAAGTATGAAGACCTATGATTTACCACAAAATGAATGTAACTGTGCAAGCCCCACCCAAGTTAAGACATAAATATTAGCAATATCAACGGCCCATATGGTGCCCTTTTCTATCTAAACTGCCACATTTCTTCCAAAATCTAACAACCTTTTTGACTTTTAACATGTTTTTCAACATCATAGAAATTGAATTATTTCATAAGTAGTTTTTCTTTTGCACTACATTATGTTTATAGAGTACATCAATGTTTTTGTTCATCGTCATTGTTTTGTGAATTCTATTTTATGTGGACATCAAATTTTACTTATCCTTTTTACTATTGATGGATGTTTAGGTTGTTTTCAGTTTATAAATACTTAAAATAATCCTACTGGGAACTTTCTTATGCATGTTTTGGTACACATGTACACATTGTTATAAGGTATGTACCCAGAAGGAGAATTTCTGAGTCACAGGGTTTGAATATTGTGGAAGAGCTTTTCTGAGGGGTGTAGCAATGTGCATCCCTATGACTGAAAGAGTTCCAGTAGCTTTATCCTTGCCGACACGGGGCCTTGATGCTGTAAAGAGATCTATGCAAAATCCCTTGGTTCAATTCTCCAGTTCTATCTAGTGGGAAGCGCCTTGTGAAACAAACCAACTTGCCATTGCTAGGTCCAATCACTCTTCCAGGGGGTTTTAACCTTTTAACAGAATTTAACTAAATATGTTGTAATCAAGGTTAAGTGTTTAGGGAAAAGTTAATTTCTTAAATACCTCTATTAATTTATCAGAAATCAAATTGTTGCATTTAGAAACTGCCTGTAGTGTATGAACAGAACACTGAGATGTCTAAGTTGACCTACAGACTTGTGAACAAATGAAGTTTCCGTGTTTGTGTCCACAATGAATTGAAATTAAGTTCCGCATGATGGACTCTGAGTCCTTTCCCTTGCCTCCCGGACTTTGGGATACACCTGAGGAGCACATTACCCAACTGTCCCTTTCTTTTCCTGGCTCTTTGTCCATCACTTATCTTTTTATCTTTCTATTTGTATCTGGTTCATCCTTCAGAAATTCTGATTGCTGAGTTTTGTAGGCTATAGCAAGAGCAAGCTTCTCTCAAAAAGTCTGTAATCACTTTATTACTCAGTAAAATGAAAAGTAGCTACACAAACATGAATTGCAGGATTTCTGAATTTTTATATTCTGAGAGTTGCACATGATCCAATGGGTTGATTTCAAAGGCAGCACAACAATGGATTCGTAGGCCTCCTGAGAAATTTTTTAGCAAGTGGTGGGCAAAGAAGAGTCAATAAAGCCACCTTTAAACAGGGGGTTCTGTAAAGAGTCAGGGACAAGGACAGCACATGGTGGTGACAAGCGCTAAGTCTCCTCAGTCCTGCGGGGAAACAGACAGCTGAACACCTGCAGATATTTAGGCATTTTTTTCACTCTTCCTCCCCTGCCCCTCCCCTTGGCAAACATTGGCTTTTTCTCTATATCTGTGGGTATGCTTCTGTCTTGTTTCTTCATTTTGGTTTCTTTTAGATTCCACGTATAAACGAATATTTGTTTCTCTCTGTGTGACTTATTTCACTTAGCATAAATACCCTCTAGATCAATCCATGTTGTCACAAATGGCAGGATTTCATTCCTTTGTTGCTGTGCTACATATATATGTTATATACATGTTATGTATGTTACATATGTGTAATATTTGTTATAGATGTAATATCCTACATAATAAAAAGGTACTATGCAAATTCATCACTCCGCTACGCCCACGATTGGGCCGGCTGGAGGCGTGGGGGGCGGGACTCAGGGTGGCCGATTGGCTGGCAGGAGGAGCGGGGGGCGGGGACTCGTGAGTCCCCGCCCCCCGCTCCTCCCGCCAGCCTAAACGGCCGGTGCTGAGGAGGGACCTATGGGGCCGGCGGAAGGAGCGGGTGGTAGTTGACCACCGAGGGCATCTGCAGCAGCCGGATGCAGAGCTCGGGTCCGTGTTCTCCAGGTTGGCCTCTGTGGGGTCCGCGTCGCACCCATAGTGGCCGTGTGGGGACGCTGGCATCGTAGCCCCAGCAAGGAGGCCAGCTTCCCAAGCCAGGCTGCGGAGGGAGGGAGGGCCTCTGGGCTGGGAGCACTCCCCCACCCCAGCGGACAGGGCTCGGCAGCAAGCAAGCAGCAGAGAGCTACCAGCGGTGGTGAGTGTGGTAGCCTGGCTTCCAAGAGGCTGGCTTCAGCTGCTGTGGCCTGCGCTGAGGTGGCTGGTGGTGGGAGCAACTGCGGGGGCGAATCCGAGGCTGGGGCACTGGGAGACGTGGGACTGCAGCCCAGAAGGCGAGGCTCCGGAGGACCTGGTCACCGACCCCCGGCATTGAAGCTGCCTCCTACAAGATGTATCCTAGCCTAGGTGTGTGGGAAGCAGGTTCAGGAACCTCTCCCTTTGCGGCGCCAGAGCCCAGGCCTGCCAGCGCCCCAGAGGAGACCCCCACCAGGATCGGGGGCGTGACCAGTCTCCAAACCAGGGCGGCCATTAGCCCAGGCCTGCCAGCACCCCAGAGGAGACCCCCGCCAGGACTGGGGGCGTGACCAGCCTCCAAACCACCAGTGACCCTAACCCAGGCTGGCCAGCACCCCAGAGGAGACCCCCGCCAGGATTGGGGGCGTGACCGGCCTCCAAACCACCAGTGACCCTAACCCAGGCCGGCCAGCACCCCAGAGGAGACCCCTGCCAGGATTGGGGGCGTGACCGGCCTCCAAACCGCCAGTGACCCTAACCCAGGCCGGCCAGCACCCCAGAGGAGACCCCCGCCAGGATCGGGGGCGTGACCGGCCTCCAAACCGCCCGCAGCCCTAGCCCAGGCCTGCCAGCACCCCAGAGGAGACCCCTGCCAGGGCCGAGGCTCAGGCAGCCATTATCAGCTGCGAAGCGCTGAGGCTCAGGCCAGCAGTGGCAGCAGCATTGGGGTTATGGGGGTGGTGCCTCCAGAGGGAGGCCAGACTGGGGGCCAAGGCACAGGCAGTGTGAGGTGATCAGGCTGATAGGGGAGGGCAAGGTAGGGGCAATCAGGCTGGCAGGAGATCAAGGTAGGGGTGAGCAGGCAGGCAGGCAGTGGGGTTAGGGGTGAGCAGGCAGGCAGGCAGGTGAGTGGTTAGGAGCCAGTGGTTCCGGGTTGTGAGAGGTATGTCCAACTGCTGGAAGTTGGACATCCCCTGAGGGGTCCCAGATTGAAGAGGGTGCAGATTGGGCTGAGGGGCACCCCCCCCCAGTGCACGAATTTCGTGCACCGGGCCTCTAGTTTATATATAATATTTTTTAACCTCACCTGAGGATTTTTTGAATCAATTTTAGAGAGATAGAAAGAGAGAGAGAAACATCAATGTTTCTCATCCAGGGGGCTCAGCCTCTGCTGCATCCAGGTCCGAGGTTTCATTCCGCACCCTCCCCGCACCGCTGCGTGAACATGCTTCAGACTCAGGTTGGCATAACTGTGTCCCTGGAACCTCATGGTAGCAAAATAGATCTGCAAATAAATGCGTTGAACAGCCTCTGCTGAATCTCTGGGGAAACGCTGATCTCAGGAGTGACCAGACACTGGCTCAGGAGAGGAATGCTGTCATGGTCCCTCGGGTGCTCCTCAGCGGAACTGAGCACCAGAGGACCTGACGCAGCCCATGTCCTGGGACAGGATGGAGCCGCGGGCTGCAGGCAGGGCTCAGGGCTGGCTCCAGCCAATGATCCCGGTGAGTAAGGGGGGCCCAGGGAGCCGAGCAGAGCCAGGTAGTGCAGTTGACATTTTCCTATAGTACATTTTCCTATAGAACCAGTGTTGTGGTTCCGTCTTCAGTACTTTCAGACTTTTTCTCAAAGCTGCCGGCGAACAACACAGCCGAGCTGCAGGAAGCTGTGCGGTCTGCTTGCCTCCCATGGACTCAGAGCGGGCGCTGGGCAGCCTTCCACCTCTGGGTCCCCAGGGCAAGGGCCCACATTCAGCGGGGTGTGCTCTGCGCCTCTGGGGTGGTGGGAGCCGCACCCCCACAGGATCTCCAGGAAGCTCCTCGGGGCCACCCAGGGCTCCTCCTGTTCTCCCATCCCTGCATGGATGCCATACCTGTCTGTTAAAGCGGAAAGAGAGCGAGCCAGAGAGCGTAAGTGCACAGAGCGTGGTATTGACGGTGACCAACATCTATTAATGAATACTCATCAAAAATATGCAAGTATCTAATTTATCGAAGTTGTAAAATCAATGAAATACTACACTCAGACAATCTGCACACCCGCCCCGGGCCGAAGCCCCGCATCCTCACCACAGCTGAAGGATGTCGATGGTGCCAGGGAACAGGAACAGCTATGGCTTCCTGTGGCTCAGAGTCACACTTCCTTCTAAAACCAGTGCCAGGTGCTCCTGTTCCTCAGATCTCAGCGCACCTGCCTCGGTCCTTTTATTAAAGCTCTTTCATGTCTGACTAGCACCCTCCCTGGCCTCCCACTCCCTCCTGCACTTGTGACTGCATGCATTCAGCACCAGCATTTCCTGCCAACTGCCAAGTCACTTAAGTGTCTGTCTCGCAAACAGGTGCTTTAGAAATTCAGGGGGCTGACTGGCAATGAGAACCCTGGGAATCATTAAAAAAGGAATCCTATTATGCTCTGATATTACTGGAATTGGAGGCAGGACTTTCAAATCTCCACCTAAAGAAACTATCCTATATAATAAAAAGCTAATATGCAAATAGACCAAACAGCAGAACAACCAAACAACTGGTCGCTATGACATGTGCTGACCACCAGGGGGCGCACGCGCAAGACATGGCAGGCTTCGGCAGCAGGCGGCAGAGCGTGAAACATGGCCGGTGTCAGCCATGGCAGGATGGTAGAGCAGGTGAGTGGGGGTGCCAGACGAAGACGGAGTGCTGGTGGCTGTCATCAGGGCGAGCTTCTGGTGGTTACTGAAAATTCTTTGCTCCCACTCGCCATGGTCCCACACAGCACTCGCACCTGCTGCCGGCACCTGTCCCGCTCTCACCCGCTGCTGACACCAGAGCCACCGCTTACACCCACTGCCGGTGCCCGGCACCAGCCCCGATCGCTTGGCACCATCAGCAGGAGGAGGCCGTGGTGGGAGGGGCTGGGCGGGGGCGAGGAAGATGGGCCAAGACCCACCCCTGTGCTCACTGCAGCCTCATGGCCCACAGTTTCTTTCAAGGTGTACAAATTCATGCACTGGGCCTATATACATAAAAGTATCCTATCTAATAAAAGAGTAATATGCAGATTGACCATCACTCTAACACACAAGATGGCTGCCCCCATGTGGTCAAACATCCTGTCCACATGTGGATACAAGATGGCCACCACAAGATGGCCAGCAGGGGAGGGCAGTTGGGAGGGACCAGGCCTGCAAGGAAGGGCAGTTGGGGGCGATCAAGCCTGCAGAGGAGGGCAGTTAGGGGTGACCAGGCTGGCAGAGAGGGCAGTTGGGGGTGACCGGGCCTGCAGGGAAGGGCAGTTGGGGGGGGACCCAGGCCTGCAGTGGAGAGCAGTTGGGGGGACCAAGCCTGCAGGGGAGGACAGTTATGGGTGACCAGGCCTTCAGGGGACGGCAATTAGGGGCAAACAGGCTGGCAGGGGAGCAGTTAGGCATCAATCAGTCTGGGAGGGGAGTGGTTAGGGGGTGATCAGGCTGGCTGGCAGAAGCGGTTAGGGGCAATCAGGAAGGCAGGCAGGCAAGCAGTTGGGAGCCAGCAGTCCTGGATTGTGAGAAGGATCCCAGATCGGAGAGGGTGCAGGATGGGCTAAGGGACACCCCCTGCCCCCGTGCACGAATTTTGTGCACCGGGCCTCTAGTATTTACATAAAAGCCTAAGTGACCTTCTGACCGGTAGCTATGACATGCACTGACCACTAGGGGGCAGATGCGCAATGCAGGAGCTGCCAAGCTGTGGTGACTTGGCAGCTGCTGTTCTCAGGTGACGCACCGCACCCGGAACCAGAGAGGAGGGAGCCCGATTCCATGGTGTATCACTGAAGAACTACCCTCTCACAATCCGGGACCCCTCAGAGGATGTCGAAGAGCCGGTTTTAGCCTGATCCCCGGAGGCCAGGCTGGGGGACCCCATTCATGCACTGGGCCTCTAGCATAGAAATAATATGCTAATGTTACAAGGAAATGCATTTAATTGCCAACTATTTCATTTTAATTTTTTAACAATTCTAGCAAAACTTGTGTGTTTATGCTGTTGGTGAATAAAGCAGAATGAGCCTGGACAGGCAGCTTTGCGTGGTAAGTTATGCAGAATAATTGATAAACCAGCATTTTAATTAGGAACATGCACAGAAGGAACAGGAGACACGTGGAGTAATGCATGCTTCCCCGCCCTCCACCTCCCTTCTGCACAACACCCTTCCCTATTCAAACACCTCAACAGAGAGGACAGCACCCCCAGGTTAGTTGTCTCAGCAGATTCAGATAAACCTGGGAAATCCATAACTCTTCAGTTAAATAAAATCTGTTGTCTGGGTGTCATACAGAAGGATTTAAGATCAATATGTTTTTCACAAACCCTAAGAACAGCAGCTTTAAAACCCCAACTATGTCCCTGACATGGGCGCTGGCCTCACCACTGAGGAGAGGCAGGGGTCACGCAGCCTTCTAACCCCACCTGGCGGATGCCAGGGCTGAGCCAGGAGACTGCCTGGCCCGACCCCCCATTCTCTGAGGAAACCAGACCAAAGGGCCCATGGCCTGTTTAGAGGGGCCCTCTTCACCCCAGTGGCCCGAAGACAGAGCTCGCTCGCAAGAATGGATAAAGTGGTAAAATGGTAAATCTAATACTCAAATCTGTTTGGAAACTGCATGCTATGGGGAAAAAAGAACAGGTAACACAATGTAGAAGATAGAAGTATGAAAAAGAGAACAGACCTGGATGTTGTGGCTCGATTGGTTGAACGTAATCCCATGCACCAAAAGGTTGCAGGTTCGACTCCCGGTCAGGGCACATACCCAGGTTGAGGGTTCAATCCCTGGTCGCAGCACCTACAGGAGGCAACCGATCAATGTTTCTCTCTCATATTGACGTTTCTCTCTGTTTCCCTCTCTCCCTCCATCTCTCCTCCCTTCTCACTAAAATCAATAAACACATCCTCAGGTGAGGATTTTTAAAAAAGGAAAAGAGAACACACATCCTGTCTCCACTTCAGCATCAGTGCCTCCCAATCAGAAACTGCACATCTCAGGCCCCAGGTCAGCGAGGTGCTTCAGGGGAAGCAGGCAGGTGGTGCTGTGCTTGCTCTCATCTCCCCAGCTCCTCTCCTCCCTACTGTGAGGAGGCAGGCAGTGGTGTGAACCACCGTTATTCATCACCTGGGGGATTTTCATCTGTATCACTAAGTGGAGTGGGTTTCGTTCCATCATACTTAGCTTTTTTAATAATTGAATTTATTGGGGTGACATTGGCTAATAAAATTGTATAGGTTTCAGGCATACGATTCTACGACACATCATCTGTATACTGTATTGTGTTCACCACCCCAACTCAAGTCTCCTTCCATCACCATCCTTTACCCTCTGCTACCTCCCTCCACTGCTATGAACATAGGGGTGCATATATCCTTTCTAATTGGTGTTTCTGTTTTCTTGGGATATATTCCTAGAAGTGGGATCACTGGGTCAAAAGGCAATCCCATTTTTAATTTTTTGCGGAAACTCCATACTGTTTTCCACAGTGGTTGTACCAGTCTGCATTCCCACCAATAGCACATTAGGGTTCCTTTTCTCCACATCCTCGCCAGCACTTCTTGTTTGTTAATTTATTGATGATGGCCATTCTGGCATGTGTAGTTTTAATTTTCATTGTAGTTTTAATTTTTATCTCTCTGATGATTAGTGACATTGAGCATTTTTTCATGTGTCTGTCGTCCATCTGTATGGTAAAGGCCAGGGGAGGGAAGGTAGGGGCTGGGTGGAGGTAGGCAAAGAGGGGGAAATGGGGAACATCTGTAATAGTGTCAATAATAATAACAATAATAATAATAATAATAAATCTTGACTAAGCCAGTGTTAAAAGATGAGTCTGGTTAAAGGTTTGTCAATCTTGTTTATCTTTTCAATTAACCAACTCTTGGTTTAATTGATTTTTTGTGTTATTTTTTTAGAGTCTATTTCATTTATTTCTGCTCTGGTCTTTATTATTTTCTTCCTTCTAGTTATGTTGGGCTTTGTTGTTGTTCTTATTCTAGCTCCTTTCGGTGTAAGGTTAGATTGATTATTTGTGATTCTTCTTATTTCTTGAGGTAGGTCTATAATGCTATGAATTTCCCTCTTAGGACTGCTTTCACTGTGTGCCATAGATTTTGGGTTGTTATGTTCTCATTTTCATTTGTTTCAAAGTATCTTTTGAATTTTTTCTTGATCTCATTGTTAACCAATTCATTGTTTAGTAGTATGCTATTTGGCTTCCATGTCTTTATGGGTTTTTTCAGTTCTTTCTTGTGATTTATTTCTAGTTTTATAGCATTATGGTCATAGAAGATGTTTAATATAATTTCAATCTTCTTAAATTCATTGAGACTTGTTTTGTGTCCTAACATATGGTCTACCCTAGAAAATGTTCTATTTGCACTTGAAAAGAATGTATATTCTGCTGCTTTGGGTTGGACTACTCTGAAGATACCAATTAAATCTATCTGAGCTGGTGTGCCATTTAAGGCAGCTATTTCTTGATGTCAATGGGGTGTTAAAATCCCCTACTATGACAATATTACTGTGTATCTCTCCCTTTATTTCCATCAAGATTTTCTTTACATATTTAGGTGCTCCTATGTTGGGTGCATAAATATTTACAAGGGTTATTTCCTTTTGTTACATTGGTCTCTTTATCATTATATAGTGTTCTTCTTTCTTTCTTTCTTACTATATAGCCTTTGTTTAAAAGTCTATTTTGTCATATATAACTATTGTTACAATTTTTTTTTCATTTCCATTTGCATTAAATATCTTTTCCCATCTCTTTACTTCTAGTCTGTGTGTATCTTTTGTTTTAAGGTTGGTCTCTTGTAGACAGCATATATATGGGTCTTGTTTTCCTATCCATTCAGCTACCCTATGTCTTTTGATTAGAGTATTTAAGCCATTTTCATTTAAAGTGATTATTTTTTAAAATATATTTTATTGATTTCAGAGAGGAAGGGAGAGGGAGAGATAGAAACATCAATAATGAGAGAGAATCATTGATCGGCTGCCTCCTGCATGCCCTCACTGGGGATCAAACCTGCAACCCAGGCATGTACCTTGACCAGAAATCAAACCCTGACTTCCTGGTTCATAGGTCCACACTCAACCACTGAGCCACACCAGCCGGGCAAACTGATTATTGATAATTATGCACTTATTGCCATTTTATTCTTTTAACTATGTTCCTTTCTTTGTTTTTTTCTTCTTGTTCACCTGAAAGAACCTTTAACATTTTTTGTAATACTGGTTTGGTGAATATGAGTTTCTTTAGCTTTTCTTGTCTGGAAACCTCTTTATTTTTCCTTCAATTTTAAATGATAGCCTTGCTGGGTATAGTAATCTTTATTGTAAGTTCTTGCTTTTCATCACTTTGAATATGTCCTGCCAATCTCTTCTGGCCTGAAATGTTTCTTTAGGGAAATCAGCTGATAATCTTATAAGAGTTCCCTTGTAGATAACGAAATTTTTTTTCTTGCTGCTTTTAAACTCTATTTTTAACTTTTGCCATTTTAATTATAATGTGTTTTGGTGTGAACCTTTTTGGGTTCATCTTGTTTGGGACTTTCTGAACCAGCTGGACTTGTGTGTTTTTTTACTTACCAGGTTAGGGAAGTTTTCAGTCATTATTTCTTCAAATAGGTTCTTGATCCCTTTCTCTCTCTCTCTCTTCTACTCCTAGTACCTCTATGATGAGATGTTATTACTCTTTCTGTTGTCCCAAAGATTCCTTGAACAACACCACCACCAACAAAAACAACAATAAAACTATACTCAATTTTTAAAAATCTTTTTCTTTTTAGCTACTCTAATTAGGTGTTTTTTGCTACCTTGTCTTCCAAATTGCTGATTTAGTCCTCTGCTTCATTCAACCTACTGTTTATTCCTTGCAGTGTATTCTTCATTACAGATATTGTATTATTCACTTCTGACTGATTCTTTTTAATTGTTTTTATGTAATTTTTCATGCTATTATAGTTATCACTAATTTTGTTGAACATCCTTACAACCATTTTTTTTGAATTCTATATCTGATAAATAGGTTGTTTCGATTTCATTTAGCTCTTTTCCTGAAGATTTATACTGTTCTTTCATTTGGGATATGTTTCTTTGTTTCCACATTATGGCTGCCTCTTTGTGGTTGTTTCTGTGTATAAGGTACCTTCTATGGCTCACAGTCTTGGTAGAGTAGCCTTATGTAGTAGGTGTCCTGTGAGACCTAGTGGCACAGTCCTTTTTATCATCTGAGCTGAGTGCTCTAGGAATGTCCCTTGTGTGGGTTATGTGGGCCTTCCTGTTGTAATTGAGTCTTTATTGCTATTGGCCCACACATTCTTGGGGTCAGACCTCAAGCTGACTGGCTATGAGGATCAACCCTGACCACAGGGTATGAGCTGCTATGCAGATGCTGACCACATGAAGCGGAATTCACCTCAGCAGGGCCTGGTGTATGCTGAGCTCTCCCTCTGGATGTGCTGCTTGGGAAGCTAATTGGACCCTGCTCTGATGTTGTCTGAAACTGGCAGTGGGTGTGTTGTTTCTGGGGCCTCTTGGGAGGGACTTTGATGTTGGCCAATGTTAGCCTCTGTGTGTGGCTGGCCCTGGGCAACCTGTGCAGAGCTACAAACTGATCCCATGTGTGGCTGCCTTTGCTGAGACTGGGTGTGCATGGGAAGGACCAAGTTGTGCACCAAGGCTGCCCTGTTCTAGCACCAGGCCCAGGGGCAGGCCAACAAAAGTCCCGAGGCACCCGAGACCTGCCTCTGCCTGCCTCTGCCTGCCTCTGCCTGCCTCTGCATTCGCCTCAGTCACTCAAGGAGCTCCCGTGGCACTCAGGTTGCATGAGGCAAGTTCTCAGTGAGTCACCAGGCTCAGCGAGTCATGCTCACCAGGCTGATACAGGTTCAAACCCGGTGGCAGTGCTGGGTCTGCGGCCACTCAGCAAGTTGAGCTGCCACCTGTTGGGTACTCACAGACTTGGGTGGTAAGGTGGGGTCTCGAAGAGTTGTCAGGGTGAAGCCAGCAATGTTTATCAGGCCCAAACAGACCAGGATTTGGCTATTTGAATGGAGGGCTCTGCACTGGTCAGGCGTTCGAGAAAATAATGGCCCCTGTTGTAGACCCACACAACTCAGTCTGTCGCAGATTGTGCCAGGATCCCGAGTAGAGCAGGACAGGGCCACTGGGATTTGGGAGGATAGGGCATGTATGTCTCCTGTAAGGGATAGGCTTGGAGGAAGGCTGGGGAGAGTGCCTCTTCCCGAAGCCACACAAGTCAGTCTGTCCTGGATTCTGACCCTGACCTCAGCCGGCAGAGCCGCCAGGGAGCAGGAGGTAGGGACTGCCAGGAACCTAGAGAGTTGGGTGAGCAAACCTCCCCTGAGAGAAAGGTGCCAGACAGGTTCACAGGAAAATGGAGGGAATGGCCCCTGCCACAAAGCCACACAACCCAGCCACTGACATTCCCTGAGTCTGTTCAGATCATATACCCCAGTGCAGGCAGCTGGCTCTGCAGCAGGGCACAAGCTCCTCAGGGTGAGGCAACAGGGAGTCCAAAGGTGTGGCTCTTGCTTTCCCCAGCCTGAGGCTGTATTGAGGGGGGCGCTTCACCCAAGAAAGATGGGAGAGGCACTCAGCACAGGTATCCTGGTTGGCTGTTCCTTCAGCTCTCTCCCCAGAGCCACACACTCCAGTCTCTCTTCACATGACTCTTGTCTGCTATGCCCTCTCTTTGCTGGAGCCCAAGGTTAGTGGCTGGGAACCAGATTTTGTGTGTTGGCCCTTTAAGGGGGCACCTGTTTCTGTAGCAGATTTCCATCTTTTCTTTGCAGACAGAATCCCAGTGGATTTTCACAGACAAATGTTACGTGGGCACCTCTTCCTGGCTGTGGTGCTCTGGGCTAGGAAGACTGGCTTGGGGTTGAGACCCCACACTTCTCAGGAGGCACCGCTGCAGCTGAGTTATCCTTCCAACATCTCAGCACTGCTCATGGGAGCAGGGCCAGCCCTTTCGCATCCCCACCCTTCCCGCCTGCCTCAATGTGGCTTCTGTAAAGCTTTCAGCTAATGTGCAGTTGATCATTCCGGTTGACTGCTCTAGATTTCAGTTGTAATTCCAGTTTGGTCCTGGGAGGATGTGGGTTAACATATACCTACTCCACCATCAGCATGGATCCTTCTTTTTTCTTCTTTTAAGTGTTTTAATACTATAAAATCCCCACTTAATATGACTTAAGTTTTGATATGTTGTGTTTTCTTTATTCTCAAGGTATTCTAATTTCCCTTGTGACTTATTTTGACCCACTGATTGTTTAAGAACATGTTGTTTAATTTCCACATATTTGTAGTTTCCCAGTTCGCTTTTTGTTGCTAATGCCTAGTTTTATTCTGCAGTGGTCTGAAACGATACTCAGCAAGATTTCAACATTTTAAAATTTTCTAAGCCTCATTTTGTGGACTAACATGGTCAGTCTTGAAGAATGTTTCATATGCACTAGAAAAAAAAACAACAGATTCTGTTGTCATTGTATGTAGTACTTTCATCTATTAGGTCTGGTTGATTTATAGTGTTGTTCAAGTCTTCTGTTTCCTTATTGATCTCATGACTGGCTCTCCTATTCAAAGCTGGGTATTAAAGTTTCTTCTTATTGTCAAGGGCCTATATCTTCCTTCAAGTCTGTCAATTTTTGCCCAATATATTTGAAAGATGTTTATAATTGTTACTAGAGGCCCAGTGCACGAAATTCGTGCATGGGTGGTGGTGGTGGTGGTGTGTGTGTGTGTGTCCCTCAGCCCAGCCTGCACCCTCTCCAATCTGGGACCCCTCGAGGGATGTTCAACTGCCCATTTAGGCCCAATCCTAGCAGAGTCTAAACAGGCAGTCGGACATTCCTCTCACAATCCAGGACTGCTGGCTCCCAACCACTTGCCTGCCTGTCTGCCTGATTGCCCCTAACTGCTTCTGCCTGCCAGCCTGATTACCCCTTACCCACTCCCCTGCCAGCCTGATTGATGCCTAACTGCTCCCCTGCATGCCTAATTGTCCCCAACTGCCCTCCCCTGCCAACCTGGTCGCCCCTAACTGTCCTCCTCTGCAGGCCTGGTCGCACCCAACTGTCCTCCCCTGCTGGCCCTGTCACCCTTAACTTCCCTCCCCTGCCGGCCTGGTCATCCCCAACTGCCCTCCCGTGCTAGCCTGGTCCCCCCCAACTGCCCTCCTCTCTGGCCCGGTCACCCCTAACTGCCCTCCCCTGCTGGCCATCTTGTGGTGGCCATCTTGTGTCCACATGGGGGCAGCCATCTTTGATCACATGGGGGTGTCCATCTTGTGTGTTGGAGTGATGGTCAATTTGCATATTACTCTTTTACTAGATAGGATATCATTCTGGTGAATTAACCCTTTTGTCCTTATATAATGTCCTTCATTCTATTGTGACAGGTTTTGACTTAATCCATTTTGTCTGATATAAATATGGCCATCCTTGCTTCCTTTTGGATACCATTTGCATATAATTTCTATTTTTTCACTTGCCACCTATTTATGTCTTTAAATTTAATGTGAGTTACTTGTAGACAGCATAGAGTTGAACCTTACCTTTTAATTTATCCAGCCAATCTGTGGTTTTTGATTGGGAAGTTTAATCCATTTACATTTAAAGCAATTACTAAAAGGCAAGGACTTACTAGTGTCATTTTGTTGTTTTCTGTATGTCTTATGGCTACTCTTTTCCCCTCTCTTACTGTCTTAATTTGTGTTTTGTTGATTATCTGTACTAACTTGCTTAATTCTTGCTCATTATTTTTGGTATGTATCTTCTATAGGTAATTTGTATTCATCGTGGATAATATATAAAACATCTTAAAGTAATAATCTATTTTAAACTGATAAAAATCTGACTTCAATTTTATACAAACATTCTACTCTTTTATGTCTCTGTCTCCCCTCTATGTTACTGGTGTCACAAATAGAATTTTTTTAATGTTGTGCATCAATTAATATAGATATTTGATTATTTTTTATATTTATGTCTTTTAAATTCTATGCCAGATTTAAAGTTATTTATTGTAATGAATGGAATGTTTGTATGTGATATTATTAGGGGGTTAGGCCTCTGATGGATTATTAGGCTTAAATGAAGTATCAGTGTGGAGGCCTCATTAAACGAATCAGTGCCCCTATAAGTGTGGCAAGAGCGAGCGCTTCTTCTCGGCTGTCTTTCATCTGAGGATGCGATGCAATGTGGCAGTTAGCAAACTTGGAAATGGGCTCTCCCCAAAACTGGACCCTGCTGGCACACTGCTCCTAGACTTCCAGTCTCCAGACTGTGAGAAATGAAATTCTGTTCTTTATAAGCCATACACTCTATGGTATTTTTGTTGCAGTAGCCTGAATAGACTACAGCAGAAATTGGTACTGAGAAATGGAGATTCTAGTTTAACAAATACCTAAAAATGTGCAAGCAGCTCTGGGCTAGTTTGAGATGCATGCAGAAAAAGGGTCATTGCTGCGAAGGAAACTTTAATTTCAATGATTCTGGAGAAGGCTCAGAACATAAAAGGCTAGTTGTAAAGGAAGCTTGTTAGGGAATACCTAAGTAATAATGAGCACAGTGTTGGTAAAACTATGGACAGTAAAGGCTTTGTTTATGAGATATCAGGCAGAAATATGAAACACATTATTGAACAGTAGAGAAGAGGTGATTCTTCTAAGAGTGGCAAAAAGTTGGCTAATTATATTTTGCATTTTCATATGTTTTTGTATTGCTAACTAGTATCTTTTCATTATAACTTGAAAGACTCCCTTTAGCATTTCTTTTAAGATAGGGCTAGTGGTGATGGGGTTCATCACTCTTTCTTTTCAATCTGGGAGAGTGATTCTTTCTCCCTTTTGGACGGACACTTTTGTAAAATATAATATTCTTGGCTTGGAGTTTTTGTTTTTTCAGACTTTTGATATCATCTCTTTTCCTTCTGGTCTCCAATGTTTCTGCTGAAAAATCCACTTGTGATCTTATTAAAGGTCCTTTGAACATAATGAGTCACGCTCACGTGCTGTGGAAGATGCCTTTTGTTTGCGACTTTGGATAGTTTGATAATAACGTGTTTCAGTGTAGGTCTCATTGAGTTTACCCTCGTTACACTTGCTGAGTTTCTTAAAAGTGGGTATGCATTTTATTCCTTACATGTCAAAGCTTTTGGCCATTATTTCTTCAAACAGGCTCTTTTCACCTTTTCTCTCTGCCCTCTTTCTGGAACATGTAGTGAGTCTTTCCATGGTATACGTTAACTTCCTTGTTCTGTCGTTACTTTTCTTCACTTCTTCTTACTCTTCAGATTTAATTATTTCACATGACCTACTTCCAGGTTTGCTGATTCTTTATTCTGCTTGATCAAGTCTTCTTATGAATCTCTGTGATTTTTTTCTATCTAGTTCTTGTATTCAGTTCCTGAATCTTTATTTTATTTTTTAGTTTCTGTCTCTTTGTTCATATTCTAATTTTGTCTATGCATCATTTTCTTGATTTTATTTAGTTATTATGTCATCTCCTTCAGTCACTGATCATCTTTATGACAGACATTTTGAATTTTTGTCAGGCAATTGATAGATCTCCATTTTGTAAGGTCAGTTTCCGAATATTAATTGTTTTCCTTTGATTGGCCCGTGTTTCTTTGTTTCTATATGCTTTGCGCTCTTTTATTGAGATTTGAAAAAACAGCCACCTCTTCCTGTTCTCACAGACAGACTTTGTACAGGGGAGACCTTCCCAAATCGGCATTGCTAGAGATTCCCGGGCCTCTGTGAGCTTTTCTGAGACGCATCTTTACTGGGCTTATGGGTATAAAACGGAAGGACTTGTATGCATGCATATAGGCCTAACCAATGGACACAGACAACAGGGGTGTGAGGGCATGAGTGGGGGCAATGGGAGGGTAATAGGGGGGTAAGGACACATATGTAATAACTTAATAAAAAAATTTAAAAAAGAAAAAATAATAAATTTTCATTTAAAGGTGTTTGCCTGTTCACAGGAGCCCTAATCTCTTGCTCCCCCTGGTGTCTGACTGTGGTACTGCAGTATCTCTGGTGCTGTAACAGCTTATGGGACTACTGTTCTCAGAGGCCCCCAATCAGGCATCCAAATTATACCTCAGTTCCCTTCAGAAATCCCAGTCAAATGAGACAAAAACCAGTCTCTCCAGTAGAACCCCCCAAAAGTCCATACATTAATGTAGATTCTACTCTCTTTTTCTCTTGAGGACAAGCCTGGATTTGGGAGTTGTCTTCCAATTTGTCACATTGTTCTAGGAACGTGGAGAAACTAAAGTGAGCAAATGCAACCAACTTTCTTACCTACTTCATGTGGCTCTTCTTGGCTGTGTGTTTGCTTGGGATGCTGTAACCTCTTATCTGGAATCTGAAATTATCCCACACAAAAGGTAGTACATATATCACTTCTATGTTGGTGTCTCCATGGGGGGATGAGGTAAAGAGCCTGTATCCCATCATATTACTGATGTCAGACTACACCGTTTTATTGTCAATGTCTTTATTACCTTATACAGTAGGTCCTCGGGTTACATTGGAGATCTATTCCTACGGCACGACGTAACGCAATTTTCGCCGTAAGTCGGAACCCACCTACATAAACACCTACGTCACTCACATGTGGCACTACACAGCAGTAATGAAGTAAAACAGTAAAAAAAAAATTTAAAAGAAAGGTAACAATTCCTGACCTTTACTTGTGGTAAATAAATAAAAAACATAAAGCACATATGAACATACGTCGAAATGACGGAACTTTTTTTTAAATAATTAAATGGGAGATGGCCACATAACCATGAAACGACATACATGGAGTCCGATGTAATCTGAGGACTGCCTGTAGTTGTTATTATTATCCATTCCAAGACTTATTTTTGTCACCTTATTTTTATGATTCCTGCTAAGTTTAATTTTTTCTTTCTAACTTTGCATTGGGAATATTCACTTTTCTATACTTATGAACATTATACATTCTATTTTTTTTCTCGTAATTATCTCTAAGTTACTCAGATGAATTTATATGCTTTACTTGAATAACTTTAAATTAATAACTATAGTTTTACCCTAAGTAAAATAATTAATTTAGTATTCTCATACTTCTCTCAGAGTACTCACCAGAGTAGTACCCTGCTATTTTTCAAAATTTTAGTTTTGTTGAGAACAGGATGACGTTGGTACTTCCGAATGGTCATCTACAACTTTCTTTGCTAACAAATACTTATTAATAAAAAAGCATATTTATTTATTTATAAAATGTATGTTAAATCTTTTGTTAACATAACATACAGATTAATAAAGCCTTCACAAAAATGTAGACATCAAAAATCATATTATACGTATGAATTAAATGTCATTCTTCAATTTAATGGCTTCCTCTCTGCCACTCTGGGACACATAGACTCCATTTTAGGAAGCCCAGCACAACTCTCCCAGCTTACCCCTGTGTCCTGACTCTGAGCCACATTTTTTTATGTATCATTGTGTCTTCAAAGAAGTATTCATCTTCTTCCTGAAATACTTCCCCCAAGAATGTTTTCAGTGGCAGTTTTTTGTATTAACCACTCTAGAGCCTTTATGGCTGAGAATCTTTTATTCTGCATCCATGTTAGATAATAGCTTAACTAGACAGTATATATATATATACTATCTAGTTAAGCTATTATCTGGTTAATTAGCATATTTCTCTAATATATATATATATATTAGAGAAATATGCTAATTAACCAGGATGCCGTAACAGGTCCCGGACAGGAGGAGGTTGCACGCGCAGTGTCGGGGGTGGGGAGGCAGGGGCCTCCGTGCATCTGCGCTGGGGCAGGGCCTGATCAGCAGTGGCCATGGCTGTTTCATGGGCCAGAGAGGGAGGCAGGGCCCGTCCGGCAGCGGCGCGGCTGATGCGGGGCCTGGGGAGGGAGGCAGGGCTGGACTAGCGACTTGAGTGTGGGTGGCGCCGTGCGATTTCGAATCGCACCCTGGGCTCCTAGTAAATTATATGTTCACTAGAGGCCCAGTGCATGATTTAATCATGCACCTGGTGTACCAGCTGGCTGTCTGTCCGCCGGTGCCCCAGGCCTTCCGAAAGCCTCCAGCTCCTCGGAGGCTTTCGGAAGGCCTTGCGCCGGCGCAGACAGACAGACAGCTCCCCCGCTTTGGCTTTTGATCGCGGGGGAGCCGGCTGTGTGTCTGTCCGCCGGTGCCCCAGGCCTTCCGAAAGCCTCCAGCGCGGCGGAGGCTTTCGGAAGGCCTTGCGCCGGCGCAGACAGACAGACAGCTCCCCCGCTTTGGCTTTTGATCGCGGGGGAGCCGGCTGTGTGTCTGTCCGCCGGTGCCCCAGGCCTTCCGAAAGCCTCCAGCGCGGCGGAGGCTTTCGGAAGGCCTTGCGCCGGCGCAGACAGACAGACAGCTCCCCCGCTTTGGCTTTTGATCGCGGGGGAGCCGGCTGTGTGTCTGTCCGCCGGTGCCCCAGGCCTTCCGAAAGCCTCCAGCGCGGCGGAGGCTTTCGGAAGGCCTTGCGCCGGCGCAGACAGACAGACAGCTCCCCCGCTTTGGCTTTTGATCGCGGGGGAGCCGGCTGTGTGTCTGTCCGCCGGTGCCCCAGGCCTTCCGAAAGCCTCCGGCGCAGACAGACAGACAGCTCCCCCGCTTTGGCTTTTGATCGCGGGGGAGCCGGCTGTGTGTCTGTCCGCCGGTGCCCCAGGCCTTCCGAAAGCCTCCAGCTCCGCGGAGGCTTTCGGAAGGCCTTGCGCCGGCGCAGACAGACAGACAGCTCCCCCGCTTTGGCTTTTGATCGCGGGGGAGCCGGCTGTGTGTCTGTCCGCCGGTGCCCCAGGCCTTCCGAAAGCCTCCGGCGCAGACAGACAGACAGCTCCCCCGCTTTGGCTTTTGATCGCGGGGGAGCCGGCTGTGTGTCTGTCCGCCGGTGCCCCAGGCCTTCCGAAAGCCTCCAGCTCCGCGGAGGCTTTCGGAAGGCCTTGCGCCGGCGCAGACAGACAGACAGCTCCCCCGCTTTGGCTTTTGATCGCGGGGGAGCCGGCTGTGTGTCTGTCCGCCGGTGCCCCAGGCCTTCCGAAAGCCTCCGGGGCAGCCATGACACAGACGCTGAGCTCGCGGCGCCACTGGCGCCGCGAGCTCAGCGTCCTGCTGGCCCAATCAGCTACCCCGGCCACCCTGAGTCCCGCCCCCTGCGCCTCCTGCTGGCCCAATCGTGGGCGTAGCGGAGTGATGGTAATTTACATATTACCATTTTATTATGTAGGATGCCTCTTTTACTTTATAACAAATCGCTCCATTTTGCTGCTTAGAATTCTGATGTGATCCTAAATCTTTCTTTTTATTACTTTTTTTCTTTATCTCAGGAAGCTTTCTGAATTCCTTTCATATTTTCATTTTAAAATTTTTCTGTAATATGTATTATTTTTCTTATTAATTATATATTTTTTCTTAATAGTAAGAAGTCTTATAAAAGGTTCAAAGATAAGCCACTAATAGAACAAAATACTAGTTTCTAATAGAAAAGTGGATAAAGACCATTAAACAATTCTTAAAAGAGTAAAAGTAAATGTCTTAGAAGCAGTTGAAACTATGTTTTGACATCTTTAATTAGCAAAATGCAAATTGAAACGAGATAAACTCATTTATCACATTGGTAGGAATCTTTAATGTGTAAATCTATTGGTTAAGAAATGGTGAAAGTCATGAACTCATACTTATGTATTATGAGAATAAATTGATAAAATTATAATGGAAGATTATTTGACAGTGTATTTCAAAAATGAAAAAAATCGATATGGCCTTCAAACCAGTCGTAAAGAAATAAAATCAGGCTTCCGGTCAAGGTGGGAGCGAGGTAAATGCAATGTTTGCCTCTTTTCATGACCACATCACAATTCAAACCAAACTACAAAGTGGCCAGCAGGGAGAGCCGGCTGACGTCCCTGAGCAGAGGTCCTGTGATTATGTGCATAAGGAAGAAACCGAGCCGAAACCGGTTTGGCTCAGTGGATAGAGCGTCGGCCTGCGGACTGAAAGGTCCCAGGTTCGATTCTGGTAAAGGGCATGTACCTTGGTTGCGGTAGGGGTTGTGGAAGAGGCAGCTGATCGATGTTTCTCTATCATCGATGTTTCTAACTCTCTATCCCTCTCTCTTCCTCTCTGTGAAAAATCAATTAAAGAAAAAAAAAAAGAAGAAGAAACCGAAACCATGCAGAGACTGGTGGGAGGGACAGAGACCTGGCAGGCTGGCCCCACACCCATTGCAAGTGTTAAAAATCAGAAGGGCTATCTTAGTTTCAGAGGTCCCCCTAGGGAGCGAGGAGTCCCCGCCCGACACCAGGTCCCAGCCCAGACTCCAGTGCCAGGAAGTGAAGTCCCCATAAGGGCTGGCTGTGGAAACCAGTGGGCACTGTTGCTGAGTGAGACGGAGGCTGCTGGAGTCCCAGGTATTCTGCTTAAAGGGCCCGACTCACTCACTGACAGACTCCCTGGCTCCGAGTCCAGCCTGCGGCAGCATCGCCAAAGAGCCACAGACTGCATTGCCTGGCTTCATGGCGGGTCTGGGGGCAGCTTTGTCCCAGACAGCAGTGGGGCAGAGCCATTGTTCCTTTGATGAGCCCTCCCCAGCCCCCCAGAGCCCGCAGGTGGGGGCCGTATCTGAGTCTCCGTCATCCTGGCTCACACTCTTCACCCTTCCCCAGTGATTCCCTGAGACCTCACCCCACCCAACTTGCAAACCCACCCAAGCTGCTTCCAGTGGCTTTTCCATACAAATGTCCTGTCATGCTGAGGACTTTCCTAAAATCTCCCCAAGGTTCATACACCTCAAACAAGCAGCGTCTGATGTCTGCTCCGTACCCCTGGCTAAGCAGCCCGGGCCAGCTCTGGCGGCAGTGGCCTCCCAAGCACCTCCCAGCCCAGCACGAGTGGCAACCATCTGCAGGTCAATTTATAGCTCATACCAGGTGGCCCTGAGCCGGGGTCAGGCAGCAGCTGACCTTGGCCTGTATACCCCTCCCAAGAGGCCCCAAGAATCAACACACCTGGTAGCCAGCTTCAGACCACACCAGAGCAAAACTCAACCACCTCCACACTCACACGCACACAGGGCAGGGCTTTGCTCTTCGATGTGACCTCCCCTTCCTCCTTCTGGGCTTCGGAGGGACAGCCTGGAGAGGCTGCGCACATTTTGTGACCCTCAGCAGGCGCCACGTGACAACAGGGACTGATGCTAGAAAGAGCCTGGCTGGTGTGCACTGCGCATTCCAGGAAAGTCTATGCTTATTTCCCGACATCCTGTCCTTCAGCGTCTAGTCAGCCTCACGTTGCCTCAGTGTGCAGTTTTACTTGGGTCATTGCATTTTCTTTTTTTTTTTTTTAGGTTCTTTTTTTTTTTTTCATTATTATTGTTTGAAGTATTTCAAATAGTGGTACATATGTCTCCTTTTTTTCCCCCCCGTTGACCTCCCCCCGGCCTCTCCTACCCCCCAGCACATGCCCTCACCTGCCCCCCCCCCCAGTGTCTTGTACCTATTGGTTATGCTTATAAACGCATGCGTACAAGTCCTTCGGTTGATCTCTTACAGCCACCCCCCCTCCAACCTCCCCTGCCTTCCCGCTGTAGTTTAGCAGTCTGTTCAATGCTTCTTTGCCTCTGTATCTATTTTTTCCCCATTTCTTTCCTTTAAAAAATCTTGCCTCTGCAGACTAGAAATAAACACATAATAACAAAAAATGTTTGAGTTCCAATTTCAATGTCCAACAGTTCTGAGTCCCCATTTCAATGTCAAACAGTTCCTTATGTGTACATGTCAGCCATGATATCTGGATGGTGGGCACATGGTGGCAATGCAGGTCCGACCCTCTCTGGTTTGGTCCTGGGCAACCTGCAGCTGCTGACTGCTAGTGTGGCAAGGCGTCGTCAGCGTCTTCCATCTTGCATTTTCATTGTCTCACACTGTTGGTTATCATAGCCAGCTCCCACTCTATATTAGTTCCAACTGATGGTTTGGGGCTCCAGTTTTTCAAATAGTTCCTTCTTGACTATATTCATCATGCTTCTGAAATTATCCGCCAGTTTTTATAGCTAATGCCTCTCCATGTTTTGATCTGCTCCATTTCCACCTGTGACTCATTCACTGTCTTGTTTTCTTTTCAAGAGACATTGTCATGTAGGCCAGCCCGCCCCTGCTCCTCTTCCTCTCCCGCGCACGCACTCGTCCCAGCCCGCTTCCTGGTGTCTGTCTGGCCGCGTTTCTGATGCTCTTCTGGAGGAATAAGAACGCTGCTCCTCCCGCTGCTCCCTGATGCTCGGAGGGAGACTGCAGGGCATTTTGCAGTCAGCTGTTCATCTCCGTCTCTGCAGCCCCGTCCCCGCCCCCACCCCCGCCCCGCTCCCTGCGCAGCCCCCGCTGCCAGGGCACAGCGCCCACCATGTGTGGTGCTGGAGCAGCTTCCATGGCTCTAGGCGGGAGCACCTGGTTGAGCCACGTGGGGAGCAGGTGCTTGGGCTGCGGACAGGCAGCAGGCGGCCTTCCGGGCAGCAGGCGGTCCCAGGGGCGGGACTCATATTTCTACAGCAGCTGCGGCTTCCCTGGAGGGGGGAGTCCCAGTGCCCTGCTTGGCGGGGATGGGGGAAAGGGGGAGGAGGGCGATGATGTGCTGTATTTTAATTTCCGCACCAACCATCGCCTGCAGTTGCCACTGGTCCACCACCCGCACCCCCGTGGCCGTGCTCACCTGCTGTGACCCAGAGCCGCCCCGGAGACCTGGCTGAGCCTCCTTGTGAGGCTCCGGTTCATCGCCACGGGAGAAGGCTGACATCTGAGTGGAGGCGCCGCCAGATGCCAGCGGAGTCCGCGGCCCTGGTTCTCAGTGCCTTCCATTTCCATTGCTCTGGGCCAGGGGTCCTCAAACTTTTTAAACAGGGGCCCAGTTCACTGTCCCTCAGACCCTTGGAGGGCCGGACTATAGTTTAAAAAAAACTATGAACAAATTCCTATGCACACTGCACATATCTTATTTTGAAGTAAAAAAACAAAACGGCAAAAACACCTGCATGAGGCCCACTGGCCATAGTTTGAGGACGCCTGCCTGGGCCTTCCTGTGCGTTTTGCGGGAGAGCCGGCTACCCACGGGCGCCGCCACCGAAGGCCCCTTCCCCCCGGGTGTCGCCTGCGGCTCCTGCGGGCCCCTCCCGCACCGAGGGCCATTTTGTTACCAGCAGGTGGAGGCACCCAAGGAGCAGAGGCCCCACGGGAGGCCGCGTGGACAGCAGGACGCCCCCCGCAGCGGCCCTGGCACCCGGGTGGATGGCGCGGGCAGTCCTCGCGGGCCCTCTCCTCGGGCGCTTGCCTCACTGGACTTCTGTCGGGGGCGTGTCACCTGATGACCCACCTGTCAACCACCAAGCGGCCAGGGATGCCAGCGTTATGACCCGCCACGTGGCTGTCGCAGGAGCAGGAGGTTCCCGAGGGGATCACACCCACTTCAGTGAATGTCAACCCGCAGCGCTGGGCCCACGGCGCACCTCCCGAGGCCCCCCTCTGCTCGGCCGCCAGGAGCTGGCGCGGCCCGGGCTGCGATGGAAGGTGCGCGCTTCTGTGAACCTGGCGTCCTCGCGCACCAGCTTCCAGGGTCTGCGAGGAGCTGACCTTCTAGAATCTCCCGCAAGCTCCGGATTTCCACCGCCTTCTGCTTGTCTTCACGTTGCTGACCTCGTGCGGGCGGGCAGCCGGTCCTCTTCGGTAGCGCCTTTGTCCATGCGCGTTCCGGGTGCCTTGCGGGCCCTTTGTAATCCTGGCCGCGAGCAGGGTGCAGGCTGGGCCTGGCCTTCCTGCCTGTGGCCGGTCCACAGCGCTCTCCAAAGACCCGCTTCCCCGGAGGGAGCACCCCAGCCCCAGCCGCAGGCCTCTCCCCACGCTAGAGGCAGAGCTAGAAATGCGTATTTCTCAAAGCACACGCGTTCCCATTTGGGGCTTGATGGGAACACTGCGTTCTCGAAGTGCTATTTGTCATGTGCTCATGCAAAAGGTCTTCAGTGTGTTCGTCACATTTTCTGAGTGTCTGTCGCAGGTGACATCCTCTTAGTGATGCGTGACAACACCGCGGTGTTGCCGTAAGAAACCATGAACTTAAACTGCAATGGAATCAGTTTCCCTCACGGAATTAGAGCTGTGCCTCCCTGGTTGGCGGACGCTCCTCAGGGGTAGGATTTACTGCCCTTCTTCTCAGGCTTGGTGCTTTCTCGCCTCTCATGCTACAATCACCGCTTGAAAAATACAACTAGGTGTTCACTGTGCCCCCCAAATGGTCACCAGAGGGCTCCCGTGCCAGTGGTCAGCGGCACAATCACCACTCCCGCTTAGGGATTTCTACTGGAGTGAAAACATGAAGCGTGTGTCTAGAGATTTAAAAATCTCATTAGAAATTAGCCAGCTGCCATTTCTCTCTCCTTTAAAATCAGAAGTCTTGCTTTTGAATTATTGGACGGGGAAGTAGGAAGTGGCTCCTCACCCCCAGGATCATATAAGATGGGATGTTGTCTCCTGGTTCGCACGTTACCCTCCTAGAGCGGCGGGTCCTGGGAGGGGACCGAGCATCACGCTGGGATGAGCATGTCATGAGCCGGATGCTCTCGCTGGGGGGACTTTACAGAAACGTTGGGGAAAAGTTAATAAAAAGAAACTTTATTGTTCAAAAGCCATTGGCTCTGTTTGGATTTTTTAAAATTTAGCTTGCCAATATAAAACCACACAAATGTGGACCAAATACATTCATTTTGGCTTTAGGCCTCTGTGTACTAGTGCGGAGGGTGCTGCAATAAATAAAATCCACGTGGTAACTTAAAGAAGTGAATCCAGGGGTCCCTGGTAGCTGATAGCAGCGGACTCCGGTTGGCTGGTACAGGGAAAGCGTAGGCAACAGAAAACGCGCTTCTAGGAGAGGGAAGTGGAAGTAGACGCCGTACTGACTCACTTCTGAGGGGGAAGAAAGGAGTGATTAGAGCCAGAGACAAGAGACCGGTGTGGTGACCCGAGAAGGGTCGGATTCTACTCTCTGCAGAGATTACAAATCTGGCCTAGAAGCAGGTTGTAGAAAGGGACAGGGAAGCTCCAAGGAGGAACAATGGTGCGATACTTATTTGACAGAAAATCTGTCCAACTGTTTAATCTGTGGTGACAGTAATTTTTTGCATACGGAAGTTGAAAAACGAGGAAAATTTCTGTCTGCACTTAAATCTCATGTTTAGAAAGAGGGAATAGTACAGAGGAATATCTTTATGCCAAATGAGCTTGCACTTTGAATCTCATAACGCCTCAGAAAAAGGCGGGCCATCTGGACATCCTTTTTCATGGACCGTAATCTCCACTAAGCAGGTTTTGAACATTTCACAGAAACGACTGGCCTGACCCAGCGTGGAGGCTGAGAAGGGCTGTGGGCAGGTCACAGCCCCTGGCACCGGGTCCCGGCAGGTCACAGCCCCTGGCTCCGGGTCCCGGCAGGTCACAGCCCCTGCTCCGGGTCCCGGCAGGTCACAGCCCCTGCTCCGGGTCCCGGCAGGTCACAGCCCCTGCTCCGGGTCCCGGCAGGTCACAGCCCCTGGCACCGGGTCCCGGCAGGTCACAGCCCCTGCTCCGGGTCCCGGCAGGTCACAGCCCCTGCTCAGGTCCCGGCAGGTCACAGCCCCTGCTCCGGGTCCCGGCAGGTCACAGCCCCTGCTCCGGGTCCCGGCAGGTCACAGCCCCTGCTCCGGGTCCTGCGGGGAGGGAGCCAGGGCTGACGCCGCGCTGCACACACGCAGACGTGGCTGGGTCACAGCGTTATCACAGCGCGGCCGCAGGTAAAACCGTCCTGTACCGGGCAGGTCCGGTACGGAAAGACAGCAAACGTTTCTAGCACCCAATTATAAAACCCGCGGCTCAGCCGTTCGCCACCGGTGTGTTCCGTTTCTCCTTCCCGCGTGAGCAGCGTAGTCACGGCTCCATCTCAGATCTGTCCCCGCAGGCTTGCTTCCCGGCCAGTCCCCGTGCCAGCGCGCGGCCCGCTGTGCCCGCTCTGGGTGAGCCGGGCCGCAGGAGGGCACCTGCCGGCGGGCAGACAGGGCCCTGGTGAGACTGGTGAGGAGATGCCCACGGAGCTGTGGCCAGGAGGCCCTGCCTGTGCGCGCCGTCCCCTCCCTGCGCCCGCTCTGACGCAGCTCCCGTGCCCAGCCTGTCCTTCACAAGAGCCCCGTGACGCGTGGGCCTCGCCTCCGTCTCCTGTCCCCCCGAGACCCCAGCTCACTGTCCTGCTGCTGCCCCACACCACTGCACGTGCTGCCGGGCCTGGAGCCCCAGGGTTTGACACGGTGCTTGCTGTCGCTCCTCACTGCTCTACTTCAGACACCCTGGTCAGTAAAGGACCATTTTCCTTCTGGAAAACGCCGAGTAAGTTATGCAAGCCTGTGCCGCAGGGGTATGCCAAACTCCACGCCCGGTCCGGCCCCGTGGCTCACCTGTGGCTGCTGGAACCGGAGGCACTTCACGCATGCGTGATGCACACCCACGCTGACACTGGCACCCCCTTCTGAAGCCCCGCCTCTTCCCGGAGGGTGTTCCTTCCTCCCTGCACTGGCTGTGGCCGGTGTTCTCTCCGATCCTCTCATCTCTCAAAGGGACTGCAGGCTTTTGATGGTTCCTTTTCTGACAGCCTTGCTTTGATTGCTGATCTCACCTTTTCTTTTCCTGTAGCCTGTAACTTCCATTAAGAAGATGCTTCTAGCATAAAGAGTAATTCCCACCGGCAGCAGACCTGAAAGAATTCTATCATCCCGCACTGACTTTGATGAGGAGTGACCAGAAATTGAAGGACCGTTTCCCCCTCTTAGAAATCTTGCTCCTCTGTAACTCTAAAGCCGCTCGCAGCAATCAGGTGGCCTGGCAGAAGACTTTCATATTTATTAAATGTTTCAGAGGTGGTAGAGCCGATCCTGAAAAATGTTAGAGGAGCTCAGGTCAAAAGATTTGTTTGGTCTAATTTTCCACTTTTCAATGATTTCTCTTCATATTTAATTTCCACTTTTGCAAAGGCTTCATCAACTCCCTGTTTCTGTGGGGAGCTTGATGCTTTACTTCATTTTAGAAGGGTGGTCCATGCCAGTTTCCACCAGCTAAGCCATGCGACGCCGAGCAACGCGCCTGCAGCGGGGCTCTGAGTAGTAATGGACTATGTCTCCACCAGCACCTTTGCTCTCTAAACGTACCCAGATCTACAACGAGCCCAAAGCAGTAAAGGTGGTTTGAACAGGAGCTGGGAATACAAAGCAACATGCACGTTTCTCTGCACCACAGTGCCTAATTTCTAGACTTTCTGTGAGAGCCGATTGGCCTCCTCTCTTCTGGTGGTCTGCCTCTGGCTTAACTCTCCATCTGACTTTACACAAGGACACTCAGAGAAGCATCTAGATGGCCTCTGGCCATAGAATTAACCTGCAGGTGTTGGGAGAGCAGAGCACCCCACACTCTTGCAGTTGGGCAAGTGGTCCTGAGCGATGAAGATGAGATTCCAGGTGATGCTGGCTGGGAGTGCTTCTGCCCCCTCCCTCCCTCCCTGTGATTGGCTATGTGCAATCTAGCAAGCCTATGATATCAATCCTAGATATGATTTGTGCAGAGATGTTGGCTCTGCCTATCCCACCCAACTGGCTGTAGACTTCGGAGAGGTGAACATTATTCAGCTCTTACATGCGATGCTGTGGCTGCCACATCGCTGGCACTTGGACTCACAATTAAAGCATCCATGCACTTTAAAGCTCATCCCTGTCTCAAAGTCATGTCAGTGTGCTCCAGTATGCCTCACCCTAGGTCCAAGTCCATGCTATCACCATCACATACTTTTTAAGTATCTAATGTTCTAACCTGCCCAAGGACTCAATTCCTAGCAATTGTCTTATACACGCCTAACATACTCTCTTATTTTGAAAAAGACATTAGCTTTACACATTATCCCAAATATCTCTTCAGTTTGATTAGTCTGTGTTTAATGTCTATAAAGATTTAGACATTCTTTGCTATATTTGCTCTTTTGTTTCTCCTGCTTTCACAGTGGCCCGGGGAACCCTCAGTGATGCCATTTTAAAATACTTTTATATGCTCAAGGAGTGAAATGGTCTTTTCCTTCCTGCTGCTCTACTCTTAGTGCTGTGCCCTCCCATGTCAGTATAGGTTGGTCCCCATTTTGTCTCTATTGTCAAGACAGTGAATCATACCACTAAACATTCTGTCTGTATTACGTGGTGTGTTTGTGTTTTTTTTTTTCATTCAACTTACAAAATAAGTTGAATGGTAAAATACTATATATGTCATGTTAGGGAGCTATTACTTACCCGTTTTGGAGACTCTATCTATAATGAATTCACACCCTCTTTCCTCCATAAGCTTCAATTTTGACATTTCCCGACACAAGTGTGATAATATATCTTGGCCGTCAATGGTTAGACGATTGTTGGAACATGGTCCCTGAACATGACCTGACACTGATATTTCCCATCTATTTCAACCCACGTTGTTTGGGGTAGTTGTATCTTTCACAGTCATCACATTTTTCAACTGTTTCAACTATAGTTGGATGAAAAACTGTATAGAATCTCCATAAGTGATCTTCAAATTGGTTCATGCTTGCATTTCTTGGAAGTAAAGATGTTGTCTGGTCGAATTCTTTAATGTTCTAGGTGATGACTATGTTGTTTGGGGTGCTGAAGGGTATATAGTCTCTAGTCATAGTGTATCTTTGAGATTAAATCACAGGGCCAAAGTCTTAATCTGCCAGGTTTCCTCCAGTATATCCCCTGGGTTGGTTCTTCTTTAAATATATTTTGGTTAGTGAACAAGTCTCATACAGTTTCTATGGCATGTTTTGTTGTTATATATATTTCTCTTCCAAGTATTTAATAAGTTGATTCCAAATATCCATTTTCTGATGGACCTATCTAGTTAGTATTTCTACCAACTGGTTACTTTATAAGTTATAACGCTACTTAATTTATTGACATCCTGATTTTATTTTGATTTTTGAGTTTTACCTTTCTTGGGTGTTGAAATATGCCTGACTGATATGTGAATTTGTTCTAATATTTGATATATTTCCTATTTATTTAATTTTTTCTACATGATTGTTCATAAAGTGCATGGATGCTTTATTATTTATTTTCCACTTTGAGGGCCAAACTGTTAGGCCATTGAATGTTATTCAAAGAACAATGGGTAGCTTCTTAGTGATTTTTCTTCATGTTACATCTCTTTATCAATTACATTGTTATTGACTGAGTTGATTTGGTGGTCGTCTTCAATCCATCAGGGATATCTGTGTGCCCATTAAAGTCCTGGTTTTTCATAATTACTACTCTGGTCATTTTTAGTTTTTCTTTGGTAGATAGAGTCTCTTCCTTTCTTCCTTTTGTTTGTGCTTTGGAGGGTACCTGGCAGGTGGTCTGTGTCTGTGCTACATATCCACCTGTGGCCAGTTGCGCTGCCCCGTGGAGGCTATTGCCCATGGAGGGTTGTTTCCACACTCAGTGTAACAAAAGTCGTGCTCTCTCATTTTCTCAGCTAATTACTTACCAGTGTGCTCACTGGATTCTCAGCTATCTTGGGTCCAAGTTTTTAAGGGTCTAAAGTATGGATTTATCTTAGCTGAAATATGATTGCCTCTCACCTACATATTTAATTTCTATTTTCTATATAATGTTATTCCTCTAGGGTTTTCTTTAAAGCTTTGGATAGTCTATTTAATGGTCTCAGGTGCTTGGATCAGTGTAGCTTGTTCCTGAGTGGCTCTGCCTTTATGAGCTTTAATGAGAGTAACTCCACTTATAAGTCAGGTAATAATTTATGATCTGTGTGCAGTCAGCATGGGCCCATGCTCTCATTACTAAACTTCATATATTACTATTTTGCATCTCTTTAGTTTCTCGTGGTCTAGCTCTTGTCTGGGGTTAGTCAGCTGCGCCTCCATCTTGTAAATATCCTTCTCAATAACAACTGGAACCTACCCGGGACCCGCATTATGTCTCAATGTAATGGCATCTGATGTCACTCCTTCTGTTATTTGCAGTTTGTTCCTCTATCTTCAGACATGGTCATTTTAAATATCATTAGTGTCTAGAAATTGGCTCTGCTAGCCACACCCTTGTCTCTATAAGTTTTATGAAGATGCAAATAGGGCAACCCTCATCTGCCAATGATAAGAAGACATTGCAGCCCCTACATACACACACTTAAAGTCACAATTCATGAACTTAAATATTCTACATTAGCGTTCTTCCTAAACCAACTCAATTTCCTCAACTCCCAATATTATAAAGGACAGTCCTCATTTGCATAGGTATTAGTTCCTTAAGAATACTGAGTGTGCACTGCCGGGAGAATGCTGGCCAGTGAGAACTCCAAGCACTGACTCCCTAAGCACCTCTGGATCTCCTCTTTCCCTCCTCTGCCCTCACTGCAGCCATGCTGGCTCCTTCCGGGGCGGGAGTGCTGTCAGCATGCTGCGCTCCGGCTTGCACCTCACTGTGGGCTCTGTCTGGAACTCTCTTCTCTCTGACCTCAGTGTCGCTTACCCCCGCCTTCCTTCAGCTGCTGCTGCAATATCACCTTCTTCAAGCAGGAGGCTACTCCATCCAGTGACTGCGCGGTGTCAACTTGGATAAACTGAACTGTGTCCCAGAATTCCCTTCCCTGTACTTTTCCGGGTACTGGTTGGCATCATAGAAATGTGTGCAGATGTGAAGGCTGGCGTGAGCAGCAGCGCCCGTGCTCTGCAGGTGGGCACAGGATCCTGGCACTACTGCACCTTTGCACCACTGTCGCCGAGGTGCCAGCCCAGCCCAGCCGCGCAGCACAGCGTCCACGCTCTGCACCAGCGCAGCTCCACGAGGAAGGGAACATCCTGCAGGCCACCTGCCTCAGGGAGGTGGGAGCAGTGAGAGACACATGGGTCCGGACTGCCCTCTGGGGCCCAGTTTGACTTGGGGCGTTGCCCTATTTCACGCCAAGTCCAGGTTCCCCAGGTGTAGGGCCGCCTCTTTGCCAGGTACGAAGAGCTGCATTTTATCTAAACTTGTATCTCTTGCCACTCACCATGGCCTTTTCCTGACTTGCTCTGTTTTCCTTTGTATTGCTCCTCACTTCCTAACAATCTGCTTGTCTGCTGAGTTCTCTTTCCTACTTGCACGAAAGTTTCAGTAAGTCCCAAAGTTTGTTTTCTCATTCACCACCCACTGCCCTGTTCTTAACACATTGCTTTGCATATCACTCAAAATTTGTTGAATGAATAAAAGACTTAGAAAACTCTGTGTTTATATTTTGATAGTTTATATGTTGCAAATGTTTTAGTGCCTATGAATTGTAGCTTTTATTTTAATCTTATATATTATTTCTTTCCATAAATGAGTTTTAAATTGAAACCTTATCATTCATTATTTCTATTTTTTTGTGGCTTGCGTAAGAAGGCATTCCTTAATATCATGATAACAGCAAAATGTCTTCCACATTTTCGTCTAATACCATTTTTTACATTTTACTTTTTAGTCCATTTGAATTTTTATTTTGTATAAGATAAATGTAGGAATACAGATTTTTTCCCAAATGAGTAAGAAGTGACATCAAGTTATTAATCACCTACTCCACATTGATGTAAAGAATGTTTTAACTACAATTTACTTATCATATTATATGAGTTTTATTTTTAAAAAGTTTAACTTAACATATAGTTAGATTTTTATGCTTGAAAATAATGTATTTCAGTTTATTACTGACTATAAGTAATCCGTAGTTTATAAGAGCGATTCCTATGACCAAGTGTTTTAATTGTGTTGTTGGAATCCTCTCTGTATTTCTTATTTTCTGTATATCTCATCTGTTCACTTTAGACCAGCAGAGTGGGATCACCGACTAGAACTGTAAAATGTGGTTTTCACTCTGAATTTCTGTCAGTCTGTAAATGTATATCCTGAGCTGCGCGTTAAGTATAGACGTGTGCATAGCTCCTGTTTCTGCTGGTAAACTGTAGCTTTTTCTTCATGTGAAATGGTTCTCTATCTTTTTAAATATTTTTCTCATCCCCTGCTTTTTATTTTATTTCATTATTTTGTTGTAGGCCTATCTCTTGTATATAAAACAGCTATTTAAAAATTAATTATGGGTATTGGTCTTTTGGGAGATATTTTACCCACATATATTTATTCTAATTTTACTAGGCATGGATTTACTGCTGTAACTTTATGATTTCTATTTGCTACACTTTCTTGTTCTTTTCTTTATTTTTTTCCTGTACTGGATTTAACTGATTTTTTTTTTTAATCACAAGGAAGGTTTCTTTCTAAAAATCAAGCATGAAATTGCAGCCTCTATATTTCCCACAGCTTTATTTGTTTGACAGATTCATCCTGACAAGCAGAACATGGTGAAATAGTGAGGAGGATGGAGAGGAGGAGGTGGGCAGAGCCTGGGCATCTGCTTCCACAGAAAATGCTAACGGGGGCAGCACGAGGAGATCTTGAGGCTTATGGTCCCAGGAGATACCTCTGCTATTTTATACTGATCCCAGAATTCCCTCTGCTATTTTATACCGATCCCAGAATTCCCTCTGCTATTTTATACTGATCCCAGAATTCCCTCTGTTATTTTATACTTATCCCAGAATGCCCTCTGCTATTTTATACTTATCCCAGAATTCCCTCTGCTATTTTATACTGATCCCAGAGCCCCCTGCTATTTTATACTGATCCCAGAATTCCCTCTGTTATTTTATACTGATCCCAGAATGCCCTCTGCTATTTTATACTTATTTAAGAATTCTTGACTTGATATCATCATAGATAAATCATAGTCATGTTATAAGCAGCTTTACCTGTGTTTAACATATCATATCAACTAATGTTTATCCATATTATTTATGCAGACAATAGTCATTATGTTTTATTGTCTAGTAATCATCAAAATGCAGTAAGATTTGCATTTTACTTCTATAGCTATGTGAAGACCTTGCAGATGCATCAATTACATTTTCCCTTTAATGAGCTGTATAGCCGGTGCATGATGTAATACACCCACCCAACTTCACTTCCTGAGTGGACAAGAGGCCTTGACGACCTCGATCCCTGTGCTGTTTCCTCTGTGCACCTTTAAACACCTGGGACTGAACACTGCCTGACAGTAAACGTGCAGAAAGAAGACCTCTTCACAGTACTGATGGTCACTCTCAATCTCTCCTCTGCTTCTTCCTTCCGCAGCTGAGGAAATTCAAGCCTGCCATGGTCTCCTTTTATCTTTCTAAGTTATAAGAAACAGGTTTCAATAGAGAAAACCATAATTGTGCCATCTCATATAATCACCAGCTGGTGGTTCAATAAAATCAAGAGACCTTGGCACAAAATCAATTACCATGACAAAATTGCCTGGAAAATCTGGGAATGAGCATAGAGCTCACATTTGGTCACACACCATGTACAGATTCTTACATGTAAGAACTTACTTATTTTTCCAACAACCTTAAGAGTTAGATTCTGATGTTTTGTTTTGTTTTTTAATCCTCACCCAAGGATATTTTTTCCATTGATTTTTAGAGAAAGAGGAATGGAGAGGGAGAGTCAGAGAGAAACATTGATGTGAGAGAGACCCGTCGATTGGTTGCCCTCAGTATGCCCCTGACCAGGGCTGGGAGCCTGCAACCATGGTACGTGCCCTTGACCAGAATAGAACCTGGGACCCTTCAGTCCGCAGGCCAGTGCTCTATCCGCTGAGCCAAACTGACTAGAGCAGACCCTGATATTTTTATCATTTTATACATGATGGGAAAAGTGGTGTGAATCCAAGATCATAAAGCCAGAAAAGGGAGGAGATAGGACCTGAGCCCAGACTAGAGTGCTATCTCTATAAATCTTCAAGAGGAATGTTTTTAAATGGTCAAGAAATGCATGCTATGAGAATCATATTTATGGCCTCATAAAGGCATCTCAAATTAGTGACATAGTCAACATAATACAAAACAATAGAAAATGAAATCTCTGTTGTAGAAGAAGAAGAAATGTTTTGGTTTCTAGTATCTCCCCTGACGCTGGTCACAGAGCGGGGCCCGGACTTAACATAAGGATTAAAAAAAAGGAGGAAATTTTTAAAAGTAAGTTATTGCCTCAAAATATTATCCAGGTACATACATACTAGAACCACATTTCACAAGGGATTTGAATGTAAACTGGCATTCCCATTATTATCTAAGCATCACTTCCCGTTGAAAGTGGCACCAACTTTAGCATTCCTCATCCTACAGTACTTTCCTGGGCCTCTCAGCCTGTCCACACCCCACTTCTCTGCTCCCCCTCATTGCAAGTTCTCAAACTAGATGTCTGCTCAAGCCTCCAGGTCTTTACTTTTCAATCACCTTCAGATTGCTCCGAATAGGCTCCTACTTCCACCACGCACCTGACACTCCCCGTCTGGGTTATGAAGGATGCGCCTGCTACCCAGCACAATACAATGGCCATGCTCCATGCTCATTTTTATTTTATTTTATTTTATTTTATCCTCAGCAACAGTTGCCACACTGATATTCTGCTGTTTCTGGATCATTGCTCTTTCTTCACTAGGGCAGCAATGCAAAGGCGTCGATCTCCCCAACGCCCTTTACTGAGCTCCAAGCCACGTTGGTGTGGACCAGGGTGGTGCGGGAGCGCATCGGGCGTGTGAGCTTCCGTAGGCGCTGTCACATGGCATGGAGCTAAGTTTATAGGAAAGTGACATCTCACTTGTCTGGTATTTTAGGACTTCTCTGGGGGCGGGCGTGTGTGATGTGGCAGGAGGACACCCCGTGGAAGCTGAGGGTGATGGAGTCCTGCTGGATGGCTTAGAGTGGCTTCCAGCTGCACGGGAGCAGCGTGGCTGGAGCCGGGCAGGCATTTCCCCGGAAGGGCGAGGTGGAGTGTGTGTAGAGTGTCACTAACAGAAGGAACCTCCTTTATAAACCTAGGAGATAGATTACTCACCCAGTTAATATTTTTAACTATCACTTTTGTGGCAGACACTGTTCCAAATACATATTAACATCGTCAAAATGCTCAGGAATACAGATTTCCAGTTGTTTGGACCGTCTATAAACAGCATACAATTACATAAGTGCTAATAAGAGAAAGCCAGCTGTGTGGGATAAAGTGTCGTCTAGGGTCACCTTAGTGACACCGGAGATCGGGGAGCTCCCCTAACAAGGGACCTGGAGGCCGCCTAGAACCGGGAGTGGCAGCTGGAGGGCGACCAAGAGCATGGGAAGTGGGAGGGACACCGGCAAAGCGCGGGTGTGGCCAGTAGCTTGTCTGTTCCAGGAAACCGAAGAAGGCGGGACGGCTGGTTGGAAAGTCAGGGGTGACAGCCATTCAGGTTCATCTGGTTTGCTCCTTTATGGAGTGCGGGCTGGGGAGAAGAAAGCAGGTGACCTTCAGGTCCAGTGAAATAAAGACAAAGCCCTCCCCTGGGCGGCCTCACAGTGGAGCCGCTGGAAGAATACGTTCTAGTGCCCCTGCTCTCACAGAGCACAGGCCACGGCTGTTCGGCCCCCTGTTCTTCCCTCTTGCAGGTGTTCCCAGCTCCAGGAGGCCCTGCCACAGAAGGGAAAATACAAGTCACTGTTAGCGATGGGCCACAAAGGATGGAAGACAACCTCATTCTTGCATACAAGGTGGGGCAAAAGTAGGTTTACAGTTGTTCATCCTATCTAATAATAGACAAATATGCAAATTGACCATACCTCCGACACACCCACAAGCCACGCCCACCATCCAATTAGAGCGAGTATGCAAATTAACCCAAACCAAGATGGCTACAGCCACAGAGAGCAAGGTTTCCTAGGTAACAGAGGAAGCCAAGCTTTCTGCCAGCCGTTGCAGGCCTAAGCCTCCACTCAAGCTACAAAGTTTCAATTATAGAAGGTAAACAAATTCAAACAAATGGCGGCAGAATGGAGCTTGAGAGAGCAGGCCAGGGTTGCCGCCGGCAACAAGGGAAGCAAAGCTTTCCGCACACCCTGGTGGGGCCCACCCGCTTAAGGCAACAAAGTTTCAATAATAACCCTAACACAAATGGCTGCGGGCCTCAGAGGGAGCCCCAGGCTTGGCTCTGCTCCAGGCTACAAAGTTTCAATTGTAGAAGGAAAATAAATTCCAGATACCAGGGCCTCTGCTTGCGTGGCCCACCTGCCAACCACCACAGGCCCCTCGCTCAGGCTGCCCCACACCCCAAGGGAACCCCCACCTGATCCAGGATGCCCTTCAGGGCAAACCAGCTGGCCCCCACCCCTGTACCAGGCCTCTATCCTATCTAATAAAAGAGTACTATGCAGATTGATCATCACTGCAACACACAATATAGCTGTCCCCATGTGGTCAAAGATCCTGCCCCCATGTGGACACAAGATGGCCACCACGAGATGGCCAGCAGGAGAGGGCAGTTGGGAGGCACCCGGCCTGCAAGGGAGGGCAGTTGAGAAGGACCAGGCCTGCAAGGGAGGGCAGTTGGAGGTGATCAACCCTGCAGGAGAGGGCAGTTAGGGGTAACCAGGCCGGCAGAGGAGGGAAGTTGGGGGCAAACAGGCTGGCAGCGGAGTGGTTAGGGGGTGATCAGGCTGGCAGGCAGAAGCAGTTAGAGGCAATCAGGAAGGCAGGCAGGCAAGCAGTTGGGAGCCAGCAGTCCTGGATTGAGAGAGGGATCCCAGATTGGAGAGGGTACAGGCTGGGCTGAGGGACAACCCCCCTCCGTGCACGAATTTCGTGCACCGGGCCTCTAGTATGGAAAATAATACAATACCCAAGGTAAAAATACATCTATAGATCTAAAATATGTGTAGATATAGGTACAGAGGGAGTGGGACGGAGGGAGGGATGGAGGGAAGGAGATCTCACTGCTTTTATAATTTGCACATCTCTGATTTATAGCGATGCTAGAGGCCCAATGCACAAAATTTGTGCAAAGGGCTCAGCCCTCGCAGCCCCAGCAGCTTGCCTCGGCCCTCGCAACCCTGGCTTCATCTGAAGGTCATCCAGAAGATCGTTCAGAAGCTCATTCGGCTGTCCAGTCTAATTAGCATATTATGCTTTTATTATTGTAGACTAGAGGCCCAGTGCATAAAATTCATGCATGGGGGGGTGGGGAGGAGAGTCCCCTCAGCCCAGCCTGCACCCTCTTCAATCTGGGACCCTACAGAGCATATCTGACTGCTGGTTTAGGCCCGATCCCTGGGACATCCCTCTCAGAATCCTGGACCACTGGTTCCTAATCGCTCACCTGCCTGCCTGCCTGGTCACCCATAACTGCCCCCCACCTGCTGGCCTTGTTGCCCCCAACTGACCCCCACCCCCTGCCAACCTGGTCACCCCACACAGCCTGCTTGTTCAGTCATTTGGTCATCCCTCACTAACCCCCTGCCGGCTTGGTTGCCCCATGCAGCCTGCTTGTTCAGGCATTTGGTTGTCCCTCACTAACCCCCCTGCTGGCCTCGTTGTAGGCAGCCATCTTGTGAGGGTGTGAGGGTCAATTTGCATATTACCTCTTTATTATATAGGATACTTGGGAGTCCTTCACTTTCCTTGCTATTAGGACTCAGACCCTACCCTTGTTCTACCTCTACGGTTCATTTTGGTGATGTTTCAACATTTGCCTTTCATGAGCGAATCTCTCATATATGAGCCTATATTATTTAAGGTGATCAACAAATGCTTAATGATATCAGAATTGTGGCTTTTATCAAAATACTCATGACTAATAGTGGTATTTAAATTCCTCTTTTAAATTTATTGAGAAGCTTGGGGGGTGATCAGGTGACTTTGTGGCTCATAGGGAAAATATGAGGAGAAATAAAAATAAAACCATCTATAGGTATTTGAAATAATCAGATATTTACAAAGATAAAACTGTTTTATTAAGTGACAGGTCTAAGAAAACTTCAACTCTGTAAAATTAATGCTTTGTAAATTATTTTAAGAAAATTTTTTATTTCATAAATAATTTATAAAAATATCATCATGATTAAGGCTCTTGTTAAATCATTCTTGGTGCCTTCAAAATCCAAGAGAAAATTCATCAAATACCTTGATCTCCTTATTTCTATCCATCTTTTCCACTCCATCCCTTTAAACATTTACTCACTGAGATAAATGGTGAATTTGTCACCACCATTATATAAATCTTAAACATCTCAGCTTTAAGCATTAGATTTTTTGAATTCCACCTTTATTTCTAGCTCACTCTTTTTAATATCTCCACTCTAAAACTCTCAGACTTCCAATACAGTAATCTTTCTACTGTTTGAGTTTATCTCAGGCATCATGACCTCAATATCTTTAACAACAGATAATTCCATTGTCTATATTGCTGATCATTCCTTTTAATATATCCTCAAATCCTATGATCCTCTCAGCTTCTATTAAACTTCCTTGGTATAATGTTAACTCTTATTAAACCCAATTTCCCATCTACTCTGGGCTACGCTCAAGCCACTGAACACACAACTTTCCTACAAAATTCGCAATCTATTTATGATCACACCTTAAGAAAGCTTGGTGCTAACTAACAACAATACTCTATTTCCCCTAAACATTTGCTCTCCCACTCCTTAACATAACCATTTCATGACTTCTCCACTTTGTTCAAATCTCTAATCTCTGTTCCCTTCTCACTCTCTGCTTTGCTTGTTCCTTATTTCACTAAGAACTTAGCAGCAATCAAAGAACAACCCCTCATTCCCACCAATCCTACCATTTCCTCTCCATTATACATCTGTGTGCTCTCTGCTCTCTAGAGATAACAGATGACTTGTCTCTTCTCCTGAGGCCAACTTCATCACCTTATGAGTGATTCTACCCCTGCCTTCTCAAGAACCTTGCTTTGGCATTGCCTCCACATTCCTCTACACTATAAAATTTTTGCTCTCCACTACAGACTTCAACTTAAAATAAGCACTATATCTCCAATTTTTATTACTTTTTAAAATATTTTTATTGATTCTGGAGATGAAGGGAGAGGGAGAGAGAGAGAGAAACATCAATTATGAGAGAGAATCATGGATCAGCTGCCTGCTGCATGCCCCACACTGGGGATTGAGCCCCCAACCTGGGCATGTGCCCTTGACTGGAATCAAACGCGGGACCCTTCAGTCCGCAGGCCGACGCTCTGTCCACTGAGCCAAACCAGCTAGGGTTCTCCAATTTTTAAAAATAATTTCTCTTGACTTCCATATCTCCCTCCAGCCCCTACACTTTCAGGCCACTCCCATTGTAATGACACTTCTAAAAGTAACTTGTTCTCTGTCTCCACATTATCATCTCTCCTTCGCTCTTGAATTCAGCCAGCAAGGAATTTGTCCCACTGCCTCACAGAAAGTGCTCTTGTGTTGTTGACCACTGAATCCTGTGTTGTCACACACATTGGCCAATCACTAGGTTTCAACTTGCATAAGATAGATGGGCAATGAAAGCACTTCGTTCTGGACATATTTTCTGCTCTGGGCTCCTGAGTAGCAGACTCTTCTTGCTTTCCTCTTCCCTCATGCTGCACACTCATCTTCCCGCATCTGACCACTGATTGCTACAGGGTGCAAGAGAGCAGACGGTCCTCTTCTCTATGCTGTTGGCATACATTCCTTGGGTGATCTTATCCAGTCTCATGTCTTTAAGAATCAATAATGCCCGAATGGCTACCAGATTTTATCACCAGTCTGACCTCTCCTCTGAGTATTAGACTCATTTTGTCAAATCATTACTCAACAGTTCCATTTAGATGGTTTCTTGGTTTCATCCACACAACCCCTCACCTGCACAAACCCCATTTGCCACAGCTTTATTAATGGCATTATTTTCACTTGGTTGTTCAGCCTCATGCCTACTCAATCCAACAGAAAGTCTGACTTGTTCCACTTTCAAATATATCACAAACACAACTACTACCCACCAACTTCACTGTTCTCACCCCACTAAACCCACATTTTCTCTCATGGGCTGTGAAAATAACCTCCAGAATGGACTCCTTCAACACGTTGCCCCACTTTGTGTTCTTGAGAGTGACCTCTCAAAATTTGAATATGATTATTCACTTTATCTCCTCAAAACCTGGCCATTGCTTCTCATTACAGTAAGAAAAAAATATCCAATATTCTTACCAATACCTTTTTAGCCCTAAGTAATTTATCTCTCCTTCTCTGTTTAGACTCTTCTCCTTACCCTTCTTTTCATTACTTATTCTGCACCACCTACACTGGTCTTTTCACTGTTTCTGAAGTGTCTAAGAATAATCCTGCCTCAGCATCTTTGCAGTTGTCACACTATCTTACAGATCTTCACTGAGCTTATTCATTAGCTTCTGTTGAGCATTTGCTCAAATTTGACCCCTTTAAAAAATTGCCCCTCTTATTCCTCATCATTCTCTAATCATCATGATTCACTTTTTCTTTTTTTAAAAATTTATCTTTATTGTTAAAAGTATTACACATGTCCCCTTCTATTCCTCCCCCCATTGACCTCCACCCCACTCCTACCCTCTTACCAGGCCTTCACTGCACTATTATCTGTGTCCATGGGTTATGCATACATGCATATAAATTTTTTGGTTAATCGTCCAGCCACTGCCCAGCCCCCCCATCCCTCTGAAATACATCAGTCTGTTGCATGCTTCAATGTCTCTCATTCTATTTTGTTTGTCAGTTTATTTTGTTCATTAGATTCCACATATGAGTGAGATCATGTGATACTTGTCTTTCTCTAACTGGTTTACCTCAGTTAGCATAATACTCTGCAGGTCCCTCTATGCTGTCTCAAAGAATAAGAAAACCTTCTTTTTTACAGCTGTATAGTATTCCATTGTGTACATGTACCTCAGGTTTTTATCCATTCATCTATTGATGGCCACTTGGGCTGTTTCCAGGTATTAGTTATTGTAAATAATGCTGCTATGAACATAGGGGTGCATATATTCTTTCTGATTAGTGTTTCAGGCTTCTTAGGATATAGTCCTAGAAGTGGGATCACTGGGTCAAATGGCTGTTCCATTTTTAATTTTTTGAGGAAACTCAACACTGTTTTCCATAGTGGTTGTACCAGTCTGCATTCCCACCAACAATGTAGTAGGGTTCCTTTTTCTCCACATCCTCACTAGCATTTCTTGTTTGTTGATTTATTTATGATAGCCATTCTGGCATGTGTGATGTGATACCTCATTGTCCTTTTAAGTTATATCTCTCTGATGATTAGTGATGTTGAGCATTTTTTCATATGTCTCTTGTATGTCTTATTTGAAGGTGTGTCTATTCAAGTCTTTTGTACATTTTTTAAAAATTGGTTTGTTTGTCTTCCTTTTGTTGAGTTGTATGAGTACTTTATGTATTTTGGAATTTACCCTTTATCAGATGTATCATTGGCAAATACAATATGTTCTCCCATACAGGGGATTCCTTTTTTATTTTGATGCTGATTCCCTTTGCTGTGCTGAAGCTTTTTATTTTGATGTAGTCCCATTTGTTTATTTTTTTCCTTTGTTTCTCTTGTACTAGGTCAGTGATGGGCAACCTTTTGAGCTTGGTGTGTCAAACTTCGCCAAAAAACTGAGCATAACTCGGGTAGTGTGTCACTTTGAGGAAAAAACTAACTCCAAGACTCTAGTCGCAAATGTTTCATCCTCAGGAGCAGCAAATGTTTCATCCTCGGCATGCGGCCGCGTGTCATCAGAAATGGCTATGCGTGTCAGTGCTGACACGCGTGTCATAGGTTCGCCATCACTGTACTAGGTGATGTATCTGTGAAAATTCTGCTATGAGATGTCTGAGATTTTGCAATCTATGATTTTTTTCTAGGATTTTTATGGTTTCATGACTTACATTTAAGTATTTTATCCATTTTGAGTTTATTCTTGTGTATGGTGTAAGTTGGTGGTCTTGTTTCATTATTTTGCATGTACCTGTCAAAAATTTCCAACTCCATTTATTGAAGAGACCATCTGGACTCCATTCTATGCTCTTGCCTTCATTGTCAAATATTAATTGAGCATAATGGTTTGGACCAATTTCTGGGTTTGCTGTTCTCTTCCAATGATCTACATGCATGTTCTTGTGCTAGTACCAGGCTGTTTTGATTACGGTGGCTTTGTAGTATAACTTGATACCTGGTATTGTGATCTCTCTAACTTTGTTCTTCTTTCTCACTATTGCTGTAGATATTCAGGGTCATTTTGGTTCCATATAAATTTTTGGAGTATTTGTTCTGGATCTGTGAAGTATGCTGTTGGTATTTTAATAGGTATTGCATTGAATCTGTAGATTGCCTTGGGTAGTATGGACATTTTAATGATGTTGATTCTATCAATTCATGAACACAGTATATCCTTCCACTTGTTTATATTTTTTCTATCTCTTTTTTTTTAGTGTCCTGTAGTCTTCTGAGTACAAGTCTTTTACTTCCTTGGTTAAGTTTATTCCTAGGTATCTTACTTTTCTTGCTGTTATGGTAATGAGATTGTTTTTTTAGTTTCTCTTTCTAACAATTCATTATTGGTGTATTAAAAAGCTAGAGATTTCTGGGTTAATTTTGTATTCTGCTACATTGCTGAATTCATGTATTAGATCTAGTAGTTTTTTGTTGATGAATAGAATTACATGATATGAACATTTCACAGTTTATAATCTAATGTTTTTATTAATGGAAACTTGAGGTGCTTGGGCTTTGGGGTTATTATGGATAATACTGGAATGAGTTTGCTTTGTTATGCCTCTTGATATACATGCTAACATAGGTTATGCAAAAATTTGTTTTCACTACAAAACAGACATATCTATGGGAGCAAATGTCTTGTCCTTGGCTTGGTCATCAGAGAAATTTAAATAAGGAGGTCCTTACTAGTAAAAGGTGGATGAGGGTGCCCTGGCTGGTGCTGCTCAGTGGTTAGGCATCAGCCCATGCACCAAAGATTGTGGGTTTGATTCCTAGTCAAGGTCACGTACGTGGGTTGCAGGTTCTATCCCTGGTCCTGGTTGGGAATTGTGCAGGAGACAACCAATTGATGTGTCTCTCTCACATTTATGTTTCTCTCTTGCTCTCTTTCTCCCCTCTCTCCTTGTCTCCCCTCCACTCTCTCTAAAGAGCCATAGAAAAAATATCCTCTGGTGAGGATTAAAATAATAAATAGGTGGATAAGGGTAATATAAAATCTTGGGTAGCTGGGAAAAATATCTAAATCTTGGTGGGATAGCAGAACATACAATGAGTTATCTTAAATTGAACAATTTAACTAAAATTTTTGAGATAAAACACACTATTTATTTCCAGTGCATCTAACTATAGTCTTTAGGTTGCCCCTCATAGACCATGGCAATAATCCATAATTGTGAAAGGTGCTGAAATGTATTCATATTAGCCTTGCATGCTCATGTGTAAGCTCATCTTGGAAATTGACCAGCCTTCAATCAGTCACTAAGTTCATATTATTATAAAGTTTTAGGACATGAACCTAGTTTGTATAGGTTCCAAGACAAGCATTTTAGAACTGAAATTTCAAATCAGTATTAAATTAACTTTTTATCTATCCCTTGCTCAAAACACTATTTAAATAGGCAATTGTGTAGGTGGCAAAGTGTGGTTTTGGCAAGCCCAGAAATGTGAAATTTCCCGGAGCTTTGAATCCAGAGGATTAAACCGGAGGCAAGCTGAAATGTGGTTGGAAATAGAAGTGCCCCGGAGTGATGCTTAGACCACTTGCAAGTAAAGAGTAAGACAAGGAAGCGTTCTTGATGCAGTGCGTGCATTGCTCTCTTGGCTTCTGGACATACCGAGAACAAGTGCCAATCTGCAAAAGAAACTAATCGAGTGGCTCCTCAGCGTGTGGCGTGGTGCATGCAGAGCTACTGCTCCTCTTCCAAACGAATGGCGCTTGTAAAGGGAAACCTCTGCTCAGTCGCCGCCCTGCACCACCGATGTCAGCAGCAGCGTGGGCCAGGACAGCGGGAGGGATGGCTCAGAGGCGATATTCCCATGTTCCTCACCCCATTTCACTCTTTGTTCGGTGATGACAATGCCTTCCTGATGGCGGGTGTGAGCAGCAAAGGGTTCATGGAGTATTAGTACACCCCAGGCACTCAGCGGGAATTCAATAACTGGCATTTTCTCTGCATCCACTCAACAAGTAATTTGCCACAGACGCTTTTTGGTGCGGATGTGAGGGTAAACCAGAAAATACACCTCCTCCAAGAACTGATGTTCTAGTGCTTATGTGGGGAAAGGAAAGACAACCACAAGCACTTTCTACCGTAAGTTAGAAAAGAATAGCGCTGTGAGGACACATGGGGCAGGGAAGGGAGGAAGGAGTGCTGGAGCCCACGCCGTGGGAGGCCCCGAGCAGCCATGCATTCACGCCATCCGGTCTCCTGTCAAGTAATTGCTCACTGCTCAGCTGTTAGGGTGCAGTTAGCTGCCACATGTGAGCTGAGAACACGCCTCCCTGGCTGGCCCCAGCTGGTGACAGCATGGTGGGGTCCTTGGGTCTTGTGATATATGTGCAACGTGGGATTCTTTGCTTTCTCGCTCACCAGTGTGCCAGCCTGATGCCCTCAGAGCTGCGCTGTAGTCTGAGGCTCCACCTGCCTGGCCCCTCTTTATCCTCCTCCTTTTACAGGTGTCAGGCCAGTATGGTGGCCCAGAGGCATTCCTGCCACTCCCGCTCCTATACCTCCACCTGCTCCTGACCCTTACTCTTCTTGCACCACGTGGGACTGCTTCTTGGAGGCCGCATCCAATGCAGATGGGCGTGTGTGAGGGAAGCGTGGAGAAAGCATGGCATGAGGATTGCACAGGGGCAGCCCCCTGCCCTGCTTGTAAGGCCGCTCACGTAACCTATGAGTATTCACTGTCCCTCACACGCCTCTGCCCATCCTCCTGTGTCGCTGTGGGGAAGAGCTGTTGGATGCTAATGAAAAATGCTTGAAAAGCATTCAGTTTTAAAGAGACAGTAGTTCCAACTACATTACCTCACGCGAGTAGGTGTTACAACCCAGGGAGTGAGATTAATTTGCAAACCCAGACCCTTTTTGCTAGTGTAATGTCCAGGAGGACAAGAGACAAATCATCACAGCTCTCTGTCACCCACAGCAGAGGGGAAATGCACGTATCACAGCGCAGCTTGTCACCCGCAGTACAGGCGAAATGCACTCATCACAGCGCAGGCTGTGCTCTGGCGGACTCATTTCTTTTTATTTATGAAGTCCCATCAGTCAGGCAGGTGACTCGGCTCTCCTGGCACTGCTGCAGAACTCCGCGCAGCTCATGCCCTCAGTTAATTCTCTGAAGCTGTTCCACTGACTGGTCAGGGCCAACCTGCAAATCAGGCACAGGCAGCTTCGGCTGGCGTGGGAGCTCAGCCTCGGGTGTGTTCAAGCCAAGCAGCATGAGTGCAGTCCATTTCTGTGAGGTTCTAGTGGGTTAGCAAACACCTGCTCTGGGATGGTCTCGTTACTTAGGTCTGACTGTGGTGAAGCCCGTTCTGTTCTGCATCCCCACCCCGCTCTTTCGTTGTAGCATCAGAACATCAACAGTTCTCCTCAGATTTATGATGCGCACCACTCCCCGCTCGCCTCGAGGGATTCATCACCAACTAGCGCTGCTGGTCCTTGAGCCGGGTACTTGCTTTCCAGTCAGGTACATGCATCTCCTTTCATTGCCCTTAACAGTCATAGGGTGCAGATCGATGCCCATGCCTGGAATCTAATCTCCTCACTCATTTAGGATATATTGAGAACAAGAGAAGGCTGTATTGGAAACTGTGATGGGTTTACAGAATGGCATGAACTGCCTCTTGAGAACATAAATAAAAGAGTCCCTTCTTAGAATGGGAAATGTTTACAGAAACAAATAATACAAGTAATACCATTTTTTTTTGCTGTAATAGTACATAAATAAAGAAGTACGGCAACATGCAGGACAAAGTGACCCTTGCCTGGAGAAACTTGAGAAGGTCAGGAGATCTAGGGAAAGACAGGCTGTTTCATCCCGACCAACCTTCTCCATGCCTCCTTCCCCATACCTTTATTCCGAACCCCCTGCCTCCCCCGCTTTCACAACTCATAGCTGAGGTTAGGATAGATACGGGCTCTGGAGCACCCCACACTGGTAATGTGAGCTGGAGTGTAAATCATGTCAGTGTCCCAGGTGGTGAAGCAGGGAAAAGCACTGCAAAGAGTGAGAGCAGCATGTGCAATGACAGCAAGAAGTAAAGCACATTCTAAGTGGTTATCCTATCCTAGCTAATAAAAGAGTAATATGCAAATTGACCGTCCCTCCAACACACAAGATGGCTGCCCCCATGTGGTCAAAGATGGCTGCCCCCATGTGGACACAAGTTGGCTGCCACAAGATGGCCAGCAGGGGAGGGGAGTTGGGAGGGACCAGGCCTGCAAGGGAGGGCAGTTGGGGGCGATCAAGCCTGCAGGGGAGGGCAGTTAGGGGCAATCAGGCTGGCAGGGAAACAGTTAGGCATCAATCAGGCTGGCAGGGGAGTGGTTAGGGGGTGATCAGGCTGGCAGGCAGAAGCAGTTAAGGGCAATCAGGAAGGCAGGAAGGTGAGCAGTTGGGAGCCAGCAGTCCTGGGTCCCAGATTGGAGAGGGTGCAGGCTGGGTTGAGGGACACTCCCCCATGCACGAATTTCATGCACCAGGCCTCTAGTCCTAATATATAAAAACCCTGGGTCCATCATAACCAGAGGCTCGACCAACTGGAAGTCAGTCCTACAGTCAAGGCTGGGTTGCCGTGGTGACCCAGCACTGACTGCTGAGGGGGCTGTGAATCAGGTCCAGAAAGAGGCCTGAAGAGAGAAGCAGGGTCTGATCCGTAGCCTGTGTGGCAGCTGTTGATTAACACTTGCCTCTCTCTTTCTCTCCAGGCCTCCATGGGGGCTGCTGATCAGCCCCACCTTTCTGATCAGGCCCCATTGATAGGCCCAGAGATGCTGACTGGCATAGAAACTGACCAATCAGAACCAAATCTGGGTGAAGTGTGAGGAGACAATGGCTGCCTAGCAGGCAGAGCTTTTGATGCTGACTGGCATAGAAACTGACCAATCAGAACCAAATCTGGGTGAACTGTGAGGAGCCAATGGCTGCCTAGGAGGCAGGGCTTTTGACATTGACTGGCATAGAAACTGACCAATCAGAACCAAATTGGCCAGCAGGAGGGGGCAGTTGGGGGTGAGATCAGGCTAGCAGGGGAAGGCAGTTAGGGGTGATCAGGCAGGCAGAGGCATTTGGGGGAAAGATCAGGCCAGCATCAGGGGAAGTTGGGGGTGAGATCAGGCTGGCAGGGGAGGGCAGTTAGAGGCAATCAGGCAGGTAGGCAGAGGCAGTTAGGGACGATCAGGCAGGCAGGCAGGTTAGCAGCCAGCGGTCCCAGATTGTGAGAGGGATGTCAGACATCCCCCAAGGGGTTCACCAATTGGAGAAGGTGCAGGCTGGGCTGAGGGAACCCCCCTGTCCGTACACGAATTTCGTGCACTGGGCCACTAGTGTTTTTAATAAAACATAATTATGATTTGATTATGATGACATTGAGAGCTGATACTGGAAGTGTAGTTGAGTGACAGATGGCAGAGTTTCATTATTTTGTTCATTAGATGTGGAGCAAAGGAGTCCCATCATGTATTTGCTGTTTTGGAAAACTCATGCCACATACCCCAAACTTCTCAGACCTATTGTAGGACAACTGGTGTTTATTGTTCAAAGGACTACTGAGGCAAACTGAGGCAACTTCTTCCCCAGAGTAAACAGCAGCTGTCAGAACACACGCTGAGAGGGGAGTGGGAGTGTTTATTGTGTTTACTCTCAATCACACAAGAGAATTTCCTTCATTGGCTTGCCAAGGTATACAGTTCTATTAAGTAGAATCAGTCTTTTATGACTTTAAATCTATAAATGTTCCCTCAATGTCTTTAGCCAGGCTAACAGGTCATTATTAGCTAATGACTTAGTAGATAAATCAACCACCTGTGAAGGAAAGCAACTAAGCCCTGAGAGATAGGAAGTACCAATGAAGAACAAAATAGAGACTTTGGGGCCATTTTTCAATTTGACCAAGTGCTAGACTCGGTTGCTCTTGCTGATGCTGAGAATTGTACCGTTGCACTGCAATGTCTTGTAGCTCTGTTATTTAATAGCACTTCATGCCATTATCCTTACGCCACACGAGAGTAAAACTGCATTAAACTCAACCATATAAATGATAGTACAAGTCCTTTCCTGGAAGAAGGGGAAAATGAAAACATCGTCTTAACATTAATGTCTTCCTGGTAACCTCTCCTGTTTTAGTCATTCATTATACACAACTGGAAAGCTTCCAAATACAGAAACGTGTATTAGTCTAGATTCAGTTGTGGAAAACAGAGGCCACTCTGTCTCGTTTAAGTATACAACGGTAACTACCAGAAAGAAAACCGTCTAAATGTTGTTGGGAGAGCTGGAGGAACAGACTTAAATGCGTTCTTAACCTGTCTCTGCACAGGAATCAGCGTTTAAAGTCTCCACATCCTGAATTCACTCCCTTAGTTACCTTCCTGGGGGAGGCCGTCAAAGCCCAGTTCCTACAGGGCTGATCCTGCGCAGCCAGGCTGACAACTGCAGCTCCCGGTTGAATACCCAGGGTTCCAAGGCCCGTACTACAGAGTCCAGGGAACTGCTGTCGCTCCTGCAGCTGGACTCTGCACTCGGTGGTCTCACTGCTGTCACCAGGACCAGCACCACGAAGTTTAAATCTCTGCTATCGCAGCAGGTTCCAGCAGGGCCTACACCTGCAGGACAGAGTCCCATGCCTGGACATCTTAGTGCATCAGGAAGTGTAGTTGTTTAAAGTTACCACCCTCTTTCCTTTTGACAGGAGCTTGAAAGTCATCACTACCACCCTCACAATAGGGAACAACATCAACAAACTGAGAACAACATGCTTCTGAGACCAGCTGGAGAACAGAGGGCAAATCGCTGCACCAATAAAATGAAGACCAGTGAGCACAGAGAACCATGGCTGACCAGGAGCAGAAGCTGCACTGGAGACAGAAGCGGGTAGGAACACTTACATTGTAATTGACAAAATATGGGAGGCTAAACGTCAACTAGTTTAAAAGTTAAAAGCTCCGGGAGGCCCTGTCTTAAGGGGTCCCCACACTTACACGAGCCGGACCAAGTTCTGTCAAAGATGGCAGAGTAGTCCCCTTGTGCTTCAGGCAGGGGAAGTGGGGAAGTGTGCCTTTTGAAATATGGCCAGAGCATTTTGTTCTCCATGAAAGAATCTTGTTCACAGGAGAAAACTTTGCTGGAACCATGTCTACTTAGGGGAAGGGCGAGAGGATGGCTCAAGACTCCTCTGGCCTTCCTATCCCAGATAAGAGGGGAAAATAAAAGGCCATGAAACTCTTTGAAGGTCACAGCTCAGGGATTCAGGCTCCTTTAAAAGCAGAAATTTAATTACATGATTGTAGAATGCTTCTTTTCCTCCCGGATATCTTACCCCACATTAACAGAACCCCAATATCATAACAGTGATCACACTTGAGGAAGCTGCAAGACACAGACTCTACTTGAGACAGACTCTCTAGGAAAACCAAAAGACAATGAGGGAATAAAGATAATGATCCTAGAGCAAATAGAAGCCTTGCATACCTCCAGCTACAGCTAACATTAAACACCGCCTCGCTCCTCTCTAGATAAACAAAATCTCACGCTAAAGGCCTACTGACGTAAGCTCCTATTACTGGATACATCATTTACAGCTTTCAACCAAAAAAATCTAAGGCACGAGAGAAAGCAGGAGAAAATTGGTGTGAAGAGACAAAGCAAGCTTTTAACTAGACTCAAATATGGCAGAGATGTTGAGATTATAATATCAGGAATATAAAATACCTCTGATTAGCATGCTAAGGGTTCTAATGGGGAAAAAACGTAGGCAACATGCAAGAGCAAATGAGTAATGTCAGCAGAGAGATGGAAACATTACAAAAAATCAAAAGGAAATGTGAGGAATCAAAAATACTGTGAAAGAAATGGACATTGCCTTCGGTGGACTCGTTAATAGACTCAGAAAGTCCAAGGAAAGAATCGTTGAACTTGAAGATATGGCAAATAGAAACTTTACAAACTGAAATGCAGTGAGAAAGAAAAATAAGGGGAAAAAACATCAAAAGTATCTAAGAACATGTAATTTAATAGAAAAATGTCACTATGAATTAAATAGGCAACTATTTTACTAGGTAAGAGCATAATTACAATGCAATGAATTGTGGAGAGAAAGAAAATATAAGCTTAGATTTAAAATGGAGTCTTCTTTATATTTCAACTCATTAATTGCTTTTTCTTTTACTCTTTGTTATGAACATTCTTATAAATTAAAAAAGTACTGCATATCAAAGAAATAGGGGATTCCCTTAAATAACCATTATGATAAAGTTAATATTTCTGGGATAAATCTTATATATTTTCTCAATTATCTCCTCAGTATCTGGACAGTTGGCTCATTTGAATCAACATTAAAGGTGCCAGGCCTTTTAGGGGGTTGCTACGGTAACCAGCGACCTCCTGGGGCAGGACTCCAGCACGCCTGTGCAGAAAGGGCGGGCTGGGCTAAGCCTGACGCCCTGAGGCCGCTGGAGTGCACTGGCGGGAAAGGATGCCTTCAAGGGCCCTTAGGTATGAAATGAGATGTGCAACTCTCTCTCTCTCTCTCTCTCTCTCTCTCTCTCTCTCTCTCTCTCTGAACATCTCCCCCAATTACTACCCGCACCAAGCTACCATCTTACTACTAATGTGTTCCTCACCCTGCTCTCCTGTGGGGCCACAGAGAGTTCCTGTCCCTCCCTCTCCTCCCTCTCCTTCCAAAGTAACCGGCAGGCATTCACCCCATTTAGCTGATCCCCTAGAACAGCTGCTGCCAACCTTTCGGACCTCACAGACCACCAGGGGTCCGCGGCCGCTGCCCTAGAACATTATCGCTACATCTTCCTGTCTCAAATCCTGCTCGCCCTCACCCGAAGTGACTCCTGTCTGAAAACTTGTGTTTATCATTCCGCTACTTTTGAAAAATATAATTTTAAAATGAAAAGCTCTAAAAATTTTAAAAAGGTGCATTTTGGTAACTTTCACTTCACATTGCACAGAGGTGTCAGGCTCATATAGCTCTCCGGGGCTGGCCATGCGATACTGGATTGCTAGATGGATCCGTGTAGCTTTGTGAGCCTGCTGGGTTACATCATGCTCCCAGGCTGAGCGCACCGCGGTTCACCCGTTCCCTGGCGACGGGCATTTGGCTGTGCCCGGAGGTTTCTAAAGCAGACAGGGCAGCTTAGAGGCTTCTGTCCATGTTCGCGGGGGCTCACTGCAAGGGCCTCTCTTAGGCATGTCCCCTGGAAGGAACTCCGCAGTCCTAAAAGGCACGCAAACCCGCAGCTTCATAGCATACTTCTGCAGTTCCCTAAATGGGCTAAACCAGTGGTCGGCAAACTCATTAGTCAACAGAGCCAAATACCAACAGTGCAACGATTGAAATTTCTTTTGAGCCAAATTTTTTAAACTTAAACTTCTTCTAACGCCACTTCTTCAAAATAGACTCGCCCAGGCCGTGGTATTTTGTGGAAGAGCCACACTCAAGGGGCCAAAGAGCCGCATGTGGCTCGCGAGCCGCAGTTTGCCAACTACGGGGCTAAACCAATTTACTCTCCTACACACAGTGAGTGAGAGAGTCCTGCCGCCCACCATCTACAGATCTTAGCACCGACAACTTTCTCAAGCAATGGCAGTTTCTTCGCTGTTCGATGCTTTTTCGTCAGCATTACATCTGCACTTCTCATTAAAGAGGTCAGAGATACATTTCATTCACTTACTGACCATGTATGACTTCTTTACAAAATGCCACTCGGCTTTGGAATATTTTTTGTTCTTTAAGTATTTATTTCTTGTTCTTTATTATTTTCTGTATTTCTTTCCTGTTTGCTCCATAACAAATCACCACACAGTGGCTTACAGCATCAGAAACGAGCCAGCTGCGGTGCCTGTGGGTCAGCAGTGCAGGGCGTGGCCGCAGCCGGCTCAGGGCCTCCCAGGTGGAGACCAGTGTCACAACAGTCCTTGGCAGAGTTCACTTCCTCGTGGCGGTGTGACCATGCCCCCACGGCCTCCTCAGCTCTTGCCGGGGGCTGTTCTCAGACGCTAGAGGCTGCTCTGTCGTGCCAGGTGGTGCTCAAAGCTGTTTGCCAGGTCGGTGTCTGCTGTAGTCGAGGCAGCCGCAGGGCATGGCCTGCCTGGACACTCGCCCACACTCACTGAGATGTGGGGCCTGGATGACGGGGAAACCCCTTTTTAGCAGCACCGTGGTTAGTCTGAATAAGGATCTGGAGGAGTGTGTCCACCAGGGACAGGGAGTGTGGGGCATCTGACCTCTCTGCCTACTACAGTCTCACAAATACCTTCTACCTGTTTTAAACTCAGCTTTGCACTTTCCTTAAAGGTTTTTTCTTTTTCTTTTGATGAACAGAGGTTCTTTCCTTATTATTAACTAGAGGCCCGGTGCACGGACTTGTGCACCAGTGGGGTCCCTCAGCCTGGCCTGCACCCTCTCACAATCCGGAACCCCTTGAGGGATGTCAGAGAGCTGGTTTTGGCCTGATCCCCACAGGCCAGGCTGAGGGACCCCACCGGTGCACAGTCAGGGCTGTGGGAGGGCTCCAAAGCATGTCCAGCCTGTCTCACCCAGTCCCCAATCTGCTGGACCCCAGCAGCAAGCTAACCTACCGATCAGAGCGTCTGCCCCTTGGTGGTCAGTGTGTGTCGTAGCAACTGGTCGAATGGTCAAAAGAACAGTTGGACACTTAGCATATTAGGCTTTTATTATACAGGATTAAACTCCATACTTTATTCACGTTACACTGGTTTTTCTTTTCTAACAAACCTTTTCTGCCTCTGAATCCTATCCCAGACACTGTGTTACATTTAGTCATCCTATCTTCCAAGTTTCCTCCTGGCTACGCCAATTTCTCAGCCTCTCCTTGTTTTGAATGACCTTGACAATTTAAGTAATACTGGTCAGGTATTTTGTAGAATGTCCCTCAATTGGAGTCTGTCTAATGTTTCTCTTATGGTTAGGCCAGGGTTATGGGTTTGGGGGAGGAAAACCACAGAGGGAAATGCCATTCTCAGCATATCCCATCCAGGGCACAGGCTGTCACCATGGCTTATCACAGGTGATGTTGACTTTGATCATTTGGCTAACTAGTGTTTGCCAGATTTCTCCATTTTACTTGGTCACCAGGTACCACGTATCATCATGTTTAATGCACTATAGGATTTGGATTGTTAAACTGATGTTTAGAATAATCTATTTTTATGGGTGAAATAAGCCTGAAATGTTCTTTTCCTGCACTGTACCTATTAGGCTTTGCTCCGTTATTGTCATGCTCTTACAAAATAAACTGACAAGTCATCATTATTCTCTGAAAATGACTGTATAAACTGGATTAATCTAGCCCTGGCTGGGTGGCTCAGTTGGTTGGAGCACCATCCTGTACACCAAAAAGGTGGCAGGTTTGATTCCCAGTCAGGGCACATACCTAGGTTGCAGGATATGCCTGGGCAGGGCACTACAGGGGGCAACTGATAGATTTTCCTCTCTCACATAGATCTCTCTCTCTCTCTCACCTTCCTCTCTCTCTAAAACAAATAAGCATATCCTGAGGTGAGGATTTTTAAAAATTACAATGAGTTCTTTATATTTTTGGAAATAATTTCTTATCAGATGTATCATTGGCAAATATGTGTCTATGTAAAATATCTGTAAGTTTTCAAACTATATTTTTCAGGTAGCAGAACAAGGTGATTTGTTTAGACAAACTTCTAAAGTACATGTGCCCACAATCACTTTCTAGTATATTTCAGGTCACATGTATATATATATATATATATATATATATATATATATATATATATATATATATTATTGATTTCAGAGAGGGAAAGAGAGATAGAAACATCAATGATGAGAGAGAATCATTGATCGGCTGCCTCCTGCATGCCCCCTATTGGGGATTGAGCCCGAAACCCAGGCATATGCTCTTGACCAGAATCAAACCCGCGACCCTTCAGTCCACAGGCTGACGCTCTATCCACTGAGCCAAGTTGGCTAGGGCAGGTCACATGTTTTTAACTCTAGAAACAACATGGTTTGTACCACGAAACTTGGTGACATCAAACTTTTCCTTTTTATTTTCACAAATCCAAATATTTTTATTCTCATGGTTGAACTTTTAAATTCAGATCCTAGTAACTAACATTCACGTAATATCAGATGTTTCACCTTTAACAGAATAGATTAGCAAAGGACTACTTTGATCACATGGGTTAGATGAGAAGATCAAATCAGTACTGAGACTTAATAATTTTCTGTTTGGAGCTCTTTAAGAAATGTGGTGTCACGTAGTATTGACCACATTCTTCTGCCTACGATGCAAATACTTACATCTATGCCTCACTTGTTATACGTGCGAGGAAAGTGAATTCAAAGTGAAAAGTCATTTGATCTAAATGAAAGACTCCCCACAGCGTGCTCTGCAAGCACATGTTCAGAACATTTGTTCAATTTTAGTTTTAGGTCTAGCCTTCTTACATTGACTCCTAACCTCCTTCTATCCATGGCGTTGCTCCTCATTCCCATGTGGTCCCCACAGTCCCCACAGGCTGGTCAATGCTCGCAAGCATTTGTGCCAGGTAATAGCTCATCATCAATCTTCTTGAGAAATAGAATTCTGTCATAATTTTTAATTAAACATAAACATTTTAATATTTAGCTTATGGCCCTAGCTGGTTTGGCTCAATGGATAGAGCATCAGCCTGCAGACTAACGGGTCCCGGGTTTGATTCCAGTCAAGGGCACATGCTCAGGTTGTGGGCTTGATCCCCAGTAGGGGGCTAGCAGGAGGCAGCTGATCAATGATTCTCATCATTGATGTTTCTATCTCTCTCTTCCTTCCTCTCTGAAATCAATAAAAATATTTTTAAAAATATCTAGCTTATGGCCACAAAATAGTTAAAAAACAAAACAGTTGCAAAATTAAAGTGTTGGCTTAATACAACAAATAGTTGTAGATTTACAGTACATTATAAATGAGAAAATGCTGTAATAGAAATGTCCAGACTACATATGCCATTGAAAAGTTTGTCTACTTCCATTTCTTATACCTACTTCACATGTACCTAAACTGTAATCTCCCATATTTAATCACTGACCCTGCCAAAGGCAGCCTGGTGGCCAGGCCACAACCAACTGGTATACCTAATAGGTGGCAGGAGTGTAGGGTCAAGTATCTCTCCTACCATCAGGAACGCTGAGCTATTTCTAACTCCTAGTGCCCAGGCACACTTCGACTTATCTGCAACCCACGCATGCTGTCCTTCAGACAGAGGCACTAGTCATGCCATATCTGCAAAAGGATATAGAGAGGCAAGTTATCACAGGTCCTCTTTCAGACTTAAACACATGTTCAAATGAGAATTCTGTTCAATTGCAACTGTTGCTAGATGAGACAATGGTGGAGCTGGCACTACAAAGTGGAGGTTTACCAAATTCATCCTGGATTAACCAAATTCAACTACTAATAACTATATTTAATGAACAATAAATAATCTGAGACATAAGATATAAGGAAGGTGACAGCAAACAACAGAGGGAAACTGGGGCTTCCTGGGTAAGCCAGGTATATGAGTACCCAAATTTTTTACATATTTTCAAAGAAGCAAGATTTGCTTTATTGATTATCTATGAGATCTTTTTATTTCTATGCTTATTATTTTCTTTCTTCTTTTTGCTTTCTTGGGGTTTATTTGCATGTACAAAATTACTAATTACTTAATTTAGACAGTTTACTCATCATTTTTATCTTTGCTACTTTTTAATATAAATTCTTAAGGCTATAAATTGTATTGAAGGCCCTGCTTTCACTGTCTTCCATAAGTTTCTCTACACCAGGTAGTTCTGATGAACTAGGTCCAGTGATCAGAGGCCTGGAGTAACCAGCACAGTCATGCTTATTTCTCAGTTTGGGGGCGGAAATGATGAGAAGCCAATCAATGATTTCATCGGATGCTGAGCAGAGTGAAAGGGACATTTAGTGTTCACATTAAATTAGATAATGATTATTAAAAATGTCTCACATTGAACAAACAAAGGCATCAATTAACCTCCTAACACCCGACACAGCAAGCACACACACAATTCAGGTAGACATGTTACTAGAGTCAGTTCAAAACTGTTAAATAAGTCCCAAAATTATCAGAGGCTCAAAAGAATGTACAAAGCTCTTAGTTGTCATAGCAACAGATAAAATCTTATATCAGCAATTGGAAAAATCAGAAACTGAGCATAGGTATGACATCACTTTTTTATGTTTTTCAATGGTTCAAAGGATAGTAGGAAAATTTTTTCTAATTAGGTTGTTTGTTTTTTCCAGGTCTTTCCTGAATTTAGCAGATGGTATTAAGCAAGGTTTTAGGATAAGTGATCGGTCAACATCTCAATACCCAGAAAGGGTAAGCACGGCACGGAACAGGCCGCCTTGCAGGCGATGCAGAGGGCGGAGTCGGGCCACGGTCGCTGTCTGCTGCAGGCTAGTTGCTGCTGGAGCTTTCTCTCTCAGCCCTGTTTGCCCCTCACTGAGAGTGCGGAGGGAGCGTGTTGTCCGAGCACACAGCATTCCTTTGCACAGTGGCGAAGTTACATAACCTAATAGCGCTTGAAAAGTTACACTGCTTTCTGGATGACTATTTTGCAGGAATATAATTTCATTTTCATACAAATGCCTCTAAATGAATATGTAAAGAGGTATTTCCATTTCTAATTGCAGGCAAGGCCATACTTACCAATTTACTCAGGGCAGCATTTTCTAGCCAGAACACCTCGCGTGGCGCCACGGTGAGCGCCTGACATGCTGAGACGAACACGAGGTGTTGTGCTCTGCTTACTTAAGCTCAGAGTGACGAGCGGTTGGATCCTCTAAAACTTCTGTTCTGTGTGCAAAGTGTATCATTTGCATTTATTTCCAGACACAGACAGCATTTTTCTTTGCTGTGACTTTGTTTCTAAATTCATTCGGAGTGCAAGAATCATCAGGTGTCTGAAGATGGAGATCGTTAAGAAACGGTGCAGAAAGAATGTGTGTTCCAGAGGACGCTTCCCACGCACCACCTCACTCCACTGCCTGCTTCTCTGAGGAGACCGGGAAGCCCGCACTCTGTTCCCGCCCTGAGCTAGGCCTCCTCCCCATTCTTATCCTTGGGCATGTTTTCTCTCTGTGAAAGTGGTTAAGGATGCCTCATTAATTTTTCCGTTAAAATTAGAAAAACCATTTTTTCATTGACGGGCTTTTCATTTAGAAGCAGGATTTGCTGAAAGGGGCAATCCTATATAATAAAACCCTAATTGCAAATCGACCGAACAGTGAAATGAATGGTGGAACGACCAATTGCTATGACATGCACTGACCACCAGGGGGGCAGGTGCTCAATGCAGGAGCTGTCCCCTGTCGAGGCCAGCGAGTAGATGGTGCCAGGCAGCCAGCCAAGGAAGGTGCCAGCAGGGGGCCCCCCTGGATCGCCCCACCGGTCGCCCCACAGATCCACCTTGATCGCCTGCCAGGCCTAGGGACCCTACCCTATATATTAGGAACAGTCTCTTACTAGTAGTTTTAAAAATTAAAACCTGGCAAGGCTACTCTAACACTGAAAAAACAGGATGATACAGCGATGACATGCGTGGACTCTGGCTTGCACATTTTGTGGTCAGCCCTGATTCTGACACTTATTACTATGTAACAAAACCAATAACTTCTCTCTGCTTCAGTTTTTCCACCCATAAGATAGGGAAGATGGTACTACTGCCTCAGAAGTGTTAACGAAAAAAACCATTGAAACCTGTAAAGAATTTTAGTGAGTTTATTTGAGCCAAACTGTCGACATATGCCGGGAAGCAGAACCTCAATGAATTGAGATTATGCTCCGAAGAATGGTGGGTTACATCTGTATTTATGCATTGCCATCAAAGGAGGGACATAGGTGGGCTACATGAAATTCATTGGATAAAGTCAAATGGTGGGAAACCCCTGGGATTGGACAAAAAGTAAAATGATGGACACATACTTAGGTGGGTACAGGAACAGTTAACATGATAATGAAGGAATTTGAGGCATCTGTCCTGGCACCTACCACATTTGGTTGTGCCCCAAGGGCTCCAGCAAAAGAAGGAAGTTACAAGTTACCCAGACATCTCACAGATATGTTATCTCAGAGGCAAAAAGGCAAATGGGCTCAGTAAAGAAGATCCAAGTTGATCTTTGTCAGGGAAGATAGCAGCCTAGGAATGACTGCCCACTATAACCTGTTTGTAGTTAAATATTTAATTTTCAAACCATCCTTTGTGGTTATTCCAGGTCTCTGAGTTTGCAAGACTGCCACGCAGGCCTCCCCTGAGCTTGTCAGGTTAGCATGTGGCTCCTTTCGTCCACACATTCCCCTTTTGGTCATAAATCAATCCAAAGGATGCATTGATGACCAACCTTTTGGTTGGATAATGGAGTCCCACGGTGCTAGGAAGGCTCATTCCTAGGATGTCTCAGTGTCAGCATGTCTTGCTGAACAGGTGGACCACTGGGGATGGGGCAAGACCATAACCTTAGATGGCATTTAAGGTCGAATTATATATATTTTTTAAAAAGGCAGGTAAATGGGAGGCAGTCAGATCCTATATGTCCTTGTTAAAAAGTATTCTGGATCATTTCTAATTTTTGAGCCACCATGATCCGAGTCTTTTTACTGTTTGTCTTACGTTTTGCTTTTCTGCATCTAATATAACATTTACATATTATGGACAAAAGTAACAATAGTAAACCAATAACAGTGATTAGGAACAGAAAATGTCTAATATTAGACAAGGAAAAGTCTAAGGGGAACAAGCATCCCAGCTAACCGAAAAACCCTTTACATGTATTATCATAATTTTTATTAAGCTAATTATATGTTTTCCTCCTTCATCCACCGTCATTTGTACTTTATGATATGTTTGGCCGGATGAATTAAGACTCTCTATTATTTCATCATCTAGAAGTTCTAATTTCTCTTCTGGCCAATTAGTTTCCATAGAAATGACTTCATGGGGAGGATTAAGTTCAATTTCCCAATACATTGGTTTTTCAGTATCAATATTATCATAGGTTTTATGAACCTCAGGCAAAGTTATTTTGCCTATAATTTCAGTATTACACCATATTCCAGTATTATTTAAAGTAAACTTGGTGTTATTACAGTAAAAATCACTTATTATAACAGAAGAGTTTTTTAACCCTTCCCAGCAAAAACGCCCCTTTCCCATATACCATATATTGTTATTCATGGGGGTAGATACAATAGGCCAGGACTGGGTGAATTCAGTATTCCATATGGATTGGGGGCATAACCATTCACCTTTCCGACTTTCACAATCAGACAGTGATATGGGTTCCCATTGTTTATTATTTTTAAATATGGCCCATCTACTTCCCATTGGAAGTATTCTAGTATTATTGAGGATGGTCCCTATGCCGGCCAGTTGAACTACTGGGAATTTAAGCCTAGGATTTAACTCGCACCTGGGCTTTTAAAAACACAATATTGTAGATCACATTTCCCATTTAAAATTTTCCAAATGCCTGGGGAACCATATGAGTCCCATAAGTGTCTGGCCTGGGCTTCTGCAGCCATTATAGTTGGCCATTGTTTCATAGCCACTTCAGATTCCTTGCATTAGCATAGACAACAGGTCCAGTTGAATTAGGGCACAAGCATGTTCCCATTGTTGGGTTTGGGCATGAGTTTTTAGTCTGTACAACTTCAGCTTGTCCCGGATACCAAGGCCAGCCCCTACTGCTCCAAGTATTCCCCTTTTGCTTCTTTTAGGGGGACCAATGTTGTTGGATCCACCAGGAATGTTGTTGCCATTGGGTATCTATGGCTTGGGAGCAGTTAGGGTATACTGAGTGGAGCCCAAAATGTTGAGTTTCCCATGCCATAGTTAAATGGGGAAGGTGACCCCCAAATGAGCTAGAGTTTGAGTATTCCATAGGGCTTCCCACAAGCATCCAGGATGCAAGGATGGAGGGGTAATTATAAACATCTCTACCCACCAAATGATGTCAATAATTTCTGAAATGGGATCCATTGATTTCTTTCTTGTTTCACAGACATCCAGCCACAAGAGCATGGCTGGTGAGTCCGAGGACATGGTATGCTATGACAGATAAGACAGGCTGCTGCAAGCCTTTGGCCATCATATCCAGGTGTTTTTCTTAGCTATTCATCACCCATCTCTATAGCCATACAATATTCATCCAGATTACATCCATATACAATTCTACCAGTGGAATTATCAGGGAAATATTCTTGGAGGTATTTGCCTAAGGTGGGTCCTTTATAATAGAGCCAGAAAACAACAACAACAACAACAACCAAAGCTTATATTGATAGGAGAAGACCAATGTGTGGCTAACAAGGCATTAATTTCACTATCATACCTGATAACCAGAACATCATTGTATAGTAGGTAGGAAAGGTTAGCAGGTATCTAAGTTAAATTTTTCATATCTAATAAAGAAAGAGGTCTGGGGGGGTAGACATTGTTTCCACTAGGGAACCATAAGGATAATAATAATATGAAAATCATTTTATGTACATTCAATCAGTATCAATCAGATGATATAAAAACAAGCTATCAGTTTGTGAGTATACAGGCCTTGTTGACGTCATCTTGGGATAGCTGTCTGCCTCCGTGGTCAGCGACTTCTCGTCCTTGAAAAGTCTGTGATCTCCGCTGCAGACGGAGATGGTGTCAGAGATGGGAGTAGATGTCCATTCACAGTCAGATGCCTTTTTTAAATGAGAAATGTGAATCCATGAGTTAACTCCTTTAAGCTTAGCTGCACATGGGTTAGTTAGTAATACCTGGTAAGGTCCCCTCCAATGAGGTTGGAGAGTTTTTTATTTGGTGTCTTTTCCAAGACAGCAAATCTCCTGGTTGTAAGCCATGATCTTTGAACGCTTCGTCTCCCGGGAGCGCACTGTGAAATGAATCTGTTACCAATTTGTTAGTTCCTATAATGCAGAATGTCTGCTCTTTACCTTTCCCTATATTCAGGAAACAAGAGATTTAAGAGTCAACAATATTTTAAATAGAATCATAAGAATAATTATCTTCAATTCATTTAGTCCCATAGTTGTTTTTGTTTATTTATTCCTTGAAGTTCTATAAATCTTCATCCAGTTCAAAATATGACCTGCTTAGAAGCCTGCAAGTTAGAGTAAATCCGAGTCCTTTTCATGGATTTTTCTAGACATATATACCTACAAATGCATCAGAATAAAGCTGTCCACAAATGACAAAAATTTAAAAGTGGCATGGTTATAGATTTGATAAAAACTTTGCTTTTCTATTAAATATAACATTCCAAGACAACAACTTCTTGGTAAGTAATAATCCCTGTAAAATGACATAGAGAATAATATAAAATTTGTATACCTTTAGATTCAATTATAATTTCAACATATAAAGAATAATATGTAAGAGTTTAAAATGAGGCACATGGCTTATTGCAAGCAGTGTATTGAGCATTGAAAATAATACATAAACGCCCAATATGTGAAACGCAAATACCCAGAGTATCACTGGCAGACGCCCCCACAGGGAATCATGACTCTTGGCTTGCCAGTGTCCCTGACTGGACACATGCTACCCTCCTAAAGTTTCCTGTTTGAACTTAGCTCTGAGAATCTTTGCAAGTTTCTTTCTGAAGCAGAGTGCCTTAACAACGCACGTGACCTGTCCTTGCTCTTGATTGGAGCTCAGGCACATGGTCTTTCCTGATTGGCTAATTCAAAGGGAGGGGTTGGCCCTTGCTCTTTCAAGGGAAGAAGCAAACCATGCGGCCAACATGGCGGCTGCCAAGTCACAGTCCAAAATGGAGGCTGTCTAAACTATTCTTTGACAGAGAAGATGATTTCCCTAAAAGATAGACTGCCACAATTATATTTCAGACCAACAGACAGAAATCTCACTAGCTGTTTCTGGAGGCTGAACCCTGAGAGGGAGAGCAAGAAGAGCCCCCAAGATGAAGAATTCTTGGCAGCTGCTGGGACGTTCTTGCAATCTCTCTCAAGCTTTCAACCACACAACACACAACTAGGCTTCCCCAAAGCGGGACTTGCCTCTTCTTTCAACAAATTAAACAACAACAAAGAGACACAAAAACATCAACACTCTTATACAGGCGCGCAGAAAACACACTAAGAATTTACACCAGAGAATGTCTAGCATTAAAATTTCCAAAGCAGTGTCTTTTGTCCCCGGTTCGGGAACTGCCCCTCTCTAGAATTTCAGTACATTCCCAAAGGACTATTCAAAAATGGCTGTAGACATTTGTTAACTTCAAAATAGTTCTGAAACAGTCTCTGAAAATCTTTTTTATTAATTTCCATCTTATTGGAAGAAAATTTTTTCTTAGAAGCTTCTAGTTTCCAAATCAAGATACGCTTCCCATATACTCATTCACTTTAATTTCAGAGCCGGCATTTTTTTTTTTTTTTCCTGCATGCAAAATATTAACATAGGTACCCCAAACAAACTGCATTTTTTTTTCTTTCTTTTTTCTGGCCATTCCTCAGTTAATATTTTCTAGTTAAATTTTCTCATTTCTGTTAAGTACTTGCAAGTAAAGGCTTCTTATCAGGAGTATTAAATGAGGGCTGGGGTCTTGGGAGTTTCTAGCCTTGGAGGCACAATTTCCCATGTTAAATTTTTTTATTTTTGGATATCTGTAGTCTGAGCAAACTTTAGATATGTTATGTAGTAGGTCAAATGTGGCCTCAGTTTCTCTCCCGGCTGTCTAAAACCACAAAAAAAGTTTTGGGGCCCGGGCAGACCAAATCTTATGGTGGCCCCCTAGAAAAGCCATTTAGCAGTTGTGTCGGAACTTCCAGATGGGGCTCCTGCATTTCTGACACTTCCACAAAATTCTTAGTCACCTAAGAACACCTCAGAATCGGACTATTCTTTACAAATAAAGAAAATGTTGCCCCTTTATCTTCGGAGCTGAATGAGTTCAGCTCATTTATACGGCGAAAGTTACTTTTGCTCAGACTCTCAGCAATTCCAATTGAAAAGCCAAAATCAAAACCAGCCACCCATTTTTTTTTCTCCAGTCCCGCCTTAGCCTGGGTTCTGCCAACCCTTAACCTGGGGTTCTGTCAACCCTGGTTCCACCTCGAGGATTTTAAAACACAGCTCAAATAAAGTCAGACCCTCTACCAAAGCGAGGGAAGGTCCTGGATCCAAGAGACGACTCACCCACGTTCACCCAATGGGCGGAGAACCGGTGGGCTCAAGGGGCCCTTTGCTGGATCCTAGCTCCAAGTCCAAGTCCATAGGATGATCCTGGGTGAGTTTTCTTTGGAATCCTGCCACGACTACACCAAGTAATGTTAACGAAAAAAACCATTGAAACCTGTAAAGAATTTTAGTGAGTTTATTTGAGCCAAACTGTCGACATATGCCGGGAAGCAGAACCTCAATGAATTGAGATTATGCTCCGAAGAATGGTGGGTTACATCTGTATTTATGCATTGCCATCAAAGGAGGGACATAGGTGGGCTACATGAAATTCATTGGATAAAGTCAAATGGTGGGAAACCCCTGGGATTGGACAAAAAGTAAAATGATGGACACATACTTAGGTGGGTACAGGAACAGTTAACATGATAATGAAGGAATTTGAGGCATCTGTCCTGGCACCTACCACATTTGGTTGTGCCCCAGGGGCTCCAGCAAAAGAAGGAAGTTACAAGTTACCCAGACATCTCACAGATATGTTATCTCAGAGGCAAAAAGGCAAATGGGCTCAGTAAAGAAGATCCAAGTTGATCTTTGTCAGGGAAGATAGCAGCCTAGGAATGACTGCCCACTATAACCTGTTTGTAGTTAAATATTTAATTTTCAAACCATCCTTTGTGGTTATTCCAGGTCTCTGAGTTTGCAAGACTGCCACGCAGGCCTCCCCTGAGCTTGTCAGGTTAGCAGGTGGCTCCTTTCGTCCACAGAAGGATCATGTTATGTACTACTTTTTATAATCAGGACAAAAAAATGTAGCTGCCCATACAACAGCAAGATGCCTTTCACCTGTATGAAAAGTATGGTCACTGGTGCATGCAGCATCCTGGATTGTGAGAGGGCACAGGCCGGGCTGAGGGGACACCCCCTCCATGCATGAATTTCGTGCACTGGGTCTCTAGTTGAACTATAAATGTATTTGATTAACAATTAACAGCTGGATGACAGCCCCAGAGGCTGACATGCAGAGATAGGCAAAGTCCACCCTTTCGCAGCCTGGTAGACAAGTTATCCACCAAGTTGCTATGGGGTTGGTGTCCTGTGAAATGTCACCTGTCTCATAAATGGCTTAGCATTCTACTTTAGGATTTCCCCCGTGACTGAGCACTCCTGTTTCTCAGGTGATCCCAGAGTCAGCCCCTTTGTCTTCCCTGCTGATACTTGATCGCTCTTTATTTGCATGTGAATTTTGTCATTAACAGGCACAATCCAAGTAAGGCACACATTGAAGAAGAAATGGTTTACGCTCCCATGCTGTCCTGGCCTCCAGGGACAATGGATTTTCCCTTTGTGCTGAGCCAAGGATTCTTGTAGCCCTACCTACCACCCTCCCAGGAGGCTTCCTCCTGCCACACCCAGTGAGGACCCAGCCCAGACTGAGGACACCCTTGGGAACTATTCTTGCTGTCAGTGGAGAAGTGGCTCTCAGAGGGTCTTTGTAACTTCCTTCAATGTCTGGCATGAAATTGGATATAAGGAGCCCTTCTAAATCAGACACAACAACACACTTGTTCTCCTTTCTACCAAGTCATTGCACCATGACTCGGAACTGTCGTTAACAAAGTTCCTTATGCTCCCAACTCCTCCTTCGAGGTTCACCTCCTGGCCTTCTCTGGTTCTGACTCTTCTCCAGGATACACCTCCCGTGCAACCTTCTCAGTGGGGGCTGGCCTGGTCTCCCCACAAACCCTATTTCTGAGACAGGAAATGGAGTTGAGGTTTCTTTTCCCCACCATCCTCTCCCACCTCCCAACAGAGCTGCTTCAGTCTCGGCCATCGCCCTACCACTTCCTACCCTGAAGTGTGACTGTCCTACTGTCCTTCTGGACACCCTCTGCCACATTCTTGTCACCTGAGCATCAGTGTTAATGGCATCCAGCACCTGGCCACTCTTCCCTTGATGTTCTCATTGCCAAAGATGGTTGCCTCCACTTGGCCTCAGCCCACCCAACCGTGGTCCACACAGCCCCGTCGATGGTCTGTGGAGCCAGAGAAGGCAGTGTGCTTGGAGCAGAATGAACAGGTGTGAAGGATGGGGGACATGTGAGTGATGCAGGGCCTTTAGGCTGGGGTGCAGGTTTGCATGTACAAAAGGGGGGTATTAAGCAAGTAAGTGATGTGATTGGGTGTGGGCTGTAACAGGGTGTCTCTGGCTTCTCTGCGGGAACTGAATGACTGGAGGGCAAAGTGGAAGCCGGGAAACTAGTTTGGAGTGTTCTAAGTGTAGCTCCTGCCTGAGATGACACCTTTCTGGAGGAAGCTGACTGCACTGCACAAGCTAGGCCTCAGCCTTGATTTCTCCTCAGGCCACCACCTCACCGCACTCCGCTGCCCAGAAGGTCTTACTCTGTGATCTCCCTTCTCCCCGGCCATGGTGGTCTCGGTCACTGTCACCTCGCACCTAGGCTACTGCATTCATCGCTTCGCTCCTCCTTTTTTCTACTCCTGATGGATCTGAATTTCAGTAATGTAGCATGAAGATGTTCATGAAACATGGCTTTTAAAGAAGCCCTTGATTATGACATAGCCCTGAATTCCATTGCAGGTAGGGTGACATTCAGCTTCACGGGTGCCGTCCCGCCTCACATGGTTGGCCTTTGCCCACTATCTGACTCTTTTCCGTTTCGCCCTTTTACACAATTCACTACAGCCACTTGCACCTCAGCTTGGAAAGCAAGTCAAGTTCTGAGAATAGGCTTTTTTCCCTCAGATTTTGCATCCATTTTTCCTTCAGTAAGAGCACCATTTCCAACAGCTCTCAGCAAGCCACCTCCTTTGGGAAATTTGGGTGATCATGTTGTCAGACAGGCCAGCCCCATGGCCCCACCCACATGGTTAGTTTCTATTACACAGCTCCTTCCACAACTGGTATTTAACCCGATGATGAGGGCTAAGAGTGAAGGGACCACGTACATGTTCATTGATTTATCCTCAATCCATTACCATGTCTGACTCTTAGTAGGCACTTTTTACTTTTCAAAAATAAGTGAATTAGAAAGATACAGTTGTAAAGGAGTTCAGGTTTCTGATATTCTATTCCTTCTTTCCAAGTGTAGCCCTGCCTCCAATGTAAACCCCTGGTAGACGCTGGATTTCTCTGAACCAAGGTTTCTTCTAAAATAGGGGCTGCACTGTGGGGAGCGGTACAGAGTTTCCTCAAAAAATTAAAAATGGAACTGCATTATGACTCAGAGATCCCAATTCTGGGAGTATATCCTAAGAATCCTGAAATACCAATTTGAAAGAATGTATACACCCCTCATAGCAGCTCATAGCAGCATTATTTACAATAGCTAAGATTTGGAAACAGCCCAAGTGCCCATCAGTAGATGAGTGGATAAAAAGCTGTGGTACATTACACCATGGAATACTACTCCACCATAAAAAAAGGAACTCTTACCTTTTGGGACAGCATGGATAGACCTATAGAGTATTATACTAAGTGAAATAAGCCAGTCAGGGAAAGACAAATACCATATGATTTCACTCATGTGTTGAATCTAATGAACAAAATAAACTAACAAACAAAATAGAAACAGACTCAGAGAACAGACTAACAGCTGTTCAGGGAGAGGGGATTTAGGACTTGTTGTAAAAGGTGAAGAGATTAAGCAAATAAAAAAACAAAATTCATGGACACAGATAACAGTATGGTGATTACCGGAGGGAAAAAGAGTGGGAGGAGATAGAAGAAGGAAGAGGGGGCATAGATGGTGATGGAAGGAAACTTGACTTGTGGTGGTGAACAAAAAATACAATACACAGATGCTGTGTTATAGAATCATACACCGGAAACTGATATAATTTTATTAACCAATATTACCACAATGAATTCAATTTAAAAATAAAATAAAAATAAATAAGTAAAATTGGGGCTGCTTTATTACATCCCCACTGTCTGTCCCCTGGTATACCCGACGGGCCTCGGTGTTCAGCTGCCTGCATCGCCCCTCTCTCCAGCAGCTTTGCTCTGAAGCCCCAGCTGCCCAGCCCCTCAGCACATGTGCTCCCTGCTGAAGTGCAGCCAGGAGGTGTCTGTTTTATTCTAACACATTCTCCTTCTTTCCTTATCTTTTTTTTGTGTGTGTGTGTGTGCTTGTTTTACTTCCTTATTTATCAAAAGACCAATTAACTGGGTTTCCTTTACATGCCTGCAGATGGGGTTCCAAATTTCCCCAAAGTGTCCCGTCCATCTGCCAGTCAGTTGTGTCTCTTCCTTTCTCTTTGGGCTTCAGTGTTCTCCCACCAACTCCCCCTCAAAAGCTGCTCCCACCCAGGAGAGACCGTGGCCCACCTGTGCTCACCGCCTCCCTAGTTCACACCACTTAAACCACACGCGGGGGCAGTGATTATGACGGAGGTTTCCCAATTCTCACCCATTCTTCTCTATTTGGGGATGGATTATCTGCATCGCTAAGTGCCCCTGCATTCATGGGATCCTAGAATACTCTAAGAAAGGCGTTCACAGTGTTATCTAAAATGTTAACTCAATGATTTCAGACGTAAATTCCTTATCGCCAATCATTCCAATAAGACTATTAACTTATTGTTTGGCGTTTACTCCCCTCAGTACCAAAATCATCACAGGAAACTGAACAGGTGTGCACAGGAGCGCCACCCCCAGGGGAGCTGATTGTGGACACCCAGAGTGAAACACTTCTATTGCACTTGTTCTCTCAGGCTGGGGTGTGCACAGTGTCATCCCACACTCTTCACAGGCTGGATGAAGGGGGCTACAAGGAAGAAAGGAATCTCCTAGCATAGCATAATACAGCAGGAAAAAAGAACTACTCCAAATACTGTAGTATTTTTTAATACAATACTCTTAATTTAATTTCAATACTTGTTGAAATCAACATAGATAAAACCATGAGAAAACTTATTTAATGGTATAGGAAAAAAATTTGCTTCTGGTCAGAGTAGCAAATTGCTTGGCCACATTCATGGGACCCACCTGCAAAACAAAGAAATTCCCATAGCCTGTTCTGCTGCTGCTAGGTATATACATACACATACGTGTTAAAAAAAAATGGATTGAATACACTTTTGTTTTTTTTTACTAGTTCTAAGATAAGGAAAAGTCTTGATCCTTTGAATGTATAAACTCACTCAGCTATTTTTGGAATGATCATCCTATCTAATAAAAGACTAATATGCAAATTGTCCACACCTCTGCTACAACCACAGGCCACACCCACCAGCCAATCAGGAGCGAGTATGCAAATTAACCCAACCAAGATGGTTGCGGCCACAGAGAGAGCAGGAGGCTTGGGTTTCCCCGGCAATGGAGGAAGCCAAGCTTTCCGCCTGCCCTGGCCGGCCTAGGCCTCCACTCAAGGCTACAAAGTTTCAATTATAGAAGATAAATAAATCCCAACAAAAATGGTGGTAGCCACGGAGCTGGAGAGAGCAGGAGGCATGAGTTGCCCCCGGCAATGGAGGAAGCCAAGTTTCCACAACCCTGGCCTGCCTTGGCCTCCGCTTAAGGCTACAAAGTTTCAATTATAGAAGATAAATAAATCCCAACAAAAATGGTGGTAGCCACGGAGCTGGAGAGAGCAGGAGGCTTGAGTTGCCCCCAGCAATGGAGGAAGCCAAGTTTCCACAACCCTGGCCTGCCTTGGCCTCCGCTTAAGGCTACAAAGTTTCAATTATAGAAGATAAATAAATCCCAGATACCAGGGCCTCCACTTGGGTCACAGGGGGCGTGGCCAGCCTGCAAACCACCACAGGCCCCTCACCCAGGCCTCCCCCCAAGGGAACCCCCACCCTGATCCAGGACACCCTTCAGGGCAAACCAGCCAGCCCCCACCCATGCACCAGGCCTCTATCCTATCTAATCCTATCTAATCAAAGAATAATATGCAAATTGACCATCACTCGAACACACAAGATGGCTGCCCCCATGTGGTCAAAGATGAATGCCCCCATGTGGACACAAGATGGCCGCCACAAGATGGCCAGCAGGGGAGGGCAGTTGGGAGGGACCAGGTCTGCAAGGGAGGGCAGTTATGGGCAATCAGGCCAGCAGGGGAGGGCAGTTGGTGGGACCAGGCCTGCAAGGGAGGGCAGTTGGGGGTGATCAAGCCTGCAGGGAGGGCAGTTAGGGGCAAACAGGCTGGCAGGGGAGCAGTTAGGCATCAATCAGGCTGGCAGGGGAGTGGTTAGGGGGTGATCACGCTGGCAGGCAGAAGCGGTTAGGGGCAATCAGGAAGGCAGGCAGGTGAGCAGTTGGGAGCCAGCAGTCCTGGATTGTGAGAGGGATGTCTGACTGCCCATTTAGACCCTGCTAGGATCGGGCCTAAACACGCAGTTGGACATCCCTCAAGGGGTCCCAGATTGGAGAGGGTGCAGGCTGGGCTGAGGGACACACCCCCCTGTACAAATTTTGTGCACCGGGCCTCTAGTCTATATATATATAACCCTAATATGCAAATAGATTGAATGGGGGAACAACCGAACAACCAGTCGCTATGACGTGTGCTGACCACCAGGGGGCGGGCACAGAACATGGCAGGCATCGGCTGCAGTGGGATAGTGGAGCAGGTGAAGTGGGGGTGCCAGACCAAGGCGGGGTGCCAGTCACTGTCGTCAGGGCAAACCTCTGGAGGTTACTGAAAGTTCTTTGCTCCTGCGCCGTGGTCCCAGCTGGTGCTCGCACCTGCTGCCAGCGCTGGCCCTGTGCGCACCTACTGCCGGTGCCAGAGCCGCTGTTTGCACCCACTGCCGGTGCCCAGCACCAGCCTCGATTGCTTAGCACCATCAGCAGGTGCGAGCAGCGTCTGCTGGCCCCAATCACCCCTCAGGGCTTCTCCACCTCCCCCTGTTCCTGAGGGACAGTTGGGGCCTGCAGCTGCCTCTCACACCCGCTGCCAGTGCCACTGCTCACACCTACTGCCGGCACCCAGTGCCAGTCCCGATAGCTTGGCACTGTCAGCAGGTGTGAGCCGAGCTGCCAGCCGATTGCCCCTGAGGGTTTCTCCACCTCCCCCTGCTCCTGAGGGGCAATCAGGGCAGCAGCCGCCACATGTACCCGCAGCTGGCACTGGCCCCAATCACTCTGTGCCCTCAGTGTGTGGAAATGGCTGCAGGGGGAGCAGGGTTTCTGGCAGCCAGGGGACTAGGGGGCTGAGGCAGGAGGGGCTGGGCAGGGGGTGTGGAAGATGGGCAGAGACCCACCCCTGTACCCCTGTGCCCACTGCAGCCTCACAACCCACAGTTCCTTTCAAGTTACACAAATTCGTGCATTGGGCCCCTAGTACCTTAATATTAGCATTAAAAAATGAGCCAGCCAAAGAAATTTTAAGGAACTGTAATTAGTTTTATCAGTTTCATTTTAATGCAAATGTAAAGAAATTGCATAACTGGTTTGAGGTTAATCATTTTCCTAGTAAGGCAGCAAATGCAGCATGTTGTCTTTTGGCCCACCGTCTCTTCACTGAGCAGACACAGTTCGATGGTTGGGACCAGGACCTCATGAGGAGACAGAAGAAGAGGGCTAGGTAGTCAGGGACTGGACCGTGGAGGAAGGAAGTAGAACTGGGGAACCAAACCAACAGATATGAGTTGCTAAGGCCACCCAGCTGGGCAGGAAAAGAAGGGCCTGCATGGGAGCTTTCAAATGTATGGATGTTACAAGACAGGCAGCTTGCAAATAACCAATCACAAGACAGTGAGGCATATAACCAATCCCAAGGATGTTGCTAAGGCAGAATTCTTTGAAAGTACCAATCAGGAGCTAGCAAGGCATGTATCTACCTCTAGACCAGTGGTTCTCAACCTTTCTAATGCCGCGACCCTTTAATACAGTTCCTCATGTTGTGGTGACCCCCACCATAAAATTATTTTCATTGCTACTTCATAACTGTATTTTGCTACTGTTAATGAACTGTAATGTAAATATCTGTGTTTTCCGATGGTCTTAGGCGACCCTGCTAGAGGTTCTCAACCTGTCGCGACCCACAGGTTGAGAACCGCTGCTGTAGAGCCTAATACCATCGGAAAACACAGATATTTACATTACGATTCATTAACAGTAGCAAAATTACAGTTATGAAGTAGCAACGAAAATTATTTTATGGTTGGGGGTCACCACAACATGAGGAACTGTATTAAAGGGTCGCGGCATTAGGAAGGTTGAGAACCACTGCTCTGGACAAAGAACCACACTATCCCATATCTCTCAGCAGTGCTAGGTTCCTGGCAGGGAATATGCTCCCCAGGCCCACGTGGCTTATGGCCAGGAGGGCCACCACACTGGACTAGTGGACTTCAGTTAGCTGGGATGCTGAACTACACCCAGCTGCAACATGGAAAGGAAGGCTGGACGCAGCTGCTCCTGTCCCCAGCTGCACCTGTTCCAGGACTGGCTTCTCCCAATAAACTTTGCTTCCGCTAATTGTTTTTTCTCTGCAGATTCATTCTTTGATTTTGAGAGACAACAATCTCAGATGCGACAGCACATTTTGTTTTCACTAGCATAGAGCTCTACATCCCCGCCAGGCTTCCCGTGCCCCGCGGAGGGTGCAGGCTGATTTTCAGGGGAAACATTCCTGACAGCCGCTGGCTGAGGACGCACACAGCGAGGGGAAGGAGAAGGGATGAAGCCTGTTGCAATTGAGAACGCAGAAGGCATGCTGGGGGTCTGAAAAGGCAGGCGGGGGCTGCTCTGAGTTAAAGGTGAAGAACCTGTTCTAAAGCAGCAGAGAAACTAGCAGAGTTGCTTGTCTGAGAGCCAGAAGTCCACAACGACCTTGAAAATGTTCCTGTTCCTCCTGGGCAGTTTTGGCTCCTACCCCCTCCTCTGTTGAAACCCTGAGCACTGGCTTCCTCCCCTGTGGACTCTAAACTGCTGGGTTTGCTCACGGTGATCTGAGCAGTGAATTCCTTGCACATGGCAGGAGCTCAGGAAAGCCTGTTTGGCTTCCGCACCAGGCTCAGTCTCCCCTTTAGACTCACTGCTTGTTGACAAAGGAAACCCAGAGCCAGGATCCTGGGTGGCTGAGGTCAGGAAATAGGTGGCCATGTGGGGATGTGAGGACGCTGTGCTCCAAGCTTACAAAACGAATCAGGGCCGGATCCGAAAAGCTGCCCTCCATCTGGCCTGTGAAACCTCGCAGCCAGGGCCCTGGCTGCTGCCCTTGCAGCTTCCCTGCCGGTCCCGGCTATTTCCATGACTTGCTCATGGAAAATGTTGGAGTCTTCTCAAGAAATCAAATAACAATATGCATAACACAGGCACGCCTGATGGATATGCACCGATCTATGGATGGTCTCCATGGATGGTGGTTTCCATGGATAGTTTCAGAACATTAGATGCAAAAATCCTGAACACAGCTGCAACATAGGATATTACTTAGTCTAATCTATTGCCACACTGAAAGCTGCACAAGGGATTCATTAAAATGTGAGTCTATTTCAACAGGAAGAGAATCAAATGACCCTGAAAATCCTTGCTTAATCTTTTCTTTTCAGCTTCCATCAACAAATGACAGTTCTCATTATCCTGAAAATTAGCAACTGGGATTTGTCACTGACCCACTATTCACAAGCATTGCAAGTAAAAATTGTGTCTAAAGACCGAAGAAAATGCAAACCTATAAATAACTGTAGGAATAGATGAATAATAGCATCTATCTAAACAAATCCAAGGATTGTTTTTTTAAAATTGATTTCAGAGAGGAAGGGAGAGGGAGAGAGAGATAGAAACATCAATGATGAGAATCATTGATTCTGTCTCCTGCATGCCCCCTACTGGGGATCAAGCCCACAACCCGGGTATGTGCCCTTGACTGGAATCGAACCTGGGACCTTTCAGTTTGCAGGCTGATTCTCTATCCACAGAGCCAAACCAGCTAGGGCTCCAGTCTGATTTTTTTTTAAAATGTTTTCATTGATTTTTTTTTTTAGAGAGAGGAAGGGAGAAGGATAGAGAGAATCTCAATGAGAGACAGACTTTGATTGGTTGCCTCCTTCATTCCCCCTACTGGGGTGGACCTCACAACCCAGGCATGTGCCCTGACTGGGAATTGAACCCCAGCAACCTATTGGTTCATGGGTTGACACTCATCCACCTAGCTATACTGACCAGGGTCCAGTCTGATTTTTTTTAAATGTACTTCTGTGAGGTTCTTACTATAGAGTATTAGCTGGTATAACCTAACTTGATTCATATGGTTTATACAAATCATAAATTTTCTTTATAATTTCAAAAAAATTCTCGTCATAATCTTACATGAACTGAGACATTAAAAAAAGGAATGAATCTGATTCTCGATTCTGCAATGCTGGGAGAACTCCTGAGAACACCTCTCCTTGAATGGGATAATCCAGAGCAGCTCACCTAAGAGTGCTAGGTTACTACCCTCCTTACCCAACACAAGACTAGAGGCTTGTTGTCTGTAGGGGCTAAAGCAGAGGTCTTTGGGCCAGGACCCAGCTGGCACATGAGTGCAGAGAACTGTAACAATTAAGTGAAAAAGTACATGTTGAGTTGTGAGGTATCCAACCCTTTTCCACCAAATCAAATCACTGTGGCCACTGGCTCATATGGGTGAGCCAGAGGCTGGAAGACCTTTCTCTGAGGTACTGACCAGCTGAGAGAAGGGATCTGATTACATTGACAATCGGGGCCCATCCAAACTAATTACACCCTGGGGCCTAGAGAAGCCCACAGCTGGGCAGCGGCCCTCAGGACATTCAGAGGCGACGACTCACCAACAGATAAAAGCAACTTGGAAAGAAACCAAAACTATCTCCCCAAAAAGGAACTAAAAAATGTACAATTAATAGTCTTAATTTAAAAAAAAAAACATATTGCAAACAAAAAGCAAAGTCCTACAAGCTCTGAAAATAATACTTGTAGGTAAAAATAGGTTTAGAAAACAAATAAACAATATATAAGAAATTAAATCCTCCAAAGAGGTTTTAGAAGATAGAGTGCATCTCCCAAAACAAATATGAACACAGGAAAGTTAGACAGCCAGGCCGGAAGCTCCCACGGACGAAGGGAAGAGCGCCCCCGGCTGTCTTCAGCTGGAGGCAAAGGGAGACGAAAGCCTCCGGGGGAGGAGGTGTCTATGCAAAGTCTCAGCAAGTGTAATGCCGTGAACAGCTCAGCAAAGCCACGTGAAACTAGACGATACCGGAGCAGGGGAAATACTTCCTAATGTAGAATTCCATACCCATTCAAATAAAGAGTGAGCTTATAATTACAAAACTTGTGTTAGCAACTGAATGCTGTGCCTCCTTGAAATCTGTGTTTTAAATTGTACTCCCCTGTGTGATAGTGGTGGGAGGAGGGGCCTGAGGGTGGTAATCGGGCCATTAAGGCATTAGTGGCCTCATAAAAGAGACCTCACAGGGCCCGACTGCCCTCTGCCTGTGAGGACAGGAAGACGTTCTCACCAGACACTGACTCTGCTATGCCTTCACCTTGGAATTCCAGCCTCCAGACTGTGAAATAGGTAAGTATTGTTGCTAAGCCCCAGGATTCTGTTATAACATCCCAAATAGACGTAGACAATCTCAATAATTTACCCTCCTATACACTCTTTCTTTAAATTTATTAAAGATAGGTTTCTCCAAAATCATGCAGTAAATTGATATTAATATTGTTGAGTGCTTACTATGCATTTTCCCAACCAATTTACATCCATTGCACATCTATTATGTAATTAATTCTTCCCAAAGCCCAGGAAATGTGTACAGTCATGAATCTCCTGTTACAACTGAGGATACTGAGGCTGAGAGAAGATAAGTAAAATAAGTACAATCAAGACATTTTTCTCTACTCTTCTCCCTTGAAACACATGAAAACATTATTTCTTAAAAATAATAACAGGCATGACAACCCAAACTCATACATTTAAAGAAACAAGGACTAGGTCATAAAAACCATCCTGAACCACACTTACCTGGAGCTGAGATGTCCAGGGCAAGGCAGAGATGGCTAAGAGCTGTTACATGTGCCCTTGGACCTTGAGGAGGACACACATTCCCCCTCAGTGTTTCACAATCCTCAATGCCATGTTCCATGATTCTGGATTTCAAAGTGAAGCCCAGGGCAAGACCAGGCCAGGGGCAGGCCTGGGGGTGCCCTGAGTATAATGCCCCCGGCTTTCTGTTCTTTGGTGGCCTCACAATGAGCAGCTTTATCCCTGTCACCTCCTCTGCTGGTCTCTAAATGCTGAAGGTCATGATATTCAATCCTAAACCCCTCTCTGCATTTCCTAAATTCTCTTCCCATGGGTCCTTGCTCCAGTGGCTTCTCACCCTGCAGAGGTTGACATTTCTTCAGTCCTGCTTTCTCCTCAGAGCTCTAGCTGTATGCCTAATGGTCCACCTACCATCACTGACATGGACTTAATGTTTCTGCCCACACCCCCCAAAAATTATATATTGCAGAGTTAACCTCAGCGTTGTTGTTTAGATATGGGGCCTGTAAGGTAGTAATTAAAGTTAAAGGAGGCCATAGGAGTGAGGTCCTGATCTTATTGGGTTAGTGTCTTTATAAGAAGAGACACCAGAGCCCACCCGACGCTCAGTGGTTGAGCGTCGACCTATGAACCAGGACATCACAGTTCAGTTCCCTGTCAGGGCACATGCCCAGGTTGCCGGCTAGATCCCCAGTGGGGGGCGTTCAGGAGGCAGCCAATCAATGATTCTCTCTCATCATTGATGTTTCTATCTCTTTCTCTATCTCCCTTCCTCTCTGAAATCAAGAGAGAGAGAGAGAGAGAGAGAGAGAGAGAGAGAGAGAGAGAGATCAGAGCTCACGCTCTCTTTCTGTGCATGTACACTGGAGAGAGGGCACACGAGCACACGGCCAGGAAGAGAACTCTCCCCGGAAACTGACCATGCTGGCAGTCGCCCTCCACAACAGTGAGGAAATACACGCGTGTGGTTAGGCCATCAGACTAATCCAGTCCTCACATGCACTACATGATTATGTCGAGTTCAATATATTCAAAACCAAACTCTTGATTTTCCCTAAAAACAGTTTTTTGCCTGGCTGGCGCGGCTCAGTGGTTGAGCATCAACTTATGAACCAGGAGATCACAGTTCGATTCCCAGTCAGGGCACATGCCCGGGTTGTGGGCTCAATCCCCAGTGTGGGGCGTGCAGGAGGCAGCCGATCTATGATGTTTCTCTTTCATCATTGATGTTTCTATCTCTCTCCCCCTCTCCCTTTCTTCTGAAACCAATAAAAATATATTAAAAAAAAACAAACAAAACAGTTTTCAACATCTAAGTTTTGAAACTGGGAATCTGGGAGCCATTCTGATTTTGAGTGGCCTAACTCTCCGCATCCGCTGCGTCATGAAGTCCTGTTGGTGATGTCATTCTCTCCATCCTCACACACCCTTGTAGTCTGAGACCTCATCTGGTGCCCTTGAACTCTTTCAATAACCACCAAAGCTTCCTTTTTTTCCCCTTTGTGTCAAGTCAATCCATTTTTCATAAAGAAGGCAGAGTAATTTTTGCAAAACAAAGCAGACTCCAGGCTTAAAACCCTCCAATTACCTCCCGTTATTCATTTTGATCTGACCCCCGCCCTTCAAAAAAATATTTGAGTCTTTGCATTTTGGAAAATATCTTGCTTGTGCATCTACATTTAAATAAAGGTAATTGGGCTTGAGGTAGAAAATAAATGATATATATTTTCTGAAGAACTATAGATCTTATTACATGATCTTTCCCTGGCTAATACTGCATAATGAAAAATCTGATTGAACATATATTAAAAATAAATATCTGTTATGTGCCAGAAATAGCCTAGGTCCTGCTCTTTCTCCCTGTGGAGATTTCATTGTGGTTGGATTTGACAATAACAGATAATAAGTGATTACCACGCACAGAATGGACTTCCACTTCCAGGAAGGTGAAGCAATTGCACTTCTCTCTAATCCTTCTTCAAGGTGCAGCCCCAAACGCTGGGCATTACATAGAAAAGAAGCAAAAGGAGGGTGGGGAGAAAAGGATAGACAGACAAACAAAGGTGGGGTCTCCCAGAAAGAAGAGCATGCTATAGAGCTGTTCCGAACTGAACTGTGCCCCCCAATTCGTGTTGAAGCCCCAACCCCCCCCATGTGCCTGTTTGGAGATGTGGGGCTCTCAGGAAGGGAGGAAAGTTAAGGGAGTGTGTAAGAGTGGGGCCCTGATCCCATAAGACGGGTACACTTATAAAACAAAGTAAAACACCAGCGCACGCTCTCTGCCACCCGAGGAACAGAAAAAAGGAAGAGTCCTCACTAGGAACTGAATTGCCCACACTGTGGTCTTGGACTTGCAGCTTCCAGAACTGTGAGAAAATAAGTGTCTACCGTTTAAACCACACATCTGTGGATATTCATTATGATGGCCTAAGAAGACTAATACGCGAGTCACTAGAAAACAACAAAAAACATTATTGGATATTAAAAATTGATCATTAAAATTAATAAAATAAATACTTAATTTAAAAAGTAGCTAATATTGAATTCATGTTGAGAAGAATAAGTGATAAAAATGCACCAGACGTGTAGGCTTACAGATATTCAAATTTAATATTTATCTAAAGGTATTTTGCAGGAGAAAAAGAATACAGTAAAACAGAAATAATTTATTAAAAAACACAATCTTTGGGTTAAATTTTTTATTCTTTTTCTTTGCCAAATATGCATAAATAAATTCAAAGCCACATATCTGGATGCAAATTTGTAAATTTTCTGACCTGAAGCAGGAGCAGCCCGGGTAACGGGGAGCAGGCTGCTTTGTAAATCTCAGATCTGTGCAGGTTTTCCTCTAAGGCCTGCTGGTGCGGCCATTGCTGACTTTCTATTAAAACCAAAGCTCTCTGTGCTGTGTACCGGGAGATGTGACAGAAAAATGCAGGCTGGGCTGCCTGCCCCAGTGAATGCCAAACCTGTGAAACAGGTGCTGGTGCAAAAGAAAGAGGTTTTATTCGGGTGTCGTGCCCCCCGGGAGAACGGTGGGCTCCCACCTCAAAAACCATCCCCCTTCCTGCTCAACCCCTGTGTTCTCATCGGAATAGGGAGGTGAGGCTTTTTTCCTATCCAATTATCTTGCTAGCTTTTGGCACACTCAGTAGCCTATCCATTCATCTTTCTAGCTTTTAGTGTGCTTGGGCCATATCTATTCATATTTTTAGTGTTGGGCACACTCAGCGTAACCCTCCCCCGCTGCCATCTTGGCCAATGGGGGAGATTCCCTGGCTTGCCGACTGGCTGTCTACAATATCAGTGATACTTAGTTGTGTCACCAGTCTGTGAATGTTTAAATTAATTTTTGAAATTACTATAGATTCACTGGAAATTGCAAAGATAATACAAACATGCCCTGCCCGGGTGGCTCAGTTGGTTGGAGCATCCTCCCGTACAGCTAACGGCTGTGGAGTCTAATTTTATTCTTTTGCACGTGGTTACATAATTGTTCCAGCATCATTTGTTGAAATGACTATTCTTTTTCCATTAAATGATTTTGGCACCTTAGTAAAGAATCAGTTGGTCAGATGACATGATTCTATACATAGAAATCACTAAAGACTCCATCAAAAAATTATTAGAAACAATAAACAAATATGTAAAGTTGCAGGATACAAAATCAATGTATAAAAATCCACTCCCTTCCTTTATACTAACAATGAAACTTCAGAGAAAGAAATGAAAGAAAACAATTCCTTTTGGAATTGCAACCAACAGAATAAAATACCTAGGAATAAACATAGAATGTGAAAGACCTATATGCATGAATTAATATTTAATGAGCAAAAGTAGGTTTACAGTTGTGAGGATGTGAAACAGAATTGATTCTTGTATTATAATTTATTAATTACTAGGGGCCCAGTGCACGAATTCGTGCACCTTGAAAGGAACTGTGGGCTGTGAGGCTGTGGTGGGCACAGGGGCGGGTCTTGGCCCATCCTCCATGCCGCGGTCCCCGGTCCCCTATCTGCTGGCAGCCCTGCTCCAGTTGCTGCCACGCCCGTGTACTGACAACACTGGCCCTGCTCGCACCCGCTTACAGCGTGGAGCAATTGGGGCCAGTGCCAGCAGTGAGTGCGAGCGGAGGCTGCTGTCCCAATCGCCGCTCAGGAGAAGGGAAAGGTGGAGAGCCCTCAGGGGCGATCGGGGCTGGCAGCCACTGCTCGCACCCGCTGATGACACCAGGCACCGGCAGCAGGTGCAAGCAGGGCCAGCGCTGGTAGCAGATGCAAACGCCCAGCAGGACCACAGCGCACAGGAGCAAAGAATTTTCAGTGAACACCAGAGGCTCACCCTGATGACAGCGACCGGCGCCCTGCCTTGGTCTGGTGCCCCCGCTCACCTGCTCCACCATCCCACCATGGCCAGTGCCCACCATGTTCCACATGTGCCCCCTGGTGGTCAGCGCACATTATAACGATCGGTTGTTCGGTTGTTCCACTATTCGGTCTATTTGCATTTTAGCCTTTTATTATATAGGATTATATTGTTCCCCATACGAACAACTATAAACCTACTTTTGTCCCACCCTGTATTGTTTTTGTAAAGTTCTTTTTGTCTTTAGACACAATTTTTAGTCAAAACACTTTTCCAAAAATTCCTTTTATTCACTCTTCTTTAAATTAAATTGTGCCACATATATGTAATATATATAGATTTATTTGTTACAGTCCAGTTTCTAACCTCGTATCTCATAGCATCTTGGTTGATTTTTTTAATTTGCATACATTAACATTCACTTTTCTTAGTGAATGCAATTGCTTTGTAGTCAGTCATCCTCTCCTTCCCCAACCAATGGCAATAGGTAATATCTTTTCCATCCGTAGTTTTTTCTTTTTCCAAATATCACATGACTGGAGTCATACAATATATAGCCTTCCATCTGGCTTCTTTTACTTAGCAAAATGCAGTTAAGCTTCAATCGCAGATGAATCAGTACCTTTATCTTTTCATCACGGTACAGAAACCATTGCCATTAGCCAGTTAGTAATAACAGAGAAGGAGCAAAGGGAAGGCCATGTTCCCTGCAAAGCACTGGGATGGAAGCACGTAGGGAAGACAGACGCATGCCCAGGAAAGCTGGGATGACAGAGGGAAGGTACTTGCCTGTCAATCACACCTGAGGACGAAGGTGGTTGGCCAGAAGGGACAGGGCCACTGCAAATGTACAAGGATTTGGAACACCTAATCCCCTACACAAAGAAGTTCACTCTCTTGGTTCCTCTTGGCATTCTTGGCTCATGGATCACGCTTGGCTTCCTGGCATTCTCCCATGTGGCCCAGAGCCATGCGGACCCCACACACAGTGGACTGCACCGAGCCTGACGCTGTATTGGTCCTGCAACATGGAACGGATCCTGAAACCTCAGCTGCACTTGTTCTATGCCTGGGCTAAGGGAAACAGGACTCTGGAAACCCAGGCGCGTGAGTAAATGGAAATAAAGCTTTCTAACACACTGCATCCTCCGGTGCGAGTCTCAGAAAATGCCTTTTTTTTTTTGGAGGGGAGGGGATATCGCAAGGACACCACTCCCATTAGCAACGGGGAAAGATGAGCTGTTTTCCTCTGACAACAGCACCACAATTTGTTTTATTTATTCCTCTGTGTTTTTTTCACCCTGATTTTCAGCAATTACAAATGAAGTGGCTACAAACATTCAAGTACAGAGTTTTGTAGTAATTTACGCTTTCAGTTTGCATGAGTAAATACCTAAGAATTCAATGACTGGATTATATAGTAAATGTATGTTTAACTTATAAAAACCTACCAAATCATCTTCCAACGTGGCTTATTATTTTGTATTCCCATAAGAAATGAATGAGACTCCTGTTATTACTCTGTATTCTTGCCAGAATTTAGTGTCATCAGCATCTTTTTTGATTTTAGCTTTTCTTTTATTTTAAAATATATTTCATTGATTTTTTTTTTACAGAGAGCAAGGGAGGAGGATAGAGAGTTAGAAACACCATTGAGAGAGAAACATCAATCAGCTGCCTCCTGCACACCCCCTACTGGGTATGTGCCCGCAACCAAGGTACATGCTCTTGACCGGAATCGAACCTGCAGGACCCTTGAATCCGCAGGCCGACGCTCTATCCACTGAGCCAAACCGGTTAGGGCTGATCTTAGCTTTTCTAATAAATGTGTAGTGGCATATGAACTCAAGTGGCCCAACAACATTTGTTCAAAATAGTATAATATGCTCCTGATAATGGTGACTTTTTACCTTGCATATTTTCTTGGAATTTTACTGATAAAATTGATAGGTTATAACAGTCTTCTCCTACATGATTTAATTGCTATTTCTATTTTCTTTGGTTTCTTCTATTTTTAAAACTTCTCAAAATACTGCTGCTAATTTTGAAGATATTATTCATGTTATTATGAGGCTATTCTTTGTCTTATATATTTCCTGCATTTTCTATGAGACTGAGAGTGGGCAGAAAGATAAACTCATCACTTCAATCTGTCATCTGTTGCTTCTCAGTTAACATTTTTTTAAAAATTATATCCTGAATGTCAACTATGTTATATTCTCTCACTTCAGCTTCTTACCACCCTATTCCCCTAAACAAAATCCAATAGCATGAAAACATTATATATATACTAGAGGCCCATTGCACAAAGATTCATGCAATAGGCCTTCCTTCCCCTGGCTGCCGGCACTGGTATTCCTCCAGCACCCAGGACCCAGGCCTTCGCTCTGGCCACCGCCTTCTGTCTTTGCTCAGGCCAGAGCCTTCAGTCTTCGCTGTGGCCAGAGCAGAGCTCCTGTAGCTCCCTCTGCCCCCACCCCAACCCCTCATAGCAGGCATCCCACCCCGCCCGGCCACTCGGTGCCTGCATGCGTACTGCCCAGAGGCCTGGAGCGCCTGGGGGGCAGGGCCACCACCATCTTTGTTGGGTTAATTTGCATACTCACTCCTGATTGGCTGGTGGGCATCACAAAGTGATGGTTAATTTGCATATTTCTCTTTTATTAATCTGTATATATATACACACACATATATATACACCTTCAAAATAGTGAAATTCAAAAGTATCAAATTTAAATTCTCCTCAGGGAGAATCAAAACACAAACAATCAGTTAAAATACGATTTTGGAATTGAAACTATATACGGAAAAATGATAGAACAAGTATTTGTTAATTATTCTGGCCTATGATAAAATAATTATTTTTGAAATTGTAGGTTGTGTTTAAGCACCTTATTTATATAGGGATAGGCATAAACATATATCTATATGAGCATACAACAGCAGATAAATATTATGTGTATCAATTTCTTTTACTTTATGCATTTTAATCAATCAACCATAATTTTACCCCTAACATCTGATAATGGGTATTAAATTTAAATCATGTTTTCACACATTCACAATTATACTGAAAACAGATCACTCTGTATTATGAAGGGATCAGAAACCTTATGAGGAATTAAGATTTTCACCCTTTTCCTTCTCTTATGTGGAGGGTTTCAATGGTCCATGAGAGCATCACCAGGACTTTCCCAGAGGGTGTGGACAGGAGCGGGGTGAGAGTGGAAAACATGTGCTACCTACCCTCCTGGCGACTCTCCAGGCCCAGGTGGCCTTTGGTGGGGGCCCTGGGGTGCTTATGGCAGACTCAGTCAATGAATGTGGTCTAGTTCTTTGGGTTGGACCACTGGTCCATTCTCTGGCCTTTGGGCAAAATATAGGGATGGGGAAAACCCCTAATTATTTAAAAAAAACACTACTCTTTAGTCTTTGGGTAAAAATCCTGGCACAGCTACATAGTGTGTGGCCTGGGAAAGCGCCTTGGCTTCTCCCGGCTGCTGGGAAATAAAGCCACTCCCCGTACAGAGCTCTTGGGAAAATGAAGATTAACAGATTAAAGTAAATTCATAACCAATACATTCCTTTTACATTTCAGTAAAAACCCTAGAGAAACCTCTTCTAAAGCTAACATAAAACCCTGACATCGCGTCCAGCCCATTTCCTCCCGCGTGGGCTCTGCGCTCTCTCACCATCGCCCGTCTGCACACCCTCCGAGCTTTTCTTTCCCATCTGCGCAGTCCTGGTGGCTCAGCCTTTCCTCCAGGGCCTTCTTTTGATTAACTGCTCATAATTAAAATTAAATTTGATGAACTGGAACCAAAGCTTTTAGTGGCTTCTCTTTAGCACACTGTACCTTTAATTTAGTGAAAGATAAGAGTATAAATCCTATACTTCAATTAAAGGGAGATTGAAAAGCAGTCATTTTCTGGATAAATGAGATATCTCTTAACTCTAAGTTTTCTTTCTATAGGTATACCTGTAAAAATAAAATCTCCGATGTGTAAATCAGCTCAGGTTGTCAGGAAATATACTGAGAATAGTTGCAAAAGTACTTTAAATTATCATTTATACAAAGTCTGCACCTCATTCTTAAACTTACATTATGATGAAAATAAATATGTGTCTGTAAAAATCTCAAAAAATAGAAAATCCTGAATTTATAGAAATGAAAGCTTAAATATCTAAAGAAATTAAGTAATATTTACAAAGCTTTTTTTTTCTCAGCCATGTTCACCACTTTAAGTGTGCAGTAACATGTTGTTCAGTATTTGCACATTGCTGGCAACGGCCCTCTAGCAGAACTTGATTTCATCTTTCAAACAGAAACTTTATACTCATTGAACAGCCCCCTCGCCCCCGCCCCAGATCCTTGCAATCAACATTCTATGTTGTTTCTTAGAAGGAGATACCTCATACAAGTAGAATCATACAGCCTTTGTCTTTTTTGTGATTTACTGATTTCATTTAGCATTCTGTCCTTCAAGATTCACCCATGTTGTAACACTGAAAGCATTTTCCTCTTTTTTTGAAGACTGAATAATATTCCAGCATATGTTATATACTAGAGGCCCGGTGCATGAAAATTCATGCACTGAAGGGGGGGGTCCCTCAGCCCGGCCTGCCCCCTCTTATAGTGCAGGAGCCCTCAGGGGTGGGAGGTGACCTGGAAATCAGGGGAAGGTGATGCCCCCATCACACCTCTGCTGCTGCCACTGCCGGCAGCGCAAGTCTCGGCCGGCCCTGGTTACCTGAGCCTCGGGCGGCCCTGGGCCTCTGGGCAGCCGCCATCTGAGGTTTGCCTGCGCCTTGGGCCATCCCTGGGTGGCTGGGGGCTGAGGGGACTGGGTGTGGCAGTCAATTAGCATATTCCCTCCTTATTGGCTGTGGGCACCGCCATCTTTGTGACAGCATGAGGGTCAATAAGCATATTCCCTCTTTATTAGATAGGATTGTGATGAACACTTAGGTTGAATAATGCTGCAATGAACATGTGTGTGCAAGTATGCCTTCAGGATCCTGCTTTCAGTTCTACTGTGTATATATCCAAAAGTGGGATTGCTAGATCATAAGGTAATTTTATATTTAATTTATTTGAGAAAACTCCATATTGTTTTTCATATTGGTTGCACCATTTTACAATGCGATCAACAGTGTACAATGTTTCCAATTTTTCCACATCCTTATCAACACTTGTAATGTTCTCCTTTTTGCTTTTTTTATTTTATAGTGGTCATCCTAACAGGTACGAGATAGTATCTCATTGTGGTTTTGATTTGCATTTCCCTGATGATTAGTTATATTGACCACCTTTTTATATGCTTTATGGCTATCTGTATATCTTTTTTGGAGAAATGTCTGTTCATGCCTTTCCCCCATTTTTAAATCATGTTTTATTTTTGCTGTTCAGTTGTAGGAGCTCTTTATATATTCTAGAGACTAACTCCTTCCCAGATACATAATTTGCAAATATTATCTTCCTCTTTGTAGGCTTCCTTTTCACTCTGTTGATGGTTTCCTTTACTATGCAAAAATTTTAAGTTTGATGTAGTTCCATTTGTCTATTTTTATTCTGGCTGCCTGTGCTTTTGGTATCCTACCCAAGAAATCCTTGTCAAATCCAATGTCACAAAGAAACTTTTTTTTCTAGGAATTTTATAGTTTCAGATTTTACATTTTGGTCTAAGGTCCATTTTAAGTCAAGTTTTGTTTACAGTGTAAGGTAAGAGTCCAATTTCAATTCTTTGCATGTAGATGTCCAATTTTCCCACAAAGTTAGTTTTAGTTAATCAAAAAATATTGCATATATGTAGGAAGGTTGTGATGAATAGAAAGTAGAATGTGCAAGATGGAGGATGTCTGTCAAGAGATTGAGAATTGGAACGTTTCTGAGCTCATAGAGCACAGTGAGGAGGACCTGAAATCAAGAACTCCAGGTAAGTACAGAACTTCATCAAAGAATAAAGACCTTGTCAAGGTTGTTTCTCCAATCAACCCCTCTTCACCCATCTGTGCTTCATATATACTATAATCATATTATTATTATTTCTTGTGTAATAATCTTGTCCATAAGACTGTAAATTTTGAAAAAGCAAGATCTATATCTAAATTATTTACTATTTTATCCTTATGGCTGACATATGACTGACACATAGTATAAGCTCAATACATATTGTGGAAGAATGAATTGAGGGACTTCCAATTCCAGCATGACTATGGACTAGATAATCTGAAGATCTCTCTCTACAAAACACTAGAAATGTTGCATTAAAGGTAGCAAAAGTTGTCCAACATGAAGAAGAGCAAAGAAAAGTCACTTATGAATTCTAGCAGGAGAAGAGGAACCATTGTGAAATATGCCCAAGGCTTTCTCCATAATGAAGACCTACCCTTCATGGGAAGAGAAAACCAGAGCATTTTGTTCTCTAAGAGAAAAGCATTTACCTGATTCCAGACTCCCCACACATTCCGTCTCACAGCCCTTTCCTCATGTTTTCTCAGAAGGTCGAAGGTCACTGCAGATTTGTAGCCCTTGGCTCTGGATGAGGATGAAAACTGTGCTTTGGCTTAGCTTTCTGAAAGATTCTGTTTGCTGCCTTTAATCAGTGGATGCCTCAGAGATGGAGAGGGATCAACTATTTGTTTCATTCAAAATATAATAAGTCTTTTTTTAAAAATATTTTTTATTGATTTTAGAGAGGAAGCAAGAGGGAGAGAAAGATAGAAACATGAATGATGAGAGAAAATCATTGATTGGCTGCCTCCTGCACACCCACAGTGGGGATCGAGCCCACCACCTGAGCATGTGCCCTTGACCAGAATCGTACCTGGGACCCTTCAGTCCGCAGGCTGACACTCTATTCACTGAGCCAAACCGGCTAGGACAAGAATAATGGGTCTTGACACAGCAATTTTGGGATTGACAAGGTTTTTGATGATGCTTGCTAGCAAGTCTGACTCCCTGGAGGAGTTGGTCCAGTTACCTAAACCTATCCATTATATTCCAAACTCAGAGTTCAGAATATACCAAGAAATTTAGGAATACATGTCAAAATATGTTTCTACATATGTTCATCTCAAGTAGAAGATGAGGAAGGTCTTAAGTATGGGAAGAAACTGTTCAGTAGAAGTGTGTGGAATGAGTCAATGTGCTGGAACGTTTGTGATGAGTGTGACCAGGAGACAAAGTCCAATGGAGTACCGAGGAGGAGGGCTCTGGAGCCACACTCCGTTTTGAATCCGGGCGCCATCACTTACCAGCTATCTCAGCCTTGGGCAAGTTATTAATCCCTCTGGTGCCTCAGTTTCACCATCCATAATGAGAGTAATAATAATGCCTGTGAGGGAGGGTTCATCCATGTTTAAATAAATCAATCTATATAAAGTTCTTTAAATGCTCCTGGAATACAGTAGTACTCTGTAAGTGCTAGATATTATTTTTTCTTAAGCTACATCTAAACAATCCTTTATAGTTACAGACCAGCACCTGTTAATTCCAAGATTCAAAATTAAATAATCTGTGTGCAAATGAATAATGATTATTATCATATTTTAAATTCCTTTAAAATCTAACTGCTTTAGAGAAAAAGTCTAACACCTAGCAATTATTTAATAGAGCCCAGTACACAAGTCAGTGCATTGATGTCCAATAGGAATTGAACAGAACAAAGATCACACCATTGGGAAATCAACAATAGATATCAAATAAATTCATTAGTGACTTGAAACAGTTTATATAATTAAATGTCTTATTATGAAGGGGAAAAACAGGATTCGGTGAAATCTGTGGAGGCCACTGAGTGCTTACAGAAGACCTGTTTCCGGTGACAAAATGAAGACCTTGATGGAGCAGAGCCCCAGGACGAAATTCTACCCCGGAGACGGGAAAGGCTCCCTGGGGCAGGGCCCAGGATCCAAAATAGAAACAGTTCTTTGGAGGTGGAGGTGGGACCAGAACCTAAACAGCCTGCAGAAACAAATCGCGGCCTGGAAGCTAAACCAACACTCCTGCAGCCCAGAGATGAAAGAAAGCCGAATTTAATTACTCTGGGCCCAGCAACGTTTCCTGCCGCATCCTGCTTGTCTGTGTTGCCTGTAGCTTAGGTTGTATTGTTGTTCATTTGAGTCAGCATTTATCTTGCAAAATGTAGTGGATGCTGTGGCACCTCACCCAGACGGCACATCATCCTTCCTTAGGTCAAGAATCATACCAAGGTGATCCTTTACCTAAGAAAGTTGTATTTTATCTTTGGAAAAGATGAATATAATGTTTTCTTTTTCCTTATTTGCTTCTCTTCGGGAAACACTAATCAGATGGCGTTGGCTTGGCTTTGCCAGGCTTTTGTGCCAATCGTCTTTTTGCCAGTTTTCTGTCCGCTGTTTCCCATTCCCATTTCCTGCTGGCGATTGCCCTGAGCCCCCTCTCCTCACCACGCCGGGCTGGGTCTGCAAGCAGCTCTCGTGTTTGCAATGGTTTGAATTTATTTTCTATTCCGTTTGCTAACTTTCATGCTGTCTGTTATTGGAAGAATTCTCTTCTTTGACATCATTTTTTGTTTGTTTGCTTTTGTTCATCCTCACCCAAGGATATTTTTTCATTGATTTTTAGAGAGAGTGGAAGGAGGGGACAAGTAAGAGAGAAACATTGATGTGAGAGAGACCCATGAATCGGTTTCATCTGACACTCACCCAACCAGGCGGGAATGGAGCCTGCAACCCAGGAGGAGCCCCTGAGGGGGAACGGAATGGGCAAAACTTCAGTGCCCCGCGGCCTTCCACCACTGACCACGCCGGCCAGGGCTGATTTTCTGTTTTTTCACATACTTCATGATCGCTTCACCTGCCTCAAGAGATTGAGTAAATATTGTTAAACTTCCATTTCTGCTGGTTAGTCTTCAAAAAAATATTAGACACGCACCTTATGCCTATGTGTCTTCCCTGTCGTTGGCCCAGGCCTGTCACACCCTGCTCCTGCGGGCACAGGGGCGGGTCCCTGCGGAGCTGACTGACCAGTGCAGGGTGGGGGTGGAGGCAGGACTGGGTGGGCCGCAGCTTTCGCTTCAGGGCCCAGGGTCCATGTTCTCCGCCTGGGACCTGAGTGCAGCCAAGGACCTCACCACCCCCCCCACCCCACGCCCCATCGCTGTGGGAGAGTCAGGGGAGGGGATGGAGAGCTTGCTTTTCTGCTGTGGAGTCTGAACTGCAGCACAGGCTTAGTCCATCCCATTCCTTCCCCTTCATTCCCTTTCACATCACGCTTACAGATAGGGAGCCCAGGGCACAAAATTAGGTCACCACTCACCTGCAGGCTGTCTCATTTTTCCTCACCCTGAGCCACTCTGCGGTGTTTATACACCTGAGGGGTGGCCCCGTGTGTCCACTCACGTTGCTCTGTCCCATCCCTTTGACCAGGACTCTGTGAGACTCGCTGGCGTCAGTGCTTGCTCCTGTTCTCACGGTGGGGGCGCATCTTGATCTTGGCAAAAGTGCATCTTCTTACCAAAAAAGGGGGGGAGGGAAGAAAAAAAAACCCTACGTTATCAAAGGCTATTTGAAAACCCATTTTTAAATGTCTGAACTCCTGAACAAATTAATATTAGGCAAAATATACCCAACAATTACTGGATTTTAGACTGATCACTGATAATCTAACAATATTAGATTTTAAAATTCAATTTACTCAGTTTTTCTTTTATTTTTCTAAATTATTCTGATTGCACATGTAAAACTGTGTTCATATGGTGAATGGGTCACTTTTTTTTAATCTTCTGAGTTGTTCCTATGTTTTCATAATTTGTTCCATAAGTACATGTAGATTTCCCTTTCCTTGATGCTTTATTGAGATACTAGAGGCCCGGTGCATGAAATTTGTGCACTGGGGGGGGGGGGGGTTTGTCCCTCAGCCCAGCCTGCACCCTCTCCAATCTGGGACCCCTTGATGGATGTCCGACTGCCCATTTAGGCTTAGTCAGGCTTAGTCAGGCCTAAATGGGCAGTCAGACATCCCTCTCACAATCCAGAACTGCTGGATCCCAACCACTCGACTGCCTGCCTGCCTGATTGCCCCTAACCGCTTCTGCCTGACAGCCTGATCACCCCCTAACCACTCCCCTGCCAGCCTGACTGGTGTCTAACTGCTCCCCTGCAGGCCTCGTCCCCCCACAACTGCCCTCCCTGCTGGCCTGGTCCCTCCCAACTGCCCTCCCCTGCAGGCCTGGTCCTCCCCAACTGCCCTCCCCTGCAGGCCTGGTCACCCCTAACTGACCTCCCCTCCTGGCCTGGTTGTCCCTAACTTCCCTCCCCTGCAGGCCCAGTCACCCCTAGCTGTCCTCCCCTGCAGGCCTGTTCACCCCCAACTGCCCTCTTCTGCTGGCCCGGTCACCCCTAACTGCCCTCCCTTGAAGGCCTGGTCCCTGCCAAGTGCCCTCCCCTGCTGGCCTGATCGCCCACAACTGCCCTCTCCTGCTGGCCATCTTGTGGTGGCCATTTTTTGTCCACATGGGGGCGGCCATCTTGTGTGTTGGAGTGATGGTCAATTTGCATATTACCTCTTTATTACATAGGATCATTGACATATAACATGTACCTTTAAAGTGTACAGTGGGTGAATGATACATGGACATATTGTGGAGTGATTAGGACAATAGAGTTAGTTCACAGCTCCATCCCCTATCTACACTAATAAAAGAGAAACAAGCAAATTGACCATCACTCTGCTACGCCCACCAGCCAATCAGAAGGAAATATGCAAATTAGAAGGACAAAGATGGCGGCCGCCCAGCTGCTCCAGGTGTGGAGTGGTAGGACGCCTGCTATGAGAGCGGGGGAAGGGGGCGAAGGGATCTACAGGAGCAACACTCCAGCCCCAGCGAAGATGAAGACTGCACACTCCGGAGTCTGCAGCGAAGATGAAGATGGCAGACTCTGGCTGGAGCAAAGGCCTGGGTCCCAGGCGACGGAGGAAAACCAGTGCTGTAAGCCAAGGGAAGAAAAGCCTATTGCACAAATCTCTGTGCAAAGGGCCTCTAGTAGAATTATCATTTTATATTTGGGTTTAGCATTTAACACGTGTTTTCTTAACAACTCTCGGTATACAATGCAGCGTTGCTAATTATAGTCAATTTGCTGAACATTGCATCTCCAGAATTTAGTTATTTTATAGCTGAAAGTTTGTACCCTTTTTTTTCTTTTTCTTTTCTTATTAATCCTCACCCGAGGTTATTTTTCCATTGATTTTTAGAGAGAGTGAAAGGGAGAGGTAGAGACAGAGAGAGAGAAACATTGATAGATTGGTTGTCTCCCGCATGTACCCCTACCGGGGCCCAGCCAGGATCAAGCCTGCAACTGAGGTATGTGCCCTTGTCGGGAATCAAACCCATGATTCTTTAGTCCGTGGGCCAACACTCAATCCACTGAGCCAAACTGGCCAGGGCTAAAAATGTGTAACCTTTGACCAGCATCTCTTCTGCCTACCTCAGCCCTGGGAATAACCATTCTACTGGCTATTTCTCTGACTTCAGCTTTTTAAAATTTCACATATATGTGAGACCATGCAGGGTTTATCATTCTCTGTCTGACTTGTTTCACTTAGCAGAAAGCCCTCCAGATTTATCTATGTCGTCACAAATTGCAGATTTCCTTCTTTTTTATGGCTGAGTAATGTAACACATTTCCTTTATTTATCTGTCGATGGACACTTAGGTTGTTTCCATGTCCTGGCTTCTGTGAATAACGCTACAGTGAACATGGACGAGCAGTTATGTCTTTAAGATAGTGATTTTATTTCTTTTGGATAAATACCTAGAAGTAGAATTGATGAGTCATATGGTGTAGAGGGCCGCCTGGGAAGGCACATGGGCATTTCTTTAAATTGTTGTCAGCTGAGTCTGAGATGACTGGCAGAGCGGCGTCTCGGATACATATTTCCCCAAGAAGGCAGAGACATGTAATCAGCTTGGCCTTCATATCAGCCCAGGTGTCGGCAGGGGCGGGTCTAGATATGTAAATCCAGTCAAGCGCCAGGAATACTAGGGCCTACTTAAGAATGCAAATAAGCTCCTTTGATCCTAAGTTTTTTGGTGATACTTCCTGGTATTTGGGGGTATAAAATAAATGTGCTGTGTGGCTCAGGGTCGTCTGTCGTCGTGCTGCCTCTCCATCAGAGAGAATGGCGTCCCACCCAGCTCCCAGCTTTAAATCTATTTCTGCATCCCCTTTCTTTCTTTCTTTCTTTCTTTCTTTCTTTCTTTCTTTCTTTCTTTCTTTCTTTCTTTCTTCCTTCCTTCCTTCCTTCCTTCCTTCCTTCCTTCCTTCCTTCCTTTCCTTCCTTCCTTCCTTCCTTCCTTCCTTCCTTCCTTCCTTCCTTCCTTTCTTTCTTTCTTTCTTTCTTTCTTTCTTTCTTTCTTTCTTTCTTTTTTCTATTATTTCTCAATCCCTGGCCGCCTCCACTTAGAACCAGTTCATTCATCGCTCTTTACGTGCTGGACGTGGAAAAGGGAGATCCCCACCATGTCTGGCCCCCACCGCACCTGGCCCCCGCAATATGGTATAGCTCTATTTTAAACTTTTGGGGCACCTCCATACTGTTTTCCACAATAGCTGCACCAATTCACATTCTGACCAGCAGTGCATCAGGGTTCTTCTAAATTAAGGGCTGCACCGTGGGGAGCGGTACAGAGCTTCCTCAAAAAATTAAAAATGGAACTGCATTATGACTCAGAGATCGCACTTCTGGGAATATATCCTAAAAATACCAAAACACCAATTCGAAAGAACATATGCACCCCTATGTTCATAGCAGCATTATTTACCAAGATCTGGAAACAGCCCAAGTGCCCATCAGTACATGAATGGATAAAAAGGCTGTGGTCCCTCTACACAATGAATACCACATGGCCATAAAAAAGGAAGGAACTCTTACCTTTTGCAACAGCATGGATGGACCTGGAGAGTATTATGCTAAGTGAAATAAGACAGTCAGAGAAGAACAAGTATCACGTGACCACACTTATGGGTGGAATCTAAGGAACAAAATAAACTGAAAAACAAAATAGAAACAGGGGCATGGATGCATGGAATAGAATACCAGATCTCAGATGGGAGGTGGGACTGAATGAAAGAAGGTGAAGGGATTAGTTCAAAAAACATACTATGTGTGACCCATGGACATAGACAACAGTGTAGTAATGGTCAGAGGGAAGTGGGGGGCTGGGTGAGGAGCAAAGGGGGGAAATGGGGCCATCTGTAATAGAATCAACAATAAAAACATTTTTTTAAAAAGGAAAAGTTTGCCTATGAATTTATGTGTCCACATCTTTGCTTTCAACAAATCAAGCTTGGCTGTAGTGATCAGTCACACACAGTTGTGTTCCCCTGGCTCATGAAAGCAAGCATCAATTCCATTTGGAAATGCCTACACCTCTGTGTGTGTTGTGCAGATGGCCTTACTTGAAATAGGAAGAGAGCCTTGTGTGTGTGCTAATTTTCTGCTAAAGGTCTATGAATATCTCTGCATGAGAAGTAGGAGTGAAGAAAAAGGAGGTGAGAAAATGAGAAATCCCACCTTTCCTCACTTCCTCTGCCAGACTAATTTAAGAAACAGCAATGCATTTATCTTTAGTCTCATTTGTTCTATTTTTTGTTATGACCAACCCAAGAATCTATTTTAAATTAATTTTAAAGTAAAAACTAAAAAGGTATAAAGCAGGATTTATACTTCATGGAAGTGTTAAAATATCACACCAAAGATATAAAATTACTTCTCCTGCTCTAGTATCTTGTTATTCCGCTTTTCCCTAAGTCACTGCTCGCTGGGGGAACTTCCAGGCTGAAGGAGCTCAGGCTAGATGACCGAGGACGGCTGGGCCCAGCAGCGGGGAGCCTGGCAGCCGACTGAGGGCCGCCTGCCACTGGCCACCGGGTCACGGAGCAGAAAGCAGACTCAGCGGACTCCTAGGCGACTTCAAAGCTGGTGCTAGATAGCAGCACTAGAAACAGTACATGTTATTAGGTTAAAAAATAAGAAAAGCAGGTGGAGACACAGAAAAGAACATGAAAGTGAACAGAATACATAATCTTTGAAAATAGTACAATTATTCAACATATTTATTCTGTGGACCTCTAAACAATTTACAATGCATTATGTGTTTAATAGATGAAATTTACAACAAAATGGACCCTCATAACTGATGAAAAAAGACAGTGAGACGCGGAAGGGGTAGCCCTGTAAGATGGTCAGGTGACGTTTCGGGGAGAGTAAGATTTGACATTTGCACAGAATGTAAACAGGTACAGCGGCAGTAGGTGTGTAAAGATGAGGGGGTTGTTGTCCAGATTCTTAGATCTCTTAACAAAACAAGAATGTGGAGACGATGGAAAAGGAAGAAAGCAAAAACTATTAAAGTGTATTATAAATAGTTTAGAGAAGGGAACATTGATTTAAGATTCTTGAGCATAAATTTTAGTTCTGAGTTTGCTTTGATCCTGGACAAGTTCATTGACTTTTATTCCTCAGTTTCTTCATCTGTAACATTGAAGGGAAAGACCAAATTCTCTCTGCACAATATATGCTCTTTTCAATCCAATGCAATGTTCATTGTGGATGTGAAAATGCCCGTCACAGGAATCCTGTGTCTGCACGGCCCCATGCCCTGGCGGCCATCGCCCTCAGTGAGGTCCTGGGCCAAGGGCTCCAGGAGAGCCTGGGGAGGTACAAGGCCGTGGGAATGGAAAGAGGATTCTGGGAAAACCTCCCTGCTAATTGTCAGAAATAAGATCCCCCTGAAGGAGGGTGTTGTTTTGTTTGTTGACTGTTTCATTAAACTTTTTATTTTTTATAAAGTTAGATTTGCAAACAGTTGTAATAAATAACACAAAATGGTTCTACCGGTATGGACTGCTTACCCAGGTTCCATGATGCAAACACTTTGAGAAACTACAGCACAAAATCACAAGCAAGATACTAGCATTTCCAGAAGGATCTCTTGTGCTGGCCTTTTACAGCCAACCGCCCCCTAGTTTTTCTTTGACCCTGGCAATCACTGAGCTGTAATTAATTTTTAAATTTTGTCATTTCAAAAATTTTAAAGGAGTAGAAATTATATACCCTCCATGAAATGATTTCTTTGCATATCATATTTCCTTGGAGATCCATCCAAATTGCCACATGTATCAATAATTAATTCATTTTTAATGCTGAGTAGTGTTCCACGCCATAGCTCTACAACAGTTTATTTAACCTTCACCCACTGAATGACACTTGGGATGTTTGAGTTTCTGAGTATTACGCATAAAGCTGTCATAAACAGTTGTGTACTGATTTCTATGTGAACACAAGTCTTCATTTTTCCAGGATAAATGCAATTGCAGGGTTATATGGTAATTGCACATTTGGTTTTATAAGAAAATGTCAGACTATTTTCTGGAGTGCCTGTGTGATTTTACATTCCCACCAGCAACATAGGAGTGCTTCGGTTTCATTGCATCCTTGTCAACAATTGGCATTTTCACCATGTTTTATTTTAGCCATTCTTATATATCATGGTGATATCTCCCTGTGGCTTAAATTAGCATTTCCCGGAGAGATGTGCTGTTTGCCATCTGTGTACCCTCTTTTAGGCTACGCTCCCACTTCATTCTCCTTTTTCAAGATTCTTTAGCTTGGATTCTATTGGTTGATTTTTGAGTGTGGAATCAGCTTTGCATTACTCAATCTGGCAATGTTGTTGAGGATTTTTGCATTTACATTCATGAAAAATATTGATTTGTTTTCTTTTTTTAGTACTGTTTTGTCATCTTTTTGTTCAAGGGTAATTTGGGCATTAAAATGAATCAGTTATGTTCTTTCTTTCTGTCTTGTGGAACAGATTGTGTAAACTTTATGTTAATACTTCTTTAAGCTTTGGTAGAATTCTCCAGTGAAAATCACTTGGGCTGAAGATTTCTTAGGAGAAAGTTTTTTTAATTGTGAATTTAAATTCCTTATTAGTTTTTAGAAGGTTCAAGTAGTCTTTTTCATATTTGGTGAGTTGTGGTAGTTTGTACTTTTTGAGGCGTTGTCCCATTTCATCAAAGTTGCTGAATGTATGTAGATTGAGTTTGGGGAATATCCCCTCATCCTTATGATGTCTGTCTGTACTGAAATTCTGTGTTTTATTTCTAAAATCAGTAATTTTGATCTTCTCTTTGTTTTGGTCAGTATTGCTAAAGGATTGCCCATTTTATAGATATTTAAAAAATAACTTTTTGTTTCATTATTTACTCTATTGGTTTCTATTTCTAATTTCATTGATTTTTGCTTTTCTGTGTTTCATTTCCCCCCTTCTATGAGTTTTGGATTTATTTTGTTCTTCTTTCTGTAGTTGCTGCATTAGGAATGCGCATACTTGTTTGGAGACCTTCATTCCCCGTGAAGGCATGGAGTGCTGTGCACCCCTCACCCTGCTTTAGCTTTACTCGCATATTTTAAAATGTTATATTTTCAGCCAGTTCTATGTTTAAAATTTACTTTGAGATTTTCTCTTTGACTTGTGTCTTATTTACAAATGTGTTTTTTACTTTCAATGTGTTTTATTTTGTGTTTTTTCCCTGTTGTTGATTTTTAATTTGATTTAAATATTATCAGAAGACGTACACTGTATAATGCATGATATGTATGCTTTCAATTTTTAAAATTTGTTGTGCACTTTTTAAAAAAATTCCCAAGGTATTAGCTGCCTTGGTGAACATTGGGCACTTTAAAAAATACTCATGTACAAGCTGCTATTATGGGCGCAGCGTTCTATATATACCAACCGGTTCTTTTGGCAGGGTGTGCGTCCAAACCTTCTGCATACTTCCTGCCCAACGTTTCTATTCACTGCTGCGAGTGGATGAATACGTCTCCCCCATGATTGTGGGTGTGCTGACTTCTCTTCTCCATCATGTTTTCTTCTGTGTTTCAAGCCTTTGTTTATTTAATGTCTAAATGTCATGTAATGCACCCGCTTATCTCTTGCCTTTCTCTTTGCTCTAAATCTAGCTTATTTGATATTAATATAACCACTTCTGCTTGGTTTTTGTTTAATGTATCTATGGTATAGGTTTTTCCATCCTTTAATTTTAACTAACCATGACCTTGGAGTGTGATTTTTGTAGATGTCCCCACTCCTCGTCTCCCTGCCTGTCACCCACAATCAGCCCGTAGTTGAACAGTGTCCTTCATGAAAGAGCTCATCAACAAGGAGGGATGCAGCGGGGCCCTTTACAACTCCCAGTTATCCTTTGTGAACCGGGGTCCAGGCAGCATCAGATAGGCTTTGAGTTATTTTAAACTAGCTCCTGCCTGAGTCTTAACTCTGTGACTTTGTTTCTGATGGAACAGCGATTTAACACCAGCCTGCTTTAAAAAGAATCAGCTGACGTTAGAGAACACCTGGTAACATTCACCACAGGCCATTTCGAGCGCTAAGGCAAAGGGAGAAATGGAAAAGAAGAGATGAGTGAACTCTCTGACTTCCTGAGAGAGACTTTCAAGTGAGAGAGGCAGGCCCGGTTCTCAGGCTCCAACCCAACAGGCAGGGATATTCCTCTTCTTTTTATCCCTTCCATCAGCTCACACTCCGACACCAAGGCCCAGCAGAGTCCCGAGGAAATCTAGGCCATAACCATGGTCCATTCTCGCGACCTTTCCCACGCGACCCTGCGGTTCGGGAAAGGGCTTCTAGTCTCCAAGGTGTCTTAACTGCTATTGGCGTCGGCACAGTCAGCGGTTTCAGCAGGTGGTTAAATCCCAGGGCTCTTCTACGTGTGTGTATTTGTGGGCCATTGAAATCTTTGCTGACCCAGGAGCCCCATTCCTAGTGCCCTGACCCCCTAAGCTCACCACAGCGTCAGCATCTTCTCTCTCAAGAGAAGCAGGAGAAATTGCAAGTGTTACTGATGCGAGAGAGTCCTCAGGGCCCCTCTGCTTCTCAGCTGATTTCTCCCCGCCTCCGTCACTTCAGAACGGCTTGCACACATTCCCTCCTCTGAGCTGAAGCCTAGCCTGGGTCGGCTGCCAAAGGCTGACTCTCTTTCAGGCCACATTTCTCAAGGCAAGAAAGGGCATGCCTTGGTACCCGCTCAAAATGTAGTGCTGATACTGGGAGAAATAAGAATGGCACGTGCCAGTGTGGCTCCCTTGCTTAGGCGTCGTCCCTTACGCCAAAAGGTGGCTGGTTCAATTCTCAGTCAGGCACATGCCCTGGTTGAGGCTTGATCCCCGCAAGGGAGCAGCCGATCCATGTTATGCTTTCACGTGGATGTTCCTCTCCTCTCCCTTCCTCTCTCTCTAAAAACTAATGAATTATTCTTTTAAAAATAAAACAATGCATGTTGAAACCAAATGAGTGCCTCCGATTTCTCAGTGTATGTTCAGAGATGCACGTAGAGCTTTTGCTGATAGAAAGCCTCCGCCTCCCGTTGGCCCAGCCCTGTGCCGGCCACAGGATGCTCACTCCGTTAAGGACACAGGAGCCTCTGATCCAGGCCGCGGGTCCCGGGCCTTCCTGCCTGCTCTGCGTCCCTGAGGTGACAGAGTCTAGTGATGGGAAGTGCGTGCATGTGTTTCTCTGGAGTTGGTGCAGTGGAGTCCCTGTGCAGGCGGGGCTGTGAGGGCAGGCCGTGCCCTAGACGGAGGAGGGCTTCCCGTGGAGCAATGTGAGAATGCCGACTTACATTTGGCTAACTCACTCTGGTTAATAAGTGTGGAAGCTAGGTTCAAAACACAATGCGTCCGTTAATCTGCAGGTAGCCATGGATTCAGTCAGCATCCCTGTCACATCCACACCTCTGCCGGTTCGGGCTTTGTACTCGTGGGCCTTCCCAGGCCCCATACCATCATGGCTGGGATGGAGAAGGGCACCTCAGCACCATTTTTCTTCAGTTCAGGAAAACCTACAGCGGAGCTCATCAGACGTAATCTCCCTGAAACCCAGCAGAACCACAGAAATACAAAGTGTATTTCATCTACTGCAGAAATACAAAGACCAGCACCGCCATTCATTCTCCCCATCAGACACTAAGCTAACAAAAAAGCCAAAGCTGCTACGGAGATCACCAACTGCCCAGGTTCTTCTAAGCCCTGTTTGGCTTTCTGGGATGCTGGTTGGAATGTAAACTCCTCACCAGGTGGAGCAGGGTTTGGGAGGGTTTGGGGGGATTAATGGTGATGGGCTTGACTTGGGTGAACCACAATGCAGTGTACAGATGGTGTGTTGTAGACTTGTGCACCTGAAACCTGTATAATTTTGTTAACCACTGTCACCCCAATAAATTCAATAAAGGGAAATAAAAAATAACCCCCCTCCTGCTACTGCCAGGCGTCCAGGCCCACGGTGGAGTCCTGTAGGAACTGAAGAAGACAGCGGGCATCTCACAAATGCAAGCCGGCCTTGGAGGAGCGCTAGGAGCAGCGTTTACTCAGTGCTGAGTACGCACTGCTTCCAGTTTGTGAGCTTCCTCTCTGATACGTCATGCACACCGGAACAGCATGGAACGTCATGCACACTGGAACGTCATGCACACCGGAACATCATGGAACGTCATGCACACCGGAACGTCATGCACACCGGATGTCATGCACACTGGATGTCATGGAACGTCATGCACACCGGGATGTCATGGAACGTCATGCACACCGGGATGTCATGCACACTGGAGCATCATGCACATCAGAACGTCATGCACACCACAGAGTCATGCACACTGGATGTCATGCACACCGGGATGTCACGCACACCGGCGCGTCATGCACACGGGGACACAGGCTGTGAGCTGCTATAACTCACTCTCCTTGGAGTCTCTGCAACTTCCCTGATGCTCAGAGACTGTGAAGCAGACTTTTTGGGGGGTCCAGTCATATTTAAAATAGGAAATTAAATTAATAGAGTCGCCAAAGTGGTGAGGATATGTCACCCATTAATACAGTAGGTTCATATGTGAGTTTAGTGTTTGTGGATGCAACCAAAGCTACACATTAGCCAAACCCAAGGGCAGGGGAGAGCACCCTTGGGGGATCGCTCCATCTTCCCATGCAGAGGGCAGCTTCCCAAGGGCGGGGGAGTGAGATGGATCCACACTTGCAGCTCTCGGCGCCTGAGCATGCTGCCGGGTGAATCTGAGTTGTAGGCGATCCGAGTATGGGACTGAAATACACCGCTATGGCATGAGGATTATTTTGAACTGGAGACAACTGAGAAACAGCAGACACCAAAACAGTTCTCTGTCCTCCCACCACTTGCCTAAAGGCGGCTTAGAGTTCCATCCCCAGACTCACCCTCCCAGGAGCAGGGGCAGAATCCACACAACTCATCTGGTCAAACAGCCCTGCATCCCACCCCTTCCCCAGGCATTTGCCTTCCCAAATGGCCACCCCTGAAAGCCTAATGCCCTCTTCCTGTGTCTTGTTACCGCTCTGCAAATTCATTGTTGATTGTTAGATGCTGAATGAACCACCCCTTTGAGTTACTCGCCACAGCGCTCCTACATGTCTGCGTGACGCACCCCTCCCTAAACTCTGCCTTCCGTTAATCTGCCTCTGGTCGACCTAACTCGCAGGCCCCGGCTGGGGAACTGCCCAAGCAGTTGCCCTAAACCAGCTCCGTGCTGAAGGGCCACCGCGTCCCGCTCCTCGGGTCAGAAGCACACCAGCGTTATTGAGGAAATTCCCAAGTCTCTAATGACTCTTCCCAGCAGCTCTGTGGCCCTGGCCTGGAGGGCTCAATCATCTTGATGGACTTTGACAGATCATCTGTCTCCCTTCACTGAAAATGTGTCTATTGTCTGTGACAGGAAAGTCCCGCAGCCCCGCCATGAAAGCAAAGATGGAATGATAGAAGGTTCTCCAGCAATAACGCTCGAGGCAGACACACTGCGCACTAATGTACAGCAGACACCAAGCGAGGCTCCATTGGGAAGAGCAAAATGGTCTGAAAGCACCTGCTCTGAGGCCAGTCCTCAGGGCCTCCCTTCCCACAGCCCCTGAGCGTGTGCCGATGGGGAGATGTTCCAGGGAGGCGTCCGGCTTTCACCCAGCACTACACAGCAGCGGTGCGTCCACTCTGCCCGGAACCCGGCGCGGCCTGCAGAGCTGCATAAAGACCTGTGCACCATCAAGAGGACAGTGATGATGTCCCCGGAAGAGCACTGATGATGCTTGGATTTCCCTTGTGGAGGATTGGGGGGACGAGAGGACTGAGCACGGACCTGAGTCCCTGCTGAGGTGCTGGGAAGAGAAATGCTAGAGAAAGTGTCTTCACAGCTGAGCAAGGGAGCTGGCACTGTGCACGATCTGCGTTTACTGGGACAGTTTCCATGTGAGACTTCTCCAGGAAGTGTGAGGGCGGGGAGCCCTGGACAAGTCTTAGGGTCCCCCGGCAACCCACTGAGAAGGCCTAGAAGAGCAATGTTGAAAGAGGAATCTGGCTGGCCGTGCCCTGGGAGAAGTTAGGCTCAGACTGTCACTGGAGTCAGTGGTAGCCTGTCACAGCCATGGTCAGTGATGGCCAGGGAGGCAGCATGCTCTGTGCACTACAGAAGGAGTGCATGACGTGCACATCCCGGTGTGCATGACGTTCCATGACATCCCGGTGTGCATGACGTCATGCACCAGGAGAGATTTCAGCATGCTCTGTGCACATCCCGGTGTGCATGACGTTCCATGACATCCCGGTGTGCATGACGTTCCATTTCAGTGAAGTGACAGTCTCTGTGCACTTCAGACTTGGGGACAAGGAGAAGTGGGAGGGGAGCTGAGCCCAGGGTGGAGGGGGAGCCCAGTGGCTAGAGAGCAAGACAGAAGTCTCCAGAGCTACAGGGATTTTGGCAGAAGATCGGGATGAAGCACCTGTTAGCGCCATGTAGGTTCTCATTTTTTTCTTATTGTCTAAAGTTTTACATATGCTTTTTATCCCCTGATTGACACCCCCACCACCAGCCATTCCCTTACCCCAGGTAAGCCCCCACCACCCCAATGTCTATGTCCATTGGTTATGTTAATATTCATGCATACAAGTCCTTTGGTTGCTCTCTACCCCCCCCCCCCACCTCCCCTACCATTTGTCTCTGGCTCTATTTTAGTTCATCAAATTATGTTGTTCATTATATCCCACATGTGAGTGAGATCATTTGATGTTTATCTTTCTCCAACTGGCTTATTTCGCTTAGCATAATTCTCTCCAGTTTCATACATACTGTTGCAAATAGTAAAAGTTCCTTCTTTTTTATAGTGGCATAGTATTCCATTGCGTCTTTTTTTCTGAGGTAGGTCTCCTGTACACAGCAGATATATGGGTCATGTTTTCTTATCCATTCAGCTACCCTATGTCTTTTGATTGGGGCATTTAATCCATTTACATTTAAAGTTATTATTGATAGGTACTTGTTTGTTGCCATTTTTATTCTTTATGCCTGTGTTCCTTCTTCTCTTCCTATTTCTTCTTTTTACAGCAGACCCTTTAGCATTTCTTGCATTGCTGGTTTGGTGGTAATAAACTCCCTTAGTCCTTTTTTGTCTGTGAAGCTCCTGATTCCTCCTTCAATTTTGAATGATAGCCTTGCTTGGTATAGTATTCTTGGATTCAATCCCTTGTTTTGCATGACTTTGTATATTTCATTCCATTCCCTTCTGGCTTGATGTGTTTCTGTTGAGAAATCGGTTGATAGTCTGATGGGAGATCCCTTGTAGGTAATTTTCTGTCTTTCTCTGGCAGCCTTTAAGATTCTTACTTTATCATTGGTGTTTGCCAATTTAATTATAATGTGTCTTGGTGTCGGTCTTTTTGGGTTCATATTGTTTGGGACTGTATAAGCTTCTTGGACTTGTGTGAGATTTTCTTCCCTACATCAGGGAAGTTTTCTGTCATTATTTCTTCAAACAGGTTTTCCTATTCCTTGCTCAATTTCCTCTCCTTCTGGCACCCCTATTATTCAGATGTTGTTTTGTTTTGTGTTGTCCCAAAGTTCCCTTAGACTCTCCTCTTGTTTTTTAAGTTTTTTTCTAGATGCTGCTCTGCTTGGGTATTTTTTTCTACCTTGTCTTCTAGCTCACTGATGCAGTCTTCCACTTCTTCTAGTCCACTGTTGATGCTTTCTATTGAGTTCTTTATTCCAGCAATGTCATTCTTTATTTTTTCTTGGTTCTTACACATATTGTTGAATTTGTCTTCCATCCTTTTCAGCATCATTAGGACCATTGCTCTGAATTCTTTCTCTGACAAATAGCTTGCCTCCATTTTGTTTACTTCCTTTTCTGGTGATGCCTCCTTTTCTTTTGTATGCGGGCTGTTTCTTTATCTCCCCATGTTTGCTCCTCTCAGAGTGTCTGGTTATGTAGCGCTCTCTCTCCTGCATTGACTTAAAGGCACAAAATACAACACAACAAGGCACAAGGCACAGGGCACCAAGCACAAATGTATTCACAATACCAATAACCCCAAATAAAGGTGACCACTAGAGAAAGAGAATTAGGGGAGAGAAAAGAGTGCAAAAATGATATTGAGAAAAGGAAAAAATGTAAGAGAGAAAAGAAAGAGAAGAAAAAAGAAGGGGGAAAATATATGTATATGGGGAGAAAACTCCAAAAAATCAACAACTAATCCAAAAAAATGTAAACAGCAAACACCCAGAGAAGAATGCAAACAACTAATCCAAAAAATGCAAACAACACCCAAACAACAAACACCCAGATGAACCTGAAGAGGCATAGCTTATTTCTAGAAGGTTAGGTCAAGGAATTGACTGAATGGGGAAATGGCCACAATTCAGTATAGAGGGGGTAGAAATATATTGAATGTATAAGAAGAAAAGTAAAAAACAAAATACAAAAAAGAGAAAAATATATATATTAAAAAATACATATATAGAAAATCTACATATACTAGTATATATATAAAATTCTTTTCCCTTTCTTTATTCTATCTATCTATGTATTCATCTATTTTTGGAAAAGGAGAATAGAGATTAGATAGGCCTGAGTTGGTGATTGAAACTAATTAAGCTCTCTAGGCAATCTCTGACCTTTCTGTCCATGGATTGCCTCACCAGCTGTGTTTAATTTGTCAATTCCGGGTGGGTGTTATTCGATTCAGCTGTTCCTTCTATCTGCTCTGTGAGAAGGCGCAGGACCCGTCTGCGTATTTGGCCACCACCTTGTCTCCCCCTGGACAAACTTTCTGGCGCCCATGGCTGGGGAGACTGGAGTCTCGGTGTTCGTCGGTTCGCAGCTGAGGGAGGTGGTCCCTGGGCGTTGTGGTTGTGGGGTCCTGGGAGGTATCCGAGGTCTCCTGGTTGAAGGTAAGGCTGGGCTTCCGATCACAGCCACTCTCCCCTTCCAGATGGTGCGGTCTCTGCGGCAGAGCCCGCTGCTCCAGGAGAGATTTCAGCAGTAGTAGAGGCTGCCCGGCCAGGGAAGCCTGGTCTGCCAGTCCCCAACAGTCCCTTTCCCTGGTCTCCGGCTGAACACAGGCCAAGCAGGAAGCCATGAGACCGCAAGGGGAAGGTGAGGGAGCAGGCGAAACCCCACACAGGCCCCTGTGCCATGAAGCCACAGCAACCCCGGAGCCCGTGGAAGCACAAGGCTCGGTGTAGCCCGCCGGGCTCATTCAGCCCGAACGTCACCAGCCAGAGGTTCTCGTTTTTAGAGTAAAACTTGGTGAGGGCAGCAACTGCCCTGAAAGCACTTGCCGTATTCTCGGCAATGCTAGGCCAGGCTCTCGGAGGACACCTGCTCAGGCCCGGAGTTCGCCCCAGGCGAGCATCAGGCTAACAGACTCTCCCGCCTCCACGGTTAACGTGAGCGTAGAGGATACCAGGGATGCAGCCTCATGGGCGTGCGCCATGTCAGCTGTCAGCATGCAGGGATGACACCAGGATGGAACTGACGAGCAGGCGCTGCTCTACAGCTATGGACACCGAGGCTCCCAATGCCACACCCCTGGGAGCCCCTGGGTAATCCACACCCTGTTCTCAGAAATAGAATTCCTCCTGGCTGGAATTCAGGAGTGCCCAGCACCATCTCAGAGAGTGTGGGGCTACCGGTCTGGGAGCCCAGCCCCCAATTGCACTAGGCTTGTCAGCACGAGAGTGCATGCAGCCACAGGGACTCAAGCCCACTAAGACTGAGAGGGAGCCTCACCAGGGGACGTTGGGGGGTGGAGCCTCAATTCCTGTCACTTTCAGTCAGTCCATGGGCAGCTTGTGGCCCTCACCCCTTTGCAAACTCACAGGGGTCCTCTGTACTTAGGCCTGTGTTGTCATATGGGGAGCTATGTTAGCCTGTAACATCGGGGACCTAGAGCCCCCACGCTGGTGCTGTTTTAGAGCCTCCCACCGAGGCACATGCCCTGCTGTCCCCATCTCGGGGTCTCCAGTGGCCTGGGGGTAACATCTGGCCACGTTCCCTGTGACACAGGCATTGATGTGTGCTCCCTGGAAAGGGAAGCCTGCTTCAAGGCGGCTATTTGTGACTCTTCTAGGCCCTCTGCAGCGAGAAGCCACCAGGAGCTTCAAGTTCTCGAAGCTTCTGAGAAATGGAGGAGAGACCAAAAGAGAAGCATAAACTATGATGTGCAGGGTTTCCTTCATGAACCAGGGTATCTCAGATAGATATGACCACCAAAACTATAGAGTCCTACAAAGTCGCAGTCTGTGGTTGTTAATCACCTCCGAACCACGTGTCCGTGATGGGCCTGTGGGATGAAATGTTGGAAAGTATGATGCATGTGGATTGTCAGACTCTAACCCAGAGGCACACACAGGCCCCTGTGCGCTTAGTCTCCCCTACAGGCGTGGGTGGGAACCACCCATGGACCCAGGACATTGCTTGCACCATAAACGTCGCGGACAGGAAAGCCTGTTGCCGATACATGTCGGAGCACCTTGTTGGTGACAAAGCTTCCTCCTGGGGTCTGAGGCTGGGCAGCGGGGGCCTAACCGAGGGCTGATGCCACAGCCCTGATTCATGTGGGGAAGGTAGGGAGAGCCACCAGCTGGGGTCTTGGCTGTTAGGCAGTGGTTTTGGTAGCTGCGGCACTGACACCGTGTGCCCCTCAGGGCTGTGGTCCCCGGGACCCTGGAGTTCCCGATGCAGCAGCTCTAAGATAAGGCCCAAGGGTGGGCTTTTCTAACAAGTTCCAGGTGCTGCTGCTCTGGGACCCGTACTCTGAGAACCTGTGTGTATTGTAAAGATGGCCAAGGGTGGAAGCCTGCCGCTGCTCGGGGACGTGACTGATAGAAAGCCTGGTGTCTGCTGTAAAACAGGCCTGTCAGCTCCGCAGAGGGCCCAAAAGCAGAGAAGAGTCGTGTGTCAGGCAGCGAGGAGCGTGTCCTGTGCGTCCCCACTGACGTGGCATGGATACTGGTGGGCCAGCGGGGAGAGGGGGCACCGTGGCTAACAGTCCTGAGCCAGGACCTTCCCTGGATGCTCACCGAAGGCAGCCTTGGATCCCACTGCCCTGAGCCCATTCCTGCTGCCACAGACGGGGGCGGAGCATGGCAAGGACGGCCCCCAGCGGGAAGGGCGTGACCCATCTCTCCAGTCCCGGGGCCCAGGGAAGGCCTGGTAATAAGGGAAGTTATTGAGAGGACTGCAGCACACCCCAAGTCGCTCTGCAAACAGTGGGTGCTGCCTGAGAAATGCCACCACACAGTGCTGATGAGTTATAAAGCCAGAACAGACTGATTTTAAAGAGAGCTGGGGAGTAGTTCTTCTGGGACAAAGTGATAGAATATATTTAGAAAAACAACAGTTTGACCCCTGCACCTGCTGTATTTGGCAAAATGTGTTGCCCATAAAAACCACTGAGCCCTAGCCAGTTTGGCTCAGTGGCTAGAGCGTAGGCCTGCAGACCCAAGGGTCCTGGGTTCAATTCCGGTCAAGGGCACGTACCTTGGTTGCAGGTTTCTCTCTGGCCTGGATCCTGGCTGGGGCTTGTGCTGGAGGCAACTAATCGATGTGGCCAGATGTGTTTCTCTCACATCGATGTTTCTCTCTGTCTTTCCCTCTCTCTTCTACTCTCCTTAAAAATCAATGGAAAAATATCCTTGGGTGAGGATTAACAAAACAAAACGAAAACAAAACACCGAAGTCAAGATGATTCAGGCCAATAAATGTTGAATCCTTGGAGATAACACTCTGTTATTTTGTCAAAGAGTGTGTTCTAAGACAAAGTGTGACAGCATTCGGATGGAAGGGGTTCAGAACAGGCCCCCCCAAGATGTGCCGCTTTGTCGTGTGAATTATTTAGAGCTGAAGGCAATTGAGTCCCTGTGGGCTCATGAGAACGTTCACGTCTCCCTTAAAGGCTATAAATTGAGGTCCTTGTTTTCCGGCCCGGCTCTGTGGCAGGGCAAACACCTCATTACTGACCTCTGTTCTTCTCGTCCTGCAAACACTCCCGCCTCTGCAGCCCGGCACTGGGCGCGTCCTGCACGCAGAGCGTCACGCGCACCTCATGGCCTCTCTGGCTCTGTGTGTGGTTCCTGTACGCACACATGTAATTAAATTTGCTTATTTTTTTGTTAATCTCTTTCATGTTGATTTAATTATGAGATCAGGGAAAGAACTGAGAAGGGGGAGGAAAAATTTTCCTCCTCAACAGCAGAAATTTCTGATAAATTATTTTAAATAAAAATTTTAGTACATCTAGCACTGATGAGTCTCGCAGAACAAATTTTCTAAAAATATTGAACCCTCCACACAAATTGGTGTCATGTACTCCTCCCCAGTTGGGCCGCTGTTCTGATCTCTCAGCCATTGATTAGCTTTGCCTATTGATCAGTTCAGTCTCATCTTTCTCTTGCAACTGAATAAACAGAAATTCAAAGACTTTGCTTTCAAACCAGTGAAACGTCCGTATTTCATTGGTTGCTCATTTGTTTTTAATATTTTGGGACAAGTTCTAATGACAAGGAAAATGCCTCGGTCATCTTGGACCTGTTTGAGGGAAGGGCAGGCTCCCGCAGGAGACAGATCTGGACCGAAGGGAGCGGGACTGAAACAGGGAAAACAGGCAGAGTCCTCTGTGGACTACCGAGGGCGAACAGCCATCTTCGCCTTTTTCCAGGGCCTGGCGGAGTGCTTCCCGCGTCAGGGACAGCAGGGCGCAGTCCGGCCGCCTTTGAGCTCCTCTTTGCTGTTTTAGTCTCAGAGGCACTTGCCAGAGTCAGCAGGGCTCTCTGCGCGCTGCAGTCAGCTGAGGGAGATGGTCCAGGGCCCAGCGGCTCCTGCGGCCTCGCCTCCTGGACACACAGAGCACTTACCAGCTCGTCCCAGCGCAGCTCCTTCCCAGGGGCGCCGGAGAGCCCAGAGATGGAGACACACGGGGAGGGGCGCTCACCTCTCCTTTCCGCTAGCTTTGCTCAGGAAGTCGCTTGAAACTGGTATGTTGTGTCCGCAAAGCCCAGAACTGCTGGCCTAGAGCAGAGCCCCGACACCTGAATCAATTTTTATTTTGCCATAAGGTACAAATATTAATTCACTCACTCACTCACTCACTCCAAACACGTATTACCTTCTCCCCCCATGTTATCTTCCGTTTTCTTTTCACTGTGATGCCCGCCTTTCCCCACCCCCACATCCAGTCCAGGACCGGCTCCTGCCCGTTTGACCCCTGTATCTCTGCGGCATATCTACTGTCTCCGCTCATTTATGAAACAGATGTCATTGCGCAGCCACACGTCCCAGGTGGCTCCCTGTGCAGCGGGGCGCAGCCATGCGCGAAAAGGAGCAGGTTCCTCCCCTGGAGACTGCCTTCTAGGGAGGAGGGAGGAGGAGCAACAGAAAGGATGGGAGTGCCGGCCTGGGGAGTCCTTGAGTCACTCCTGGAAACCAAGGTCACATAGCACTGTGAGGCGGGGCAGCAGGAGCTTCACAGTGTTACTGCCCGACCGTGGGGGGCTTTTTGAGGTGAAGAGTGGGAACTCGGGCTTGGGTAATGAGGAGAGATGGTCGTGTAACGGCTGGTGGCACTTGCAGGCAGAGGAGCAGGAATTGGCGATGACACCTCACTTTTACCAAAGATCACTTCTTCCCTGTCCCAACCAACAGGTGTACCACCACGGAGCATCGCTACATCCACGTGTCCTTCACACGGAAGCTCTCTGAAATGCAAACAGTATTCCATCCATTTCCTTGCCCCCCTGCCAGTCCCATCAAAATACCCCAGTGCCCTCCACTGCTGTTGCTCTTAGAGAAAAGTAGTGTTAACATGGCAACAGGCAACCCGGCCGGCCCACTGGCCCTCCTTCAGTCTTCTACATGTGTGATGTCCTCAGTCTTCTACATGTGTGATGTCCTCAGTCTTCTACATGTGTGATGTCCTCAGTCTTCTACATGTGTGATGTCCTCAGTCTTCTACATGTGTGATGTCCTCAGTCTTCTACATGTGTGATGTCTTCAGTCTTCTACATGTGTGATGTCCTCAGTCTTCTACATGTGTGATGTCCTCAGTCTTCTACATGTGTGATGTCCTCAGTCTTCTACATGTGTGATGTCCTCAGTCTTCTACATGTGTGATGTCCTCAGTCTTCTACATGTGTGATGTCCTCAGTCTTCTACATGTGTGATGTCTTCAGTCTTCTACATGTGTGATGTCCTCAGTCTTCTACATGTGTGATGTCCTCAGTCTTCTACATGTGTGATGTCCTCAGTCTTCTACATGGAATGCTGTTGTTACGACAATAACTGGTAAATAGAGAAGCAAAGGAAAAGGACTTAAAATGAAAGTCACACAGACACACGCAGAGCTTGGGAAATATTCTTGGAAGACTTTCTAAATACGAAAACAGACTCTGTATGTGAAAATGTAATTTAGCCCAGGGGTGTGTGTCTGTGTGTGTGTGTGTGTGTGTGTGTGTGTGGTGTGGTGTGTTTGGCAGAGGGAGGTGATAAATATCCTATTTAATAAAGAGGTGATATGCAAATTAACCATCACTCCAACATACAAGATGGCCGCTCCCATGTGGTCAAAGATGGTCGCCACAAGATGGCCAGCAGGGGAGGGCAGTTGGGGGGTACCCAGGCCTGCAGAGGAGGGCAGTTTGGGGCAATCAGGCTGGCAGGGGAGCAGTTATACATCAATCAGGCTGGCAGGGAAGTGGTTAGGGGGTGATTAGGCTGGCAGGCAGAAGTGGTTAGGGGCAATCAGGCAGGCAGGCAGGCGAGCGGTTGGGAGCCAACAGTCCTGGATTGTGAGAGGGGATGTCCGACTTCCCTTGAGAGGTCTCAGATTGGAGAGGGTGCAGGCTGGGCTGAGGAACACACACACCCCCCCTGCACAAATTTCGTGCACTGGGTCTCTAGTTATTAAATAATCCTCATGTCTCTGAATTGTATGCTTTATCAGCTGCTAATAGAATATGGGTTTTTGTTTTTGCTTTTTTAATTTTTAAGATTTTGCTGTTTCATTGGTACTAACAAAATGTGCATTTTTTCAAATGTAATAAGTTATATTAAATAATCTCAAAAGAACTCTAAAATAGAACTGAATAAAAACCAGGTAAGGTATTATTTAATAAAGAATTAGTTTTTAATGTGTCAAACATAAAAAGTACATGAGAAGGCCCTTAATAAATATTTTTAATTAAATTTCATTTTCTGCAGAAATTATGTTTTGTATTTAATACAAGCTAAGAATCTAATTTTTTAAAAAATCTGTGCACAGTTTTCATGACATGGCAGGGCGTATAGAAGCAGCCGCACATGGTCGTATAGAAGCAGCCGCACATGGTCGTATAGAAGCAGCCGCACATGGTCGTATAGAAGCAGCCACACATGGTCGTATAGAAGCAGCCACACATGGTGTGTGGAATTGGAGGGCTTCTGCTCTGCCCACACCTCCTGAGGAGCTCACTGTCCTTGCTGGTCTGGGCCTCCCCGGGCTATGTCCTGTGCACGCTCCCGCCCTGGTGGCCTGTGCACGCTCCCGCCCTGATGGCCTGTGCACACTCCCCCCTGATGGCCTGTGCACGCTCCCGCCCTGATGGCCTGTGCACGCTCCCGCCCTGGTGGCCTGTGCACGCTCCCGCCCTGATGGCCTGTGCACGCTCCCGCCCTGGTGGCCTGTGCATGCTCCCGCCCTGATGGCCTGTGCATGCTCCCGCCCCGGGGGCCTGTGCACGCTCCCGCCCTGATGGCCTGTGCACGCTCCCGCCCTGGTGGCCTGTGCATGCTCCCGCCCTGATGGCCTGTGCATGCTCCCGCCCCGGGGGCCTGTGCACGCTCCCGCCCTGGTGACCTGTGCACGCTCCCGCCCCGGGGGCCTGTGCACGCTCCCGCCCTGATGGCCTGTGCACGCTCCCGCCCTGATGGCCTGTGCACGCTCCCCCCTGATGGCCTGTGCACGCTCCCGCCCTGATGGCCTGTGTACACTCCCGCCATGATGGCCTGTGCACGCTCCCCCCTGATGGCCTGTGCACGCTCCCGCCCTGATGGCCTGTGCACGCTCCCGCCCTGATGGCCTGTGCACGCTCCCGCCCTGATGGCCTGTGCACGCTCCCGCCCTGATGGCCTGTGCACGCTCCCACCCTGATGGTCTGTGCATGCTCCCGCCCTGATGGCCTGTGCACTCTTCCGCCCTGATGGCCTGTGCACGCTCCCGCCCTGATGGCCTGTGCACGCTCCCGCCCTGATGGCCTGTGCACGCTCCCGCCCTGATGGCCTGTGCACGCTCCCGCCCTGATGGCCTGTGCACGCTTCCAACCCCGTGGCCGCCTGCCAGTGACAGTGAGGACCCGAGACCAGTGCTGGCTCCCTGCTGTTGGCAGCAGGATCAGCATTTCTGTGTCCTGCTGCTGCCTCTGGCACTGCCCACAGGGTGCCCACCTCCACCCTCATCCCTGGCTCTCCGCAGCCCTGTCAGGGCTGCCAGCACCAGGTTTCTGCTCTCCGTTTTCAGAACTTGGTTAAAAGAAATGTTTTGTTTTCAGCTGATCATTCTTCCCCTGGGTTGCTCGCACTGGATACAATCCAAGCACAGGGTACTTCCTCCGGACCCCAGAGGAGAGCTGCTAGCCCGCACTTGCCAAGTCAAAGAGCAGTTTAATCTTTGGAATCACTTTCTCAGTCAACAGAGGACACAGCGGATGCGCAGGGCCCACACCACCGCTGCTGCAGGCTGCCCTTATCGAGACATGAGAAGGTTTTGGTGGGAAAACTTCACACCATTTCCAGGGTTAGGATGAGCTAAAGTTTAGGTTTAAAAAATCAGGAAACATTTGCATTTTTTGTGGCATAACTAAGCCTGATGCTTTGTAACCTCACAGGTAAGTGTTGCTTAATTACTGTCAGGAAAGGTGAGGCCAGAAGACCTTGTCAGAGCTCAGCTCCTGCGACAGGAGGTGAAGGGGGAGAGCAAGTTCTCGCCCTGCAGACTCTCTGGCCTGGGCTGCGATCTCTCCCGGGCTGAATGGCTGCGGGCATGCTGCTGCGGCCTGGCCCTCACCCTTGGAGAACCCGCCATTTCCCTAAAGGGAAACCATTGCGGAGGGGCTCCCCGCCTGCATGTGCCGTGAGGAGCGCAGCTGTGCTCACCCTGTAATTACACTGACACAACAAACCCTGGCGAGCACCAGCACACGAGCAGCTCAGGCCCGGAGCCCGGGTGCAGGCGTGCGGGCAGGTGGCACAGCCTCTTCCAAGGCCGTGCTGGCGCCCCAGGGCCACCCCCATCTCCAGGCGGGGGCAGCAGGAGGGGCGGGGTGGGGGGTGGGGCTCTGCTCCGTCAGCGCCAGGTCTCACACTTTCCTGACAGTCAGAGAACCCAAGTCATAATTTAAGAGAGAGAGACCCAGGTCCTTCCCAATGGCTCATCACAACCTCCAGGAGAAGGCCTGGGAATTTGAATGTGGACATTCTTCCTTTTCACCAATTTGGGGAACCCTGAGGGGTCCCTAGAGTCCCTTCCAGGTCTGAGTGTGCAGGTGATCTCGGCCGCCTGCTCTCAAGGAGAGCAGAGGAGCAGGAGGGACAGTCACCGGGAGCCTTTCCGAGCACAGAGCCCTCTCCTGCGAGCCCTGTGGCAGTGAAGTGCCCGGGAGTTGGCCTGCATGTGTTATAAATGACCTCCAGGTCAATACAGCCCTGTTGGTAGCCACTCATCTGTGACTTCCGTGGGAAGGGTGACTCCAGGCGCTGCTCAGTCAGTGCACACCACCACCCGTCAGTCAGAAAAGTCTGGGTGCTTCCGCTGGTCCCCAGCCTCACGTGTCCCTTCAAATGAGACCACCGTGCACACTGCGGAACTTTACGCTCTATAGCTATAATAAGATAATCCCTGTTTTCTGACCTCATGACACAGTCTAGTCAGATAAACTAGACAAATGCCTCAAAGTCAAATAAAAGTGCAAGAGGCACCCGTAGAGGGAGCCGCACTCGGATCCTGAAGATGTGCATAAGTGGGGTACACACGGGGGAAAGAGGAGGAGGCATAATGTGATGGGGAACCTGCTCTCTAAGTAACAAGTCACTTAACAAAACCATGGATCATTTTTTTCTGGAAAATGTAATTACTCCCATTTTTTTGTCAAATAGTATATATTTTTGTTGTGCTTTTGAAATAGAATTTATGTATCCTTTGCACACAAAAAAATTTGAATGTGTAATTATTTGCATTAATGTCTACAACCTTGATTAACTAGGACATGCATGGAAATAATGCTCCATCCTGAGAACTGCAAACCGCAGATGCATATGAAGATAACCATAGCAAGTCCACTCTACTGAACAAGACAAAAAAGGAGGAGGAGGAGGCAGAAGAAGAGGAAGATAAGATAAATGATGATGGTGGTGATGGTGATGATGGAGGAGGAATTGGAAATCGACATCAGAGCAAAGTAAATTGTTATACATGACATTTTGTCATGGCAAAGATCCATGTAATTATTTTAAGAAGCTTGTGTGAGTCAATAATTATATTTCACAGTATGCCTTAATATGTCCTTAAATATAATAAATCAAATTATGTAACTTGGAATATTTCCCATTAACTTATTTTGCTACTTTATTTTACTTTAAATTATATTTCAATGGGTAGTGTCTCAATATTTTTATTTGATTTTTCTCTATTCCTCCTACTTTTAGTCTCCCTAAAACTCACACAGACACAAACACTCACACAAACAGATACACACATACACACACTCCCACACACACTCACTCTTCTGCCTTCTCTTGAATTCTCTGGAAGAATCCAGCATCACAAGCACAGGCCCCTTAGAGGCTGGCCCCGCTCAGCGCGTGTCAAAGTTCCAGCAACAGCAACATCAAAACCACCACATACAGAAATAATGGTTAGTAAGGGGTTGGTTAAAAGTGATTATCTCATTTTACCATTTTTAGGAAGATTACCTAAGTTGTTTCTATAATTATCAGAAGCATTTACAAAAAATAACCTAAATTAAGTTTTGCTTATATTCTTGTATAAAATAAGCTACATTTAGTTTTGCTTAGGTAGCTTACCTGGTTTTATCTGTTCGGGTAATTCTCAAGTCCAGTCTCAATTATGCATTTTATTTAACAATCTCCCTTTTTGGTAATTCTCTCAGCAAGCTGCGCGTGTGACCAAGTAGCACAGTGTCACTCTGTTACCGCTGTTGGTGTGGCCAGGCTGAGACTCAGTCACTGCTCCCAGTGGCCGCATTGACAGGACCAGGACCGAAGGTCCTGTAGGCACTGTCCCCAGCAGTTACTGGACCTGGCACTCAGATCACAGAGCTCTTCCCGGTGTCTAGTCCTGATGGATATAATTGGATATGTGACTGGCTGTCAAAAGGATACAATGCAAAGGAGAGGTTATTGTGATGAGTAGCAATAGAATCGCCAAGAATTAAAAATTCCCCTAAGCAGAAATTCCCAGGAGCCAAGATTTAACCAATTAAATAAATCCAATTGGTTATAATCAGATTCAGGTCTTATCTTTCTAAGTCAATGTACACTTTTGGGGGACAATGTGTAACTGGGTTTCCCTTTCCTCTTAGTTATTTACATAGGCACATGACGTGTTAGCAATCGCATGTCCTCATGCTTCCTTTGGACAGGATGACTACCCAGATGTTTATTGTAGGAAGCGATGCTACAGGTGAGCTGATACCTAAATTAAGTCTCGATGTGATTTAAGCAATCAGGGAGTTTAACAAAAGGCATTGCTATAGCAACAAAAGAAAAACAAAGGTTATTAATTTAAGCAAATTATAAATTTCCTTTCTGAGTTGGGAGAGCAGCCTGTTGAGAAAATGTTCAGCTTTGAGGCAAAAGCATCGCTAGCAGGTGGCTGAGGATGGCAGTCAGCTGATGGCTTCCCCTGGTTTGCAGAGCGACTGCCCTGATGATGTCATCGGGGCTCAGTTGAACTTTCTTGAGCGGCTCCTCCAGCCAAATGATGGCCACACATCATCTCTTGTGGTGACTTCTCTGCAGCTTAAAGTAGATAACAAAAGCCTAAAGACAGTAAGCAGGACTAGAATCTGGTAATGCATACACTATAGTTTTCTATTGAAACAACTTTTTGTAGTTATCCCATTGTTATCAAAGATATTTGCAGTAAAATTAATTTGTTTGTGAAATAAGTCTAGTCTTACTAAACTTGGCTTAATTATTTACATAAATGTAGTATGAATAGTGACTCTATGTGTATCCTGAAATATGACATTTCAGTCAAAGTGGGGGTAATATCCAAGAGGTTTCATTGGCTCCACCAAGTCAACGTTGGTTGTGGTTTTTTAATTGTCTGGTCATAAGGAATATACTAGTAAGTGTTAGAGAGTGGGAATTTTTGAGCACTACTCCCATTCCAGAGAGGCCATCAACCATGCCCCAGATAGAGTTGTCAGTGCTGACACCAGGCCAGGCCTTGGGATACAGTCTCATAGGCCTTCTTTCATAGAACATTGTCAGCTTTCTGAAGAATAGGATAACTCTGTAAATAACATGGTCATCAATGGCATGATGTAGCTTAGGAAAAACTGTTTTGTCTTGGGTTGCTTGTTCTGCAAAAACAGGATGTGGTAAATGTGCGTAAAAGTAGTCCTACACAAAGGGTCGGGGCTGCTCTCTGGACTCCCTGCGTGGAGAAAGGCAGAGAAGTTGCCGGCAGGCTAATAAAGGCTCCCTTAATTTTAATTTGGTCTGGACTCCAGTGTTCGTTCACTCGCATTCGCTCCACAACAGTAAGACAGAACTTTAAAGTCACTTAGTCTAATAGCCAAGCTAAGGACTTGTTTAACTGTGTCCTATCACTGAACAGCACATTCTTATTGAAATTATATAAATACATATATTGCCATAAAAATAAGATACTTAATAAGAGTTTCTGAATTTTGAAGGGATCAGGTAAGAGAAAAAGTTAATATTTTAACTTTTGTTTACAAAATTATACTTTACCCAACTATTGTAAGTTGTAGGTAGCTTAACAGGGAAGAGAAAATGGGATTCTTTAACTCTGGAAAACAAAACATTAAAGAACCAGAAATGTTTAAGATAAAATATAAAAATTATAATAATCTGCACCATCCATTCGGGTGCTGCGATGAATTCTGGGGCTGCTTTGTCATGGGTTAGCGGCATCGTAGTCCGTCCATGTTAGAAAGTCTCACCCAGGCTGGCAGGGTCCCAGCTCACCAGCAGCCCCTGTGTGCCCAGAGCGCTGCACAGGGCCCTCCATGAAGTTCCTTGCAGATGAAGCATCTCTGCCCCGGGGGGTCAAGGATGCTTTCAGAGAAGAAGGGAGAGGGAGACAGTAACTGCCTGTAGATGACAAAAAGCTGAAAATAGCCATGGCAAGAGATCTGGTCAGAGTTACCCCCCACACAGACACAGACACACACATGAATGGTGCAACAGATAAATAAATTTGGTTATTTCTGTAATATACAACATTTTAAGAGAATAGTTGGAATTATGACTGGGAACATTATGACAGGATGTATCTATTTTATTTTATTTTATTTTATTTTATTTTATTTTATTTTATTTTATTTTATTTTATTTTTTAGAGAGAAAAGGGAAGAGATAGAGAGAGAGGTAGAGAGACACATTGATGGATTGCCTCCTGCATGCACCCCAACCAGAGATTGAACCCACACCTGGGTACGTGACCTGACCAGGAATCAAACCCACCGCCTCCTGGTGTGCGGGACGATGCTCCAACCAACTGAGCCACACCAGCCAGGGCAGGATGTATCAAATTTTTAAGAATTTCTTATTTTTTATAAGTATGTGTGGGCTGCCTTTATTCCCATCCCCCTCCCTAGGTTGTGACGTATCCGCTGTTTTGCCCACCTGTCTATTGTCAGAGCATGGTCCAGGCCCCTCTCTCTGAGCCCGAGCCCGGGTCCCCTCTCTTTCCAGAGCAGATGCGGTGTGATTTAATATATTAAATTAACCTAAATAATTAACATTTCTCTATTTATAAGAAAAGAGAGCAAATCTTTTGATATCTTCCAGGGTACCTCTATAAAATCTCAAAGTTAGTTCAAGGTCAAGTAGATTTTTTTTGGAAATTGACTTGCAGAAGCCTTTAACAATGTCAAAAAGTTTAAAGCACTTGATCAAACAGGATCACAGGTCACTGTGAAAGAATACTTGGTTAGCCATTAAACTGAAGTGACAACGGAAAGATTTTAAAGGCAAATTCAATTATAAAAACATAGCTCTTTTAATACTGAAAATACTGTGTTATTCTAAATGATCAAAGACCTGGTAAAGAAAATATTAAAGAAAATATTTTGATAAGGCTCAGAATCTTTGTTTCTGAGGCAGATTATATTAAATGTAAAAAAAAAACAAAAATTTATAATTTTTTTAATTTTTTACTAATAACAGACCAATAATCTAAAAAATTTGTCATTTTAAAATTAAACTCTAGTTTCCATCAGTACATTTCTGAGCTCACATTAAAAAAACACACACAGCTTTTATAAATAAATCTGTAAAATTGTAGGCAGATTTAACCTCATAACATAAAATTCATTTTCCATAAACCTTAAGCAACTTTCTATATCTATTTAGGTTTTGTCTTATTTTCTTATTCTGGATTAAATAGTCATTTTATTTTAGACAAGATTACTCTTTTTCTTTAACAAATACACTTCCTATTCCCTTGCATACTGTTGAAATAAAAATGTATCCGTTGCCATCTTGCTACTTGGTATACAAAGTTGTTTGCCTCTGCTCTGGTTTCATTTTTTACATATTGACTATAAATTTATTAGTAACTTTTGCTTTCCCGTGAAAACCAGGAAGTGGGCACTTGGGAATTATCTGCCATGCACCAGCACCCTGTAGTAGATCGGTTTTAAACACATCATTTAAAAACGTGTACTTTGTTTATAGTATAAACAGTATAAAGAGGATAAACTTTTATCCGACACTTATTTAAGCTACTTGTTTTTAACAATTATGCTTAGATTTGACATTAAACAGCTAGTTGCATGTTGTTATTTTTCTTTTTGATAAAGTCTGTAACAGAGATAATGTGAGCTTATAGACTGTAAACCCGGGCTGCCACGCTGCGTGTTGGCATTAGTGCCACGCACGGCTCGTCCCCTGCAGGAGCAGAGGCGTTTCACCCAGGATGGCTGGCCGAGGTCGTTCATGGCCCTTACTTTGCTCTAAAGTTGGTCATTACAGAGGACCGACATCCTTCGGGTCTGGCAGGCCAAATGGAGCACCAGGTGCCACGTGGTCCCATCCCTGGTCTCGTGATCCTGTGGCCACTTCACTCACCATGTTCTTCTGCTTCATGCACAACTTGCTCCATTTTCCCATGTCCACTTCTCAGGAAAAACAGATGTTTCTCAAGGTCAACCAAGACCTCTTCTGGGTAAAGGCCATGGGTATTTCTCAGTCTGTTTCTTAACCTCCAAGACGCCTGAGACAATGCTAACAACTCCCTCTTGTAAGATCCTTGTCCGGCTTCCTTCTCATCTCTGTGGCCCTTCATCGGGCTTCTTTGCTGAGCCCTCTTCTCTTTGCAAAGGATGGGCTCACACAGGACTGGTTAGCTCCTCCTCTTCTCTCACAAGTCACACTGTCCCTGGGGGGTAGTTCATCCAGCCCTCTGCCTTCAGCGCCAGTCCCAAATACATGGCTCTATGCCAGGTTTCCTCCCAATGCTGACCTCTTGAGGCATTTGCAAATGGGGCAAGACCAACTGAGTATTTCACCAGACAATCCAACATCATAAGGCTCAGGCTGGGTGCCCAGCCTCTGCCTACATATTTCTTCCTGCTTTGGTGCGGCTCTCACAGTGCTCTTTCCTCTCCAAATAAAGTGTATGGACCTCAGTGCTTCAGTTATACGGTCCTCCCTTAGACCACTCTGACAGGCAGGTGTGTTTACCTTTGCACTGGGCTCTCTTCCCTCCCACCTCCCCATCATGGTGCCAGACACAGTGTTATAAAGAACTTCAGGTTTCTTTCTGACTAGTGAGAACCTGCCATAGGCAGGTTAATATTTACTGTTCTTCATAGCACTTACCGTCCTCTCATATACTATACTAGAGGCCCAGTGCGTGGATTCGTGCACCAGTTGGGGTCCCTCAGCCTGGACTGTGCCCTCTCACAATCTGGGACCCCTCAGGGGATGTAGCAGTGCTCAAAGTGGCAGGCAGCCAGGGAGGAGCCTGAGCTGGGCTAGGCGCTCAGCACTCAGCGCTCCTAACCCCTCACTACTCGCTCCTAACCACTGACTGCTTGCACTTTACCACTTGCTGCTCGCTCCTTAGCACTGCGGCAGAGGCGGGAGAGGCTTCCACCACTGTTGCTAGGCTCGCCCACCGTGAGCCCGGCTTCTGACTGAGCAGCCCTCCCACTGTGGGAGCACATTGAACACCAGGGGGCAGCTCCTGCATTGAGCATCTGACCCCTGGTGGTCAGTGCATGTCATAGTGACTGGTCGTTCCATTGTGATGGTCACTTAGGCTTTTATATATATAGATATTTACATATTGATTTGTCTATGTATCGTACCAAAATGTCACAACAATAAAAGCAGGAATATACTTTTCTATTCTGCTTTTGCTATTTGCTCAATGCCTGGTTTATAGTAGATTACACAATTCATATTTGCTTAAAAGATTTAACCAAAGATTTAATGAATAATATCCAAAATTAAAGTAAACATATATTAGTTGAATATTACTGTTTTCAGCCAGTTATTTTATGGAGTGGACTGAGATAGTTACTGCACTTCAGGAAATGTTAGAGCATATCTAAAACCCATACATATATTTCTTTGCTAAAACCCATGCATATATTGTTAAAATCTGCATGGCGACCATGCACCTTTCTTTACCTCTCCATGTTTCTTATGACCTCAATATTCTAATATAGGACTTCACAGGGTTCCTCCAGAAATGTGTGTTCCAGCTCAGTCATGGATCAATGTAAACATAACCAATGACATCACCATAAATGTGCATGCATTTTTTCCTATTTTCATTTCTATATATGCAGTCTTAGCCCATTAAGTCATACTGCTATTTAAGAGTTTGATGTTGTCACTAGAGGACCAACATTGTATTTCTCTTTCCTTTGATTCTACTGTGCTATGAGGAGCCACACTTTACACTAATAGTAATTAGTAGGAATCTGTGTGAAGCTCATGCTGACTTTCTCAAGGCCAATTTCTATCTAAGTCAAAGTCTAGCAATCGTCTGGATAACAGCCCTGCACAATTTTCTCATCTCCTTGAAAGATTTCCCAAAGGAGTATGAAAGGGTTCAAAAGGAAAACAAGTACCCATAAGGCATCATTTCTTTCAGGAGAGTACGGAGTGAAATACCAGGAAGACCTGGGATTTACTGAGAAGACAAAACAGAGCTGTGAGGCAGCACAGGTCTCCTTGGCTGTTTCTGTTTTGTGAGCGGTTGTCAGGCAGCAATGGATTGCAGCTTGTGGCAAGGCGGTGCCTAGACTTTGCTCCCATAGATATTAGTTACCGTGTGTTCTGGGTTTGGAATGTAGCCTTGGTAGCTATTAATCATTAGTCAACATAATAAATTAGTCACTGACATCCCACTGACTAAAATAATACATATTGAGTATTTGTGGCCTTCACTGGGAAACAGAGATGGATAACACAAAATTTCTGTCATTCGTTGAGGACCAGATGAGGTAAATAGATGTGTTAAGGAGTGGCTTCTTAAGAAGATGTGGTCAAGGTAAAGTGCTGTCATAGCAACAAGGCCAGGGTATTTAATTGATTAGTGGCACTGGGGAAGGTAACTGAGTTTCAATTGAGTCTACAAGGAGTAGAAGCAGTTTACCAAGCAATTAAGGAAAGACTGAGTGACTTACAGACAAAGGAGCACAATGAAAATTACCCTCTATTTTTCCACTAGAGGCCCAGTGCATGGATTCATGCACTGGTGAGATCCCTCGGCCTGGCCTGCGTGGATTGGACTGAAACTGGCTCTCTGACATCCCCCAAGGGGTCCCAGATTGCGAGAGGGCACAGGCCAGGCCAAGGGACCCCACCAGTGCATGATCGGGGCCGGTGAGGGACCACAGGAGAGCTTCAGGGCGTGTCTGGCCCACCTCGCCCACTCCCGATCAGCCGGACCCCCGGCAGAAAGTTTAACTACTGTTTGGAGTGTCTGCCCCCTGTGGTCAGTGCACATTATAGCGACTGGTCAAATGGTCGAATGAACGGTTAGACACTTGGCATATTAGGCTTTTATTATATAGGATAATTTATTCAGGATCAGGAACATGTGGTAAAAAAGAGGTGGTGAAGCTGGACATGGTGTTAAAGGTAAGATGAGCTGGATCATGAAGCACCTTGCATAACCAGCTAAATATTTAAAACATTACCATTTACAAAATGTTATTTAATTGTTCAGATATACCATTTTCATAGTTAATATTTGTCCTAGAGATTTTAATTATAAATCTGTCAAGTTTTAAGCTCTATTTAAGCTAATCAATATAACACTTATCAATGTACTAGAGGCCCAGTGCACGAAATTCGTGCACTCAGTGTGGGGGGGGGGCAGGGTCCTCAGCCAGGCCTGTGCCCTCTTGCAGTCCAGGAGCCCTTGGTGGATGTCCGACTGATGGCTTAGGGCCCTCCCCACAGAAGAGGCTCCTGCCACCACCGCTGCGCTTGCCAGCCGTGAGCCCGGCTCAGGGCTTCTGTCTGAGTAGCGCTCCCCCTGTGGGAGCGCACTGACCACCAGGGACAGCTCCTGCGTTGAGCGTCTGCCCCCTGGTGGTCAGTGCGTGTCATAGTGACTGGTCATTCCGCTGCTTGGTTGATTTGCATATTGGCCTTTTATTATATAAGATTGGATAAACTATAGAAGGAATGATGATAGAGAAAGCATTTAGGCATCTGTTGTAAGAATATCAATAAGACATATTATAGGTTTTTGAGTATTACAGTCCTGCCATGTTTGATGAGACAGAATGGAGAGGACCTGATAAATAATTGCTGGGACTGGGAGGAACTGAGAGGGACTGAGAGTAACAGTGATGTTTCTCTCCATGGAAGAGAGAAGGTCATCTTGTGAAATGACATCAAGAATTAGAGGACATAAACAGCGAGGGAGCAGAGAGGAAAATTGAATTCTGGCCTCGCTAAGTTTGAAGACTTGACAGAAAATCCAGGCCGGTCTGCCAAGTTGAAGAGAAGCTGAACCTGAAGATCAGTGAGTCTTCAGGTTCACTGGTCTGTAGATAGATTCGGGCCGTGGAGATGATGACCTTCCCCAGACAGATGGCAAAGCAAGTGCCGGAGAACTGGCATTGGACTTCAAAAACAAGGTTTTGTTTTAACAGCTTACACCAATGGCTCCTGCTCAGTTCTCATTTTAACAGATATTTCTGGCACACATGATGCAGTCACTTTTCCTTCGGAACGGTTTCTTCAGAATGATTTCTTCACTGTGCTATTGTTCCTCTCCCCTACCTAGTGACTCACTGAGAATCTACCTCATGCAACTCAAGTGCCATCAAAATCTTTTAGTGACTAAGCCTAACAAGCAGCTGCCAGGCAGCGAGGCAGGATGAGGTGGATTTGGGCCTTTGCTGACCTGCCTTTGGGCTCGTTGCTGGTGGAAATCAGCCTTGGTCCTATGCCCAGCAGAGGCAGCCACAAACTGCGGATCTCTTGGCAGCTGTTGTCCAGGCAGCTTCTGTCTTTGGCCTGCAGCAGAGTCCTCTCAAGAGGCCCCAGAACAAACACACTCAGTTGCCAGGTTCAGACAACATCAGAGCAGGATCCAGTTAGCTGCACAAGCAGCACATCCGAAGGGAGATCTTGCCAGGCACCAAAATCTGCTGAAGCAAGCTCCACTTTCTGTGGTCAGCACCTGCAGAGTAGCATCCTTGAGGGGCAGAAAGGAGGGGCGTCGGCGCGGAGAGATAAGTTTTTGTTGATTTTTACTGGCTGGTTTCTTCAAGGCCACAACCTTTCCGCAAAGCACAAGAAATCTTTCTCTGCCCCATCTTATTCTCTTTAACACTTCCAATACTAAATTAGACTGATATAATATACTTGAAATTGCATAAGAAAGAATGTAGCGGTTTTTACTAGACAAGTTTTAATTTACCTGCTCTTAGTTTTATCACAGAAGGTCTAGTTATATTTTCTTGAGAAAGTACATTTAAAGTATATTTAGAAATGTTAATCTAAGAAATGCTGGCTGTTTACTTTTTGGTAATCATTAAAGGATTGAGGTTTTTACTGAGTAAAAGTACTGAGGCATGGTTATGCATTTTTAAAGGACATAGAAAGAAGGTTCAAAGGCTAATTTGAAAGTGTGAAATTTATAAAGGTTGTGCATGTAATAAGAAGGAGAAGATAAATGTTAAAAGAAATCAATTAAATAATGCAGGCCAGTAAGCCAGGAAGAGTAAATAATTTACATTCTGCCTCCCTAAACAGAGGGTAAATAGTTATGCCAAAGTACTTAGGGGTGACTGATAAAGAAATCCAACAGTTACTGTTTTGTAATAACTCTAGAGAGTCCATAAAAAGGACTGTCAAGGAAAATCAGAAAATCTTAAAGCAGGTCAGTAGCTTTTTCTCCTTATATAATTCCTCCAAAATTTGACAATATTTAATAAATAAATCATAGCAATACATTTCTTTGCATAAATTCAGTAAGACCAATTTCCAACAGTGGTTTTATTAACTGAAAACTTTGACTGGAGTATCATGTTTTAAAGAGCCCTGTCTGAACTCTGAACTCTGAAGATTTGAAGCCAATAAGAGTGCCATGGAGAAAGCTTGGTATCCTGCTTGGGAGCCCTGAAAATGGCTGGCGCTAGAGCGTCAGGCCCATACCCTGCCATCACTGGCAGTTGGTCAGAGTAGAAGGGGAGCAATAAGGGCGCCTCTGTGTCTCTGTGGAACCCCCACGCACTCTGAGCCACAACAAATAGGAGGGCTGCTGAGATGGGCCTTGAAGCCTAGGGCACAGGCCAGGTGGAGTCACTACAGTGAGGAATTCACCCAACTCAGCAGATACTGCAGGCAGGCCTGACGGCAGCTGGATGTCTTGCCTTCCTGGACCTATAGGGCACATTAAGATTCAATCATGAAATTCTTATTGTGTTTATGAAAACAATCAGGCCAAATTGATTACAACAGATAAATTGGTCTTAATTTAGCTCTTTTAATAAACATAAGGATAATTTTAAGGAGAAAAATTCTATTTCAATACAGGTTATTAAAACTGAAATGTTTCCTTTCCCTTCCACCAGACCATTTGTTACAGTTTGTCTCCTCCTGTTTACAAGCCCATCTCCTTCTGTGCCCAGGCCTCATCATCCCTCTGACAGAGAGCAAGGATCTCTTGTCTCTGAAAGGAAACTTCACCCCTCTTCAGCATGGAAGTAACCAGAGGAGCCCACCAATGTCCATTTTCTCTAAAAGAATTCAGAGCCAGGATCCTTGAGGTAATATATTAGGCAGTAAGACAGACATGAGCAGAGCAAGGACGATGGGCCAACTAGCGCTACCAAATGTAACTAAGTCTTTCCACCTCTACATATATAGGACAAGGGGTTCTCACCCAAAGTCTGGGCCCCTCAAAAGGCTGGTAGCCTACTTATCCAAAAGACTTGACCCCATTGCGTCTCCTGCCTCCTGGCAGTAGAAGCAGCCGAAGCAGCCAGGGAGGCTGTCCTAAAACCAGTGGGGCCTCTACAGATTCTAGTGACTCTTCCAGACCCTGACCTACCCACCTCACCAGCTTACACGGAAACCCAACCTAGAAAAGCTGAAATCCATAACCAATCTTTACTCACGTTCTTACAGGCTTTACAGTTCACCCAGAGAGCAGTCCAGAAGCACATCCAAGACACTCTGCCTGTACCAACTTCTGATCCAGTCCATCCGTTCCAACCTGGTGACTTTGTTTAGATAAAGAAATTTGCCATCCAAGGACTGTCTCCTACCTTGAAAGGACCATACACCATCATCTTGACCACCCCCACGACAGTCAAGGTCAATGGGATCCCTACATGGCTTCATCACACCCGGCTTAAGACAGCCCAGGCAAAATAGAGAGTCCAAGACTCTTCAGACCCTCTAAAGCAGTGGTTCTCAACCTTTCTAATGCCGCGACCCTTTAATACAGTTCCGCATGTTGTGGTGACCCCCAACCATAAAATTATTTTCGTTGCTACTTCATAACTGTAATTTTGCTACTGTTATAAATCGTAATGTCATGACCCCTGTGGGAGAACCGCTAGCAGGGTCACCTAGGACCATCGGAAAACACAGATATTTACATTACGATTCATAACAGTATCAAAATTACAGTTATGAAGTAGCAACGAAAATAATTTTATGGTTGGGGGTCACCACAACATGAGGAACTATATTAAAGGGTCGCGGCATTAGAAAGGTTGAGAACCACTGCTCTAAAGATTACTCCTGGCCCTCATTCTGGGCCCTTATCTTATAAACTGACTTACTGACTTTATTGGGCAGAGAATTAATTCTATCAAGCTTATGGTCTTCAGGGGTCAATGTAACTCCCTACTCCCGTGGTTGGCAAACTGTGGCTCACGAGCCACATGTGGCTCTTTGGCCCCTTGAGTGTGGCTCTTCCACAAAATACCACGGCCTGGGCGAGTCTATTTTGAAGAAGTGGTGTTAGAAGAAGTTTAAGTTTAAAAAAATTGGCTCTCAAAAGAAACTTCAATCATTGTACTGTTGATATTTGGCTCTGTTGACTAATGAGTTTGCTGACCACTGCCCTACCCAACAACGACCTAAAAGAGTCAATGATTTGACTCATGTACATAAAACCAGTGGGGAATGAAGAATCCATCTTATATAAAAACTGCTGTTTGAAATTTTAACCCTGCTATTTTGGCTTCTGTAAGCGCTTGCTTGCTTGCTTAAATAATAAGGAAAATAAGACTACTCCCATTCCAGAGAGGCCATAAACTATGCCCCAGACAGTTGTCACTGCTGGCACCAGGCCAGGCCTTGAGATATGGTCTCATGGCCCCTTCCCAGCATGCAGACCTTCTTTCTCAGAAGGTCTGGAAGTCTGATTCCAAATTTGGGAGACAAAGAAGCTCAAAAAGTATAAATATGGGAAACTTTCTCTATGTCGTGGCTCAGAGATTTGGGAAACACCTCCCTCTGGACCCGCGAGAATAAAGACTCCTAATGAATTGGCTCATTAAGGCATCTCGTATCTATCTCACTGATTTACAATACAACAAATGAAACAACCCCAAATCTATGGGACACAGTCCTAAGAGGAAAATTCATAGTATTACAGGCCTCCCTCAAGAAGTAAGAAGTTACCATCACATATTTAACAAATAACATAAAATAAAAACAATATAAGAGTAATTTCAGTGTGGAAGGAAAGAGACCTGACTAGATCAACTTAATATTGTTTTCTTGTTGTTTGGGTTTCAGACTGAGACTTAGAACAAATGAGAAAAGTGCTTTCTAATGAAGACCGTGGAGGGAGATAAGTGTTGGACTGGTGCATCACCAGGCCATGGTTCTCACACAAGTTCAGCCGAGGTCAATGGCACCAGCATTACCTAGGACTTGCATCTCTGGGCAAAAACTTGCTGCTAGATTCTGGCTGCCTAAAACACTTCGTCTTTGTAGTGCTTAGGATTGCTGAAGTTTTAAATGTTAGGCCAAATTCATGGCTTTTGGAAGCAGAAACAAGGTGCTGCAGATTCAGTAGGTTTGGAGCAATAGGTCCAGTTTATTCCAACTAGTGTAAGGGATGATGACTAATATCCTCCCATGTTTTCCTGCCATCACCCTGAATCTTAGGAAATACACAGAAAACAATGGCTCTTTCAAGACAACGATTTAAAGGAAAGCACTGGCTTTTACTTTTCAGGTGTAGAAAACAAACTGTGAGCCAGTCTGTGTGCCGCCAGTGTTCCTCAGTCAGACTCCGAGCTACTGACTAGTGGGAGCGCTGATGCCCTGAGCGCCATGGCCACTTCCGCCCTGTGGAGAAGAGACCACCTTACCTCACTGTCACCATTGCAGCGGAGGCTAGGATATGCGTGGAGGAGATACAGCCGTCTTGGAAGCAAGGACTGGCATGACGCAATAGTGATCAGGAGAGAAGCCCCTCACCCCGCCTGTCTGCAGCCCTCAGCCCCTGCAGCCTGGCATCGAGCGGGTCTCAGTTCTCGCAGACCAAAGCTCCCTTTTACAACAAGTGCGTTGTGATGTCCCCGTATGATCACCCTGCAACGACACCTACATGCTCTGTGGTGAGGCAAAGAATTCACTCGCCTACGAAGGTCTGGCCTCTGCCCCCAGCTCCTGGAAAGAAATCTCTGAGCCCTGGCCTTCCTGCCTGGTAGGGTGTCTTTGCCTGGAGGCTTGGAGCCGCACCAGATATTCACAAAATAATGTATGGTCGGGGGCCAGCGGGCAGCCAACCGTGTCTATGCGACCAAGTCTCAATAAAACCTCTGGACCTAAAGCTCAGTGAGCTTCCTGACTGGCAGTCCTGCATGTCTAGCCCCACACCAGTCTGGGGGGTGGGGGTGGGGGTAGCCCATCCTGTGTTCCAGGGGAGGGAACAGGAAGCTGCCCAGCGGAGCTCTCCTGCTCCCTCCCCGTGCGCGCCCTGTCCTGGGCTGGTGCTGATTTGTCTGCTTTTGCTGTAATAAATTCTAATGGCGAGTGGATAGCTTTCAGTGAGGTCTGCGTCCCAGTGAATTATTGAAACTGGGGGTGCACTTGGGACTCTCTAACTCTGCAAACACATAACCACCAAAATATATCAACATAATGCCATAGCAGTATTGGGTTGAACTCTATGAATCTGCTAATATTTAATAGTATTTAACCAATAAAATGTCCAGTTCTCATGATCAACCTGTGACTAGATATGAGAGAGATATAATTATACAGCATGTATTTCAATAAGCAATGCTCAGATACGGCTCTCCTGGAGGACATACATAACAAAGCAGACAAATGCTCTCTCTTATTTATGTGAATGTGTTTGGATTAAGAGAAGACCTTGGAGGCTACCCTAACAAGAGACCTGGCTAATGAAAACCCAGAAGGACAGGCAGAGATTAGATAAAATCTAATATTAGGAGACGTCATTACAGGATCGATTGTATATAATAAAGCAAAAGGGAAATGCTCTTAACTGAAGTGGGGTAAGAAGCCAAGGCAGATTCCAGGCTGATGACAGGGAAAGGGTGTGACAGTGTGAAATTCAGACACGCGCCCCGGCCTATCTGCAGAGCCAGTTCAAACCCAGACCCTGTGCTCCGAGGGCTTATTGCAGGACTTTTCCCACGTTGGACCACATGTTGGGACCATAGCCCTCAGCTGGTAAAAGCAAGCAAGAGCAGAAGAAAGAGTGAGCCAGGAGGACATGAAGCAATGATGAGGGAGAGCTGGGAGGCCAAGCAGAGGACAACCCCTAGACGGGTCTGTCGTGCACTTTCCACCACATGGGGTGTTCATTACATACGCATGACCTAAATGATGCAAAGCTCGCTGACCTAAATGACGCAAAGCCCACTCAAAGCTCGCTGACCTAAATGACGCAAAGCCCACTCAAAGCTCGCTGACCTAAATGACGCAAAGCCCACTCAAAGCTCGCTGCAGTGATGACACCCCCACGCCCCGGGCTTCGGTGCTTCTGGGAACAGGGCATGGGGCTCTGCCTGTTGAAGGGCACCTCACGTCTCCCTTAGACACGCCCTTGCTGTGCCCACTGCACTGAAATCCTCTTAGCAAAACTCAGGGTTGGAACTGGAGCTAAAGCAGTAATTTGGTTTCCTTCCAAATGGGTGGGTGGGGAACTCCTAGATGCAAAATCTTTCCTAACTCTACCAATTGAAAGATATTTTAGTCTTAATGACACTTTTATTTTTAACTTATTGAACTTCCTACAAATGTTTATCATATTCTTTGGTGATTTTAAATGAATTAGTGACCTGGCCTGGTATATTCAGGTGATAGAGATCTTTAAGTGAGTTCCTTATACGTATTAAATAGTGCCAGATTGTGAGCAACGTTTCTAAATCAGAACCTGTGTGTCCCTCCGTCATTCTCAGTGTGCATGCTTCTACAATAACCTACAGCTGCTCATCTGAACAGCGGCTTTCTCTGAATAACGGAACTACCAGCAATTTTTCTTCTTCTAGTTTTCTAAATGTTATACTATTAGAATGTATAGAAACAAAACATGTTTTTGTTCTTCTTTTAAATCATACCTCTCTGCCAAATTTTATTATATAGAAGTTCAATAAAATTGCAGCTGAAATATCAAAATAATAATCCTATATAATAAAGAGCTAATATGCAAATGGTCATCACGCACTTGCACCTTTGTGCCCTCGCACCCTTGCGCCCTCTCGCTGGGGCCAGGGGACCTGAGGCCGGGCCAGGGGACCTGAGGCTGTGCCCCCCGCCCAGCAAAGCCAGACGGGAAACCTGAAGCTGCACGTGCAGAGCCCCCCCCCCCCCCCCCGCCGCAGGGCTTGATGGGGGTGTGGTCAGCCAGATCTGGGTCTCACGCAATTTTGAGGCATGTGCGGGTGGGTGGGGACTTGATTCTGGGTCCCGCGGTGCACCCCAGACTCTGCCAGAAGGGAGATTTTCATATACATTTTACTAATTTTCTTTCATCTCTGACACTTCTATTATAGAGAAAGGGCAAATAGCAATCTACACTAATAAAAGAGAACGATGCAAATTGACCGTACCTCCATGACGCTCACCAGCCAATCAAGAGTGAGTATGCAAGTTAATCCAACAAAGATGGTGGGTTAATTTGCATATGCAGGCGCTGAGTGGCCTGGGTCCCAGGAACATCCTCAGAACCCAGGCCAATCCTAGCCTGTAGGCCCGCACATAGGCCCTGAGTGGCTGGGGTCCCAGAATGCCCCCGGCCACTCCGGGCCTACAGGCGCAGGCACCAAGCAGCTGGGGACGGGGCGGGAACATCTGCCATGTCGCCATGGTGATGCGGCAGATGTTCCCACCCCACAGCCATTTGCATGTGCTCTGGTGCCAAACAGCGGCTCAGTCCACACCCCCCACAATGCAGGGCTGGCTGCCAGCCTTGGGGGTGTGTCCCCCAGGCTGTGGGGACATGCCCCTAGCCCAGTGGACACAACGCAGGAGTCCTCTGCGCATGAGCTGCAGAGGAAACACCTTTTCTTTTCTTTTTTTAAAAAATATATTTTATTGATTTTTAACAGAGAACAGGGGAGAGGGATAGACAGTTGGAAACATCGATGAGAGAGAAACATTGATCAGCTGCCTCCTGCAAACTCCCCAATGGGGATGTGCCCTCAACCAAGGTACATGACCTTAACAGGAATCAAACCTGGGACCCTTCAGTCTGCAGGCCGATGCTCTATCCACTGAGCCTAACTAGTTCAAGCGTAAACACCTTTTCTGACCGCTCATTGGCTAAGCTCCCTGTATGCCACCACTCGCAGTGTTCTTGGTAACTTGGGTAATAAGAATCCAAGAAGGTGATCTAGGGTTTTTCCACCTCACTGCTGGAGAAAAAAAACGAAGGTCTGCTGCTGGAGGGGCTAAGAAATGTCATATCCTGCCCTAGCCGGTTTGGCTCAGTGGATAGAGCCTTGACCTGCTGACCGCAGGGTCCAGGTTTGAGTCTGATCAAGGGCATGTACCTAGGTTACAGGCTCCTCCCTGGCCAGGGCCCAGGTCAGGGCTCATGCAGGAGGCAACCAATCAAAGTGTCCCTCTTACATTGATGTTTCTCTCTGTCTCTCCCTCTCTCTTCCACACTCTCTAAAAATCAATGGAAACATATCCTCAGGTGAGGATAAAAAAAATAATAAAGAAATGTCATATCCTATGAAAGACACATCTTGAAAATGCCTAAGAAAGTTGTCATTTTTGCATGGTGAAGGGACTGGAGTCCATGTTGATGAAAACACCTTGGCAGCTGCTGTGGCTGGCAGTGGCTGCAGCAGGGGGGATGGGGGTGGCGCCTTCCCCTGATCAGCCCGGTCACCTCCCGCAGTAGGACATTCCCTGAGGGCTCCCAGTCTGTGAGAGGGGGCAGACTGGGCTGAGGGACCCCCTCCCAGTGCACGAATTTTGTTCACCAGGCCCCTAATTCTATATAATAAAAGCCTAATATGCTAAGTGTCTGGTCGTCCAGTCAGCTGTTCAACCAATCAAAGCATAGTGTGCTAATGATATGCTAAGGCCGCTTAACCGCTCGCTATGACGTGCACTGACCACCAGGGGGCAGACAGTTGACTGGTTGACCAGTGGCTATGATGTGCACTGACCACCAGGGGGCAGATGCTCCGACCGGTAAGTTAGCTTGCTACTGGGGTCCAGCAGGTTGGAATTGAGTGAGAACTGAGCTGGACATGCCCTAGAGCTCTCCCGCAGCCCCTCCCCGGCTGGCCAACTTTCCGTGTCCCTCCCTGGCCCTGATCGTGCACCAGTGGGGTCCCTCAGTCTGGCCTGCACCCTCTCGCAATCTGGGACCCCTCAGGGGATGTCGGAGAGATGGTTTCAGCCTGATGGCGGAACAACCGGTCACTATGATGCACAATGACCACCAGGGGACAGACACTCAATGCAGCAGCTGCCCCCTGGTGGTCAGTGCGTTCCCACAGGGGAAGTGCCACTCATCCAGAAGCCGGGATCATGGCTGGTGAGCACAGCGGCAGTGGTGGGAGCCTCTCCCGCCTCATGGCAGTGCTAAGGATGTCCAGCTGATGGCTTAGGCCCGCTAAGCTGTCAGTCAGACATCCTCCAAGGGCTCCCAGACTGCGAGAGAGCACAGGCCGGGCTGAGAGACACCCCCTCCCCCGCCGAGTTCACGAATTTCATGCACCGGGCCTCTAGTTAGAAATAATATGGCAAATCTATCTGTGCTGATATGAGAACATTTCTATAAGGTACATTATTAAAGCGAAAAGTGCAGAATATCCAGTATGGCCCATTTGTGTAAATAAAATTCAAGTATATTTACCCACACACAGGAGTTGCTGCCCAGTGGGACAGGCTGAGGGCTGGGCCAGGAAGGCCAGCTACCCTGTCCCTGCTCTGGGGTTGCAGGCAGGAGAGGAGCAGGAACGGGCCGGCTCTCCCACACCCCAGCCCTCCGAGGGGGCCTCCTAGTCCATGGCACAGACTCCCTGAAAGCCAGGGTCCATGCCGTGCCAGAGCTGGTGTCTTCAGGGTGGGTGTTAGGAGGCCAGCGCCGGGGTTTCCGGAAGGACAGGCCTGGGCGCCTGCTGTCTGCCACTGCCGTGGCTGCACCAGCACCACGTGGCAGAGGCAGGTGACGCACCGCGCCCACAGCGCCACATTACGGCCGAGCAGTTTTCTAGGCAGATCTCTTCTGACCGTGTGACAGCCAAGCCAAACCAGTTTCTTAGCCTCGCTGAGATTCTGTAAGCCCAAGTATATAAAGCAAAAAATATATGCTTTTTAAAAAATCACTTTTTGCTTAAAAATGATAAAGTTTTATCTACAACTGACCCCTAACCAACACAGTAAACAAATATCTAAACAATATAATTTCCAATTGGTTAACACTATGAATGAAAAATGTAATATTGGTGCAAGGATGGTTAGAGAACAACCCTTTGGGGAGGTCTGGGAGGTGGGCCCAGAGCCAGGGGAGGAAGGGGGGCAGTGAGGATGGGGAACAGCTCCAGGCCGAGGGCCGGAGCGGAGCACCTGCTCTGTGTAGTAAGGAAAGAAGGGGGGCCTGGCTGGGGCTTGGAGGTGGGGGGGGGGTGAGAAAGGGTAAAGGGAGGGGGTGTCAGATGAGTTACTCAATAGGGTAACTGAGGAGCATTTATTAGACACTATTTACAAAGGTCTGGCCAAAGTTAAGGAAAACCAGAGTGGGATTATGTAACACCAGGGGCCACACCACTCCCAGGCCTGGGGCAAGGCCAAGGCCAAGGAGAGGAACTGGATTAAGGGCTCGCCGTGGACACTGGCAAAGGCGCTCCTTGACCACACGCTACAGAGTGAGGTCAGTTCAGCAAGAGTGTTCCGGCCCCTGAGGGTCACTCCGAGTCCCCCTCCAGCCACGGCCCCCACCCTGCTCCTTCTTGCTGGATTAGGAGCTGAGGCTGAGTAAAGCCTTCCTAGCGTTTTTATAACTGTCAGATTGCTTTCTTTAACAGCTTTTCTTCAGAGACATGTCTGGAAAATCGATCCCTGGTTTCTCTTTCCCCCTGTCCCACCAGTCCTGGCCCCCACATGAGCACATGGGAGCCAGAGCGCAGGGACCTCATTGGTGGGACCGTGAAATCAGCTCCTGCGACACAGTGCAGGGCGGGTCTGAGGGCGCTGGGACAGTGTCCTGACCTAGCGCCGTGGCATGCTGGCCCCGACACCTCCGACCTAACACTGAAACCTGAGCAGCCTGTGGGTCCTTCAGCAACCTTAGGGGCAGGGGCTTAATTCCCATAAAGCGCACATGCAGTTTCCATCTGAGCGGCATCCCCTGACCCCCAAAGTCCAGATCACAGCCACGTCTCCTTCTTCCCTCACTGTCTCTGCACTCCTCGTGTTCTAAAGGGAAGCTTCAAAAACCAAGTAATGCCAAGTCTCTAACGAGCAGAACTGCTTCGTGGTGTTGGAGGTGGCTCCTCGGGGGAGGTGGCTAAGCAGCAGCAGCAGCAGCAAGGTGGGTGTGCCAGGGTCACTGGGCCGGGCATGCTCTGGTGTAGTACTTGAAATTCTACATATTAAATAAAAACAAGCATTCCATTTAGAAATTTAAAGTATCTGTAATGAAGGCTCACTAATAAAACTACTAATAAAAAGTACTAGAAACCGTAATGAACATGAGGAAGTGGTTGATGTACCGGGGCCAGCGCGGGCTGAGGCCTCCCGAGGTGAGACGCTCGGGGAAGCGGTCGCTGGTGCCGAGCCTGGGCTGCATCGCATTCCACACGCCAGGCCCAGTCCGCGTGGGCACCTGTGCGGGCAGAGGCGGTCTCCTCCGCCGGGAGACTTCACATCTAAGACCACGATGGAGCTCAGAAAGCAGAGCGACAAATCTTAATAAAATTTCCATGTGATTTAAGACAGAATATGTGTCCTAAAATATAAATGTGAATTACATACCTTAAAATCCATTCACTTTTCTTAAAAACAACAGGCAAGTGTAATTTTGAACATCTGATAGAATGCTTTTTCTGCTGTTCTCTATCCTAATATCAAAACTATGAACAAAAGCCTCCTGCCTCCTGGTTCCTATTCTCCTAGTTCAATAGTTACATTAATATCCCTTTATTTACCCTCTGTGGACAAATACCCATGACGTCAATATTCTTTTTCAGATGTTTCCTCTCCCCGGGAGTATAAAGGGCAGGGCACTGTTCCCTCTGCCTAGCACACAAATGTTTTGGAAACAAAATGCCAAAGGCTGAGGGAACAAAAGTCCCTGGGCGCAAACCTTCCCGTCAGGAGACTCACCTGCTCCTTAGAGTAAACAGAAAGGGGGCGGGTTGGAAAACCTCGTTCACGCTTTTCTGCTGCTTTTGGAGACCAACGATATATATAATTTAAAATTATTTTCAAAACCTTGAATATGTGTAAACATTCTCTATAAACTTACTGATAATACAAAGGGTTTCTATAGAAACTTATTATAATACTAGAGGCCCAGTGCACAAAATTCGTGCATGGGGGTGTGTGTCCCTCAGCCCAGCCTGAACCCTCTCCAATCTGGGACCCCTCGAGGGATGTCTAACTGCCCGTTTAGGCCCGTTCCCGGTAGGATCAGGCCTAAACAGGCAGTCAGACATCCCTCTCACAATCCAGGACTGCTGGCTCCCAACTGCTCGCCTGCTTGCCTTTCTGATTGCCCCTAACCACTTCTGCCTGCCAGCCTGATTGATGCCTAACTGCTCCCCTGCCAGCCTGATTGCCCCTAACTGCCCTCCACTGCAGGACTGGTCACCCCTAACTGCCCTCCCCTGCAGGCCTGGTCCTCCCCCAACTGCTCTCCCCTGCAGGCCTGAGTCCCCCCCAACTGACCTTCCCTGCAGGCCCGGTTGCCCCCAACTTCCCTTCTCTGCCAGCCTGGTCACCCCTAAAAGCCCTCTCCTGCAGGCTTGATAGCCCCCAACTTCCCTCCCTTGCAGGCCTGGTCCCTCCCAACTGCCCTCCCCTGCTGGCCTGATCCCTCCCAACTGTCCTCCCCTGCTGGCCATCTTGTGGTGGCCATCTTGTGTCCACGTGGGGGCAGCCATCTTGTGTCCACATGGGGGCAGCCATCTTGTGTCCACATGGGGGCAGCCATCTTGTGTGTTGGAGTGACGGTCAATTTGCATATTACCCTTTTATTAGATAGGATCTATTCTGAAACCTATGTCTGTGCAAACACATTTAAATGAAATATTTAGGCATACGTATATGGTACACTTTAATAAGGTGTTTCTTAAAATAATCAATTAGGGTAATAAACAAAGAAATATTTAGATTAACAAGTTAAATATACAATTTAAAGACTGAGTGTCACAAACTTGAGTTCCCAGGACTTGTGTGAGCTGCCTGAGGCTGTTTCTCCGTCCACAGTCCACCAGCAGCAGAACAGCTCCTCTGAGCCCCCTGGAGCCTGCACCCGCCCTGCCGCAGAGAGGATTGGTTCTGCCCCGAGAGGATTGGCTCTGCCCCGAGAGGATTGGCTCCGCCCTGAGAGGAGAGGAGAGGCTCTGCCCCGAGAGGAGAGGAGAGGCTCTGCCCTGAGAGGAGAGGAGAGGCTCTGCCCCGAGAGGAGAGGAGAGGCTCTGCCCAGAGAGGAGAGGAGAGGCTCTGCCCTGAGAGGAGAGGCTCTGCCCCGAGAGGAGAGGCTCTGCCCTGAGAGGAGAGGCTCTGCCCCGAGAGGAGAGGAGAGGCTCTGCCCCGAGAGGAGAGGCTCTGCCCCGAGAGGAGAGGAGAGGCTCTGCCCTGAGAGGAGAGGAGAGGCTCTGCCCCGAGAGGAGAGGAGAGGCTCTGCCCCGAGAGGAGAGGCTCTGCCCTGAGAGGAGAGGAGAGGCTCTGCCCTGAGAGGAGAGGAGAGGCTCTGCCCTGAGAGGAGAGGAGAGGTTCTGCCCCGAGAGGAGAGGAGAGGCTCTGCCCCGAGAGGAGAGGAGAGGCTCTGTCCCGAGAGGAGAGGCTCTGCCCTGAGAGGAGAGGAGAGGCTCTGCCCTGAGAGGAGAGGAGAGGTTCTGCCCCGAGAGGAGAGGAGAGGCTCTGTCCCGAGAGGAGAGGCTCTGCCCCGAGAGGAGAGGCTCTGCCCTGAGAGGAGAGGCTCTGCCCCGAGAGGAGAGGAGAGGCTCTGCCCCGAGAGGAGAGGCTCTGCCCTGAGAGGAGAGGAGAGGCTCCGCCCTGAGAGGAGAGGAGAGGCTCTGCCCCGAGAGGAGAGGAGAGGCTCTGCCCCGAGAGGAGAGGCTCTGCCCTGAGAGGAGAGGAGAGGCTCTGCCCTGAGAGGAGAGGAGAGGCTCTGTCCCGAGAGGAGAGGCTCTGCCCCGACAGGAGAGGAGAGGCTCTGCCCCGAGAGGAGAGGAGAGGCTCCGCCCCGAGAGGAGAGGAGAGGCTCTGCCCCGAGAGGAGAGGAGAGGCTCTGCCCCGAGAGGAGAGGAGAGGCTCTGCCCCGAGAGGAGAGGAGAGGCTCCGCCCCGAGAGGAGAGGAGAGGCTCTGCCCCGAGAGGAGAGGAGAGGCTCTGCCCCGAGAGGAGAGGCTCCGCCCCGAGAGGAGAGGAGAGGCTCTGCCCTGAGAGGAGAGGAGAGGCTCTGCCCCGAGAGGAGAGGCTCTGCCCCGAGAGGAGAGGAGAGGCTCTGCCCTGAGAGGAGAGGAGAGGCTCTGCCCCGAGAGGAGAGGAGAGGCTCTGCCCCGAGAGGAGAGGAGAGGCTCTGCCCCGAGAGGAGAGGAGAGGCTCTGCCCTGAGAGGAGAGGAGAGGCTCCGCCCCGACAGGAGAGGCTCTGCCCCGAGAGGAGAGGCTCTGCCCCGACAGGAGAGGAGAGGCTCTGCCCCGAGAGGAGAGGCTCTGCCCTGAGAGGAGAGGAGAGGCTCTGCCCCGAGAGGAGAGGAGAGGCTCTGCCCCGAGAGGAGAGGCTCTGCCCCGACAGGAGAGGAGAGGCTCTGCCCTGAGAGGAGAGGCTCCGCCCCGACAGGAGAGGAGAGGCTCTGCCCCGAGAGGAGAGGCTCTGCCCCGAGAGGAGAGGAGAGGCTCTGCCCTGAGAGGAGAGGCTCCACCCCGAGAGGAGAGGAGAGGCTCTGCCCAGAGAGGAGAGGAGAGGCTCTGCCCCGAGAGGAGAGGCTCAGCCCCGAGAGGAGAGGAGAGGCTCCGCCCCGAGAGGAGAGGAGAGGCTCTGCCCTGAGAGGAGAGGCTCCACCCCGAGAGGAGAGGAGAGGCTCCGCCCAGAGAGGAGAGGAGAGGCTCTGCCCCGAGAGGAGAGGAGAGGCTCTGCCCCGAGAGGAGAGGCTCAGCCCCGAGAGGAGAGGAGAGGCTCTGCCCTGAGAGGAGAGGAGAGGCTCCGCCCCGAGAGGAGAGGAGAGGCTCTGCCCCGAGAGGAGAAGAGAGGCTCTGCCCCGAGAGGAGAAGAGAGGCTCTGCCCCGAGAGGAGAGGAGAGGCTCTGCCCCGAGAGGAGAGGCTCTGCCCCGAGAGGAGAAGAGAGGCTCTGCCCTGAGAGGAGAAGAGAGGCTCTGCCCTGAGAGGAGAGGCTCTGCCCCGACAGGAGAAGAGAGGCTCTGCCCTGAGAGGAGAAGAGAGGCTCTGCCCTGAGAGGAGAGGCTCCACCCCGAGAGGAGAGGAGAGGCTCCGCCCAGAGAGGAGAGGAGAGGCTCTGCCCCGAGAGGAGAGGCTCTGCCCCGAGAGGAGAAGAGAGGCTCTGCCCCGAGAGGAGAGGAGAGGCTCTGCCCCGAGAGGAGAGGAGAGGCTCTGCCCCGAGAGGAGAGGCTCTGCCCCGAGAGGAGAAGAGAGGCTCTGCCCCGAGAGGAGAGGAGAGGCTCTGCCCTGAGAGGAGAGGCTCCACCCCGAGAGGAGAGGAGAGGCTCCGCCCAGAGAGGAGAGGAGAGGCTCCGCCCCGAGAGGAGAGGAGAGGCTCTGCCCCGAGAGGAGAGGAGAGGCTCCGCCCCGAGAGGAGAGGAGAGGCTCTGCCCCGACAGGAGAGGAGAGGCTCTGCCCCGAGAGGAGAAGAGAGGCTCTGCCCCGAGAGGAGAGGAGAGGCTCTGCCCCGAGAGGAGAGGAGAGGCTCTGCCCCGACAGGAGAGGAGAGGCTCCGCCCCGAGAGGAGAGGAGAGGCTCTGCCCCGACAGGAGAGGAGAGGCTCCGCCCCGAGAGGAGAGGAGAGGCTCTGCCCCGAGAGGAGAAGAGAGGCTCTGCCCTGAGAGGAGAGGAGAGGCTCTGCCCCGAGAGGAGAGGCTCTGCCCCGAGAGGAGAGGAGAGGCTCTGCCCCGAGAGGAGAGGAGAGGCTCTGCCCCGAGAGGAGAGGCTCTGCCCCGAGAGGAGAGGAGAGGCTCCGCCCTGAGAGGAGAGGAGAGGCTCTGCCCCGAGAGGAGAGGAGAGGCTCTGCCCCGAGAGGAGAGGCTCCGCCCCGACAGGAGAGGAGAGGCTCTGCCCCGAGAGGAGAGGCTCTGCCCCGAGAGGAGAGGAGAGGCTCTGCCCCGACAGGAGAGGAGAGGCTCTGCCCCGAGAGGAGAGGCTCTGCCCCGAGAGGAGAGGAGAGGCTCTGCCCCGAGAGGAGAGGAGAGGCTCTGCCCCGAGAGGAGAGGCTCTGCCCCGAGAGGAGAGGCTCTGCCCTGAGAGGAGAGGAGAGGCTCTGCCCTGAGAGGAGAGGAGAGGCTCCGCCCCGACAGGAGAGGCTCTGCCCCGAGAGGAGAGGAGAGGCTCTGCCCCAAGAGGAGAGGCTCTGCCCCGAGAGGAGAGGCTCTGCCCCGAGAGGAGAGGAGAGGCTCTGCCCTGAGAGGAGAGGCTCTGCCCTTAGAGGAGAGGAGAGGCTCTGCCCCGAGAGGAGAGGCTCTGCCCTTAGAGGAAAGGAGAGGCTCTGCCCTGAGAGGAGAGGAGAGGCTCTGCCCTGAGAGGAGAGGAGAGGCTCTGCCCTGAGAGGAGAGGAGAGGCTCTGCCCTGAGAGGAGAGGAGAGGCTCGGGATCAGAAGTAAAGGTTTCAGCATCTCTCTCCTTCCCCGGGCAGTGCTCCCTGGCTGCTGGGTGAAGTGTTGCCACACAGTGTGCACTGATTTAATTATAAAACAGGACTAACCTACAGAATGTAATAAAGTATAATGTCCTGACTAGTCCCCCCAGGGAATCTACTAAAAGAGCAAAGCCCATGTCCTGTCGTCCTTGATAGAAATGTTTCCATATTTCCCATTGCATTTAGGGATCATTCTAAAATCTGAAATATTTTCCTCGGCGCAGGCCCACACACTCTCACACCTTCCAGCCATGCTGTCTTCTTCCTGTTCCTCCTATCGATCATGTTAATGACTCCAGGGCTCCATCAGTAACCTACCTTAGCATATCTTATCTCATTTAACCTTTCTAGCAGACATGTCGAGTAATATCAGTCCCATTTTATAGATGAGGAACCTGAGACAGAAAGAGGTTAGATAACTCACCCAGAATCCCACAGCTAGAAAACGAGATAGGGTTTGAATACAGCTCCAGTCTAAAGAAAGGCTTTGCTCTTAAAATTCTTTCCTCCATTTTACAAAAGGAGGAAAACAAATAAAATAGAAAATACACAAAACATCAGAAAGTATTTTAAGAACATTTAAAATTATATAATACACTGCAAAAAATATTTTTGGTAGGACAGATTGAAAGAACTTTGAAGTACATGGGTCCTACCCTTTACTATCCTACAGTCTCACACTGTGTGTGTGCGCATGTGTGCGTGCTTGTGTGACTTCTCTATTAAGCTCTCTGCATTATTTACTTTTTCTTATCCGTAACTGTATAGCTTTGTTTCTTTATATGCTTAATGACATCCTGTGGTATCTGCTAAGCAGACATCCCTAATCTTTCTGTTCCCATCTTTTATTTAGCCAGCCTTCTGTATTTTCTCCTCCACATAAGCTTTAAGACGAGCTTGGCACATTTATAAAGCTTTCTTGGTGTTTTTTTTATTAGGGTTACATTCAATGTATCAGTTTTGAAAGAACCCCCAGGCCAGGCTACCCTTTAGAAGTATCATCATCATCTTCATGTCATAGCTTTTATATCCTCAGATAACATTTTACTGATTTTTTATATAGTACAGATCAATGATCATCATTTGGCAAACTCAGTAAACTGAGGGAATTAACTTTTCCTCCGAGCTATGGACAGCTTTATGCCGTGGGAAACGGCTCTTATCCCTTAAACTGGACCTGGTGCGTTTTCAGGAGAATTCTTGGTTCCTTGGTCTTTCCCTTAAGAATTTTTCAGCACTTGTGTTAATTTTGGTCATAGTATTTTCTGAAAACTAACTACTGCACCTAAATCTTCACATGCATTGGCCTAGGTCCTTTGCAATGGCCTCCTAGCTCTCTGAGGCCCCGTGGCTCCCTCCTCACCAACCCCTGCAGCCCTCTGACTTGCCACTGATGCTCCTGCACGTGGGAGGACTTCTGAGTTCCCAGTCCTAAGAGCTGGGAACTGCCAGCTGACCTGAGGCAGCAGCTGGAGTTGGCAGTGGGACCGCCTCAGGTGACAGGAGGCATCCACACTGCTTTGATGACTCCATTTAGGATCCCTTCAGCCCGCTGGGCAGCAGGCCGCCCACTGGGAGTCCTCCCTTTCCTGAGAAGGCTCTCAGGGACTCTCTGTAGGACCCAAGCTCGCCCCTCTGCTCTGTTAGGGTCCCTTTCCATTTCACTGTCTCCCCATCTGCTCAGAGTGGGGCACAGCACCCGCCCCTCCACAGGCTGGACCCAAATCCGCACACAGCATAACGGCTTTGATTAGCAAAGAGCTATGTGAGTGTGTTCGGAAGAGCAGCTATGAGCCCAAATGCGAGGGCCTGGAGGCATAAACGACAGCACTAACAATACAAATAACAACGGGCCTCTGTGCAGCACTAACATGCCAGCCATCAGTTTTGTCACTCTTTGATGCCACTCTTTAATTTTCACAACAACCGTCCAGTGTGACACTCCTCACCTTCATAGTGTGGCTGACGAAGCAAAAGCTCAGAGAGTTATATAACTTTCCTAAGGCCACACAACCAGAAGCAGAGTCAGAGTAGTCTAACCATTTGGCAAAGCCAATTTCTGACTTTTGGCTTCAAACAAAGTGCCCAGAGCTTTAAAATGGAAAATTTCAAGTCTGTCTATAATAATAAAAGAGTAATATGCTAATTAGACCAGGCATCTTCCAGATGTCATTCCTGATGAAGCTGGGCCGGAGGGAAGCCAGCCCGGGTCCCAGGTGCCTGCGGGCGGCCGGAGGAGGGAAGCAGCCCGGGTGCCGGAGGGAAGCTGGTGCCAGCAGCTGGGGGAAGGAAGGCCTACTCTTGCAGGAATTTTTGTGCATCGGGCCTCTAGTAAATTAGTAAGAGTCATTTGCAAAGCTTCCTGTTCCTCCTTATCAGGAAATGAGAGAATGTGTACATATTAGTTAAGTTGTAAACATCACTGGAAGGCAGCGTTTGCAGTGTCCTGGGTGTTTGGGGATCACTTCTTTATGTTAACACCCACTAACGCCGAGCGTCCTGGAAACTCTGAGCATGTTGCTCTTCCTGAAGGCAATAACTATGCCATAGGTTTCTACAAAGAATCCGTGGTTGGTCTATGGTTCCAAAATTAAATTACCTTTTTTTCTGGGTAGAGATTTAAAAATATATTCATGAATAAGAAAACCATAAAAACAGATTAGGTGCCATTCATGCTGACAGTGGATGGGTTTCAACAAATCAGAGCCTACAGAGAGGGAGACGAATAGAATAGCCCACCCCTCTGCCGCTATCCTGCGGGGCCTCCTGGTCGGTGCCCACAGATGTCCAGCCTTTCCAGCAGGCACAGCCACAAAGTGGACTCTGGCACCTGGCTGCCTGGGTTCGAATCGGGCAACCTCCTGGCAGTGCCCCTGTCTAAGTAACTCTGCCTCTCTGGGAGGGTGTAATGGTGATGCCCTCCCAGGACCACCTGGAGACCTGGGTGAGGCTGTGCAGGAGGTCTGGAGCCCAGTGGCTGGCACAGCAATGGCCATTCCTGGCAATCATGAATCAGGTGGGGCCTGAGCACCATCCCAGACAGGCCTGGGGTTTCCAAACTGAAGAGGGCAGCGGTCGACAGACACCCAACTCCAGTGTTTTTAAAGGGGAACCCTCGATATTACTGTAGTTTAGAAAGGAGGTTTCCTGCCTTACCACAGCGCCAAACCCCGAGCCCAGGCTCACCCTGTCCTCCCCGTCTCTCCCCTCGTCAACTTCATCTCTCCAGGCAACTCCTCTTCCAGGGAGAATCGTGGCCACCGCAGCCTCGTGCTCCCCCACCTCAGACTTGAACCCGGGATAAGCAAGCTTCCTCTCTCCCGTGCAGCCGGACAGGCCCTGGAAGGTCACACCGCCTCCCAGGTCTCATGCCCCCTCTGGGGCGAAGCCTGTTGCCAGGAGAAGGAAGAACGGAAAGGAGAGGCCCCGTAGACAGCAGATGACTCCTCATGCCTCTGATGGAAACTATCGCTCAACTTGGCACATGAGTGTGTGTCTCGGTCTACAAACTCCCTGAGAAAGAATTTCAATAATTGCCACCATCCATTTAAAACCTTACTGCAGGCACGAAAAGGCTGCCGCGTCAGTTCCTCAGAAAGCCATTTTCCCACAGGAAGCAAAGCAATGTTGGGGAAAGGGAAAAGAAGTGATGAGGAGTGTGTGCAGTGACTAAAGGAAGACAGATTTATGAAGGTAACTCAAAGGAGAGCTCCCGTGCGTGCGGTGCAGATGTCTGAGCGCTCCCCCCGCGTGGTCTGTACAGTGCTGTGTGGGCTGAGAATGCCTCGCTGAGCTGAGCCTGGGCACGCTTGGCACATGTCCCAGGTGCTGCCGCCTGCGAGGGGCCTTCTCCCCAAGCGCCCTCAGGCAGTGAGCCTGGGCGCCCCGCTGGCACACAGGCCTGCAGGCCACAGGGGAGGCGGCTGCAGGAGGCACTGGGAGAGACGAATTGGTAGAATTGGTAGTGCAGCTGGACCGCCCGCGCCCCCCTCCCCTACCGGCATTTGGAGACACAAAAGGAAGCCCAGCCTTGGAAGAGAATAGTGTCTGTGATGACGTCTAAGAGGCAGTTCACAGAGGGCGCTGGAAGCATCACATCTCCGTCCAGTTATTAAAAACCGCCGTTGATGGTCTTGCATTTTCTCATTTCCACTCAGGCAACAAAAGCAGGCTCATGCTGGAGTGACTCCCCCAGAGCCAGGCAACGAATGACCGCGGGCATAGCGGCGGGGTGGGAGGGGAAAGGCTGGAGCATTTTAAACCTTCTAAGAGAGTCATGCCCAAGGTCAGGAGACATCCTTGTAATTTCACAATACATTGTGTTTTAAACTTTATTTCAAAAAGTAACAATCATTCCCATTACACTGTCTAATATCAGATGGGAACTGTTTTGAAATTCCTATTTCAGTTATGTTTGAAGGAGAGCTTGAAATCACTACTCAATAATGAAATAACTCAAGATGACGATCTGTTAGTTCACTTATTACTTACTAGTGGCCCGGTGCCTGAAATTTGTGTGTGTGTGGGGGGTGATGTCCCTCAGCCCAGCCTGCACCCTCTCCAATCTGGGACACCTCGGGAGATGTCTGACTGCCAGTTTAGCCCTGATCCCTGTGGGATCGGACAGGGATCGGGCCTAAACCGGCAGTCGGGACATCCCTCTCGAAATCCAAGACCGCTGGCTCCTAACAGCTCGCCTGCCTGCCTACCTGATTGCCCCTAACCACTCTGCCTTGCTGGCCTTCTTGCCCCCAACTGCCCCCCCCCCCTTGCCAGCCTGATCGCCCCCAACTGCTCCCCCTGCTGGTCTACTTGCCCCCAACTGCCCCCCCACTGGCCTGCTTGCCCCCAACTGCACCCCTCTGCCAGCCTGCTCGCCCCCAACTGCTCCCCTCTGCTGGCCTGCTCGCCCCCAACTGCACCCCCCCGCCTGCCTGATTGCCCCCAACTGCCCTGCCTGCTGGCCTGATTGCCCCCAACTGCCCCCCACTGCCAGCCTGTCACCCCCAACTGGCCCCCCCTGTCAGTCTGCTCACCCCCAACTGCCCCCCCACCAGCCTGATCACCCCCAACTGCCCTCCCTCTTGTCCTGATTGCCCCTAACCACCTCTGCCTTGGCCCTGCCACCATGGCTTTGTCTGGAAGGACATCTGGCAAGGTCTCCCGGAAGGTCTCCCAATCTAATTAGTATATCACCCTTTTATTAGTATAGATAGAGGCCTGGTGCATGGGTGGGGTCCAGCTGGTCTGCCGTGAAGGGGGTCCCAGATCAGGGTGGGAGTTCCCTTGGGGGGCAGGGCCAGCTTGGGTGAGGGGCCTGGGGCGGTTTGTAGGCCGACCATGCCCCCATTGGGGTGGGGGTCCCCACTGGGGGCAGTGCTGGCCTGGGCGAGGGGCTGAGGCCATTTTCAGGCTAGCCACACACCCTTCGGGGTGGGGGTTCCCGCTGGGGGGCATGGCCAGCCTGGGCAAGAGGCTGATGGCCCTTTGCAGGTTGGCCATGTCCCCATTGGGGTGAGTGTCCCTGAGGGGGGCGTGGCCAGCCTGGGCAAGGGGCTGATGGCCATTTGGGGAAGGTTTGCAGGCCAGCCAAGCTCCCGACTTTGCCCAGAAGGAGGGCCGGAAGGTCTCCAGAAGGTCTCCTGGTCTAATTAGCATATTACTCTTTTATTAGTATAGACTAGAGGCCCGGTGCACGAAATTCGTGCACTGGGGAGGGTGTCTCTCAACCCAGCCTGCAATATGGGACCCCTCTTCAATATGGGACCCCTCAGGGGATGTCCAACTGCAGGTTTAGGCCCGATTCCACAGGTTGGACATCCCTCTGACAATCCGAGACCGCTGGCTCCTAACCGCTCACCTGCCTACCTGATTGCCCCCTAACTGCTCCCTCGCTGGCCTGATTGACACCTATCTGCTCCTCTTTGGGCCTGATTGCCCCCAAATACCCTCCCCTGCTGGCCTGATCACCCCCAAGGCTTTTATTAGTATAGATATGACCCTGCACAGAAAATTTTACTAACCCTGCTGTACAATAAGGGCTTGATGATTGAATCATTAGGACCAGACACCAAGATTTCCTTTCTTTGAATAGTGGACAGAAAAATTATCTTGTCTTTAAGTTGCCAGGAAATTAAAATGAGATAATGACTTAGAAAAGTATAAAAGTATAAAAGCACCATATAAAGACAACTGTCTTTTTAATGAAGTGGTAAAATGAAAAACACTATTTTTATTCTCCCCTTCCTTCCTTTACAGCTTTTATTTAAACTTTGAAATTTATAAAAATTTCACTCCAATTTTCATTTCTTTACATTCAATATTATTTTGTATTGGTTTCAGGTTTTATATTAGTTACAGAATAGTGGTTAGACAATCATATACTTTACAAAGTGTTCCCCGATATTTCTAGTACCCACCTGGCATCATACCATCACTACAACACTATTGACTATATTCCTTATTTAAGTGACAATGGGTTTACAGGTTCCTTTCAGTCTTTCTTTTGTGTTGCTCATCCTTCCTTTTCTTTTTCACTTCTTCCCTCATTTTCTTTATATAGTATCTCAATTGGCCATCAAAGCTCAGTGAAGGCACTGGGACACGCTTCATCCATTTTACAGACCAGGAAACTGAGGCCAATTCCAGTTGGCTGTGGAACTTGACTCAGCACACAGGAAGCCCTCAGAGCTATGTTCTTTGTGCTTCCTAAGGGGCAGTCGCCCTGCAAACAGAACAAACCTTCCAGTCAGGCTTCCGAGCCTCTTTCTCGAGCACCTCTTCATTGCGGATGCTCCACATTCTTTCCTCTCCCCGTCCCCTGCCCCCCATTCTTTACTGCCCCCGCTTCTCCGGAGCAGGTGGAAGGCTTCGCACTCACTGCCTAGGCATGCTCTGCCATGGGGCAGGGCACCGCGGGCTTGCTTTTGGGTCAAGGCAGGAGCAGGAGTCACTGCCTCTGAAGTGTGAAGGCCACCTGAGCGAGGCCCGTTAGCACTGGGAGCTTCTCAGAATCACATCAGTCAGTCCAGTACCCTGCAGTGCAGCAACCCTCCACTGAGGTGGCATCACCCCTCAACCCCCGTCTCAGGGGTGAGGGTCCTTGCCCCTCTGCCAGGAGTCCTTCCATGCCCCTTGATCCCTGGCTGGGCCCACCCACTCTTGGGGCCACTGCAGAACCTCTGTCTCTCTGAAGATGAGGCAGATCCCTGCCCTTGGTCTCCAAGAAGCTATGAATCTGTGGACAGAGGCCAGGTCTGGGTCTCAGCAACCCCATGCCTGCAATGTTCCCAGGGACCCCCGGGAGCGGCTAGGCGGGTCCAGACTCGCCTCCCCAGGGAGGTGATGCTCCCAAAGCCCCATGGGAGTGGCTAGGTGGTCTGGCCTCTCCTCCCCAGGGCGGCGATGCTCCCAGGGACCCCGATGCTCCCAGGGACCCCCGGGAGCGGGTAGGCGTGTCCAGCCTTGCCTCCCCGGGGCGGGGATGTTCCCAGGAACCCCCGGGAGCGGCTAGGCGGGTCCGGCCTTGCCTCCCCAGGCGGCGATGTTCCCAAAGCCCCATGGGAGTGGCAAACAGGTCCGGCCTTGCCTCTGCCCCCCCAGAGAGAGGCTAGGCGGGTCTGGCCTCGCCTCCCCGGGGCGGCGATGTTCCTAGGGACCCCCGGGAGTGGCTAGGCAGGCCGCTGCCCCTCCTGGGGCCTGTGATGAACCCGGACCCCTCCTGTGCCGTCTGGCGCTGCCCACCCCACCGCCTCCCTGGCCATGGCCTGGTACCTTGTGGATGGTGTATGGCACTGCCCGCAGGGCCTCCTCCACCCCCAATGGACCCGTACCCCCAGAAGCAGGCCATGGTGCTGCCCGTCCTGCCTTCATATGCAAATTAACCTCCATCTTTGGTGGGTTAATTTGCATATTCACTCACTCTGATTGGCTGTGGGCATAGCGAAGGTACGGTCAATTTACATATTTGTCTATTATTAGGTAAGATGTTACTCTGTGTTCAAAAGCTGTCACCAACTCTGATCATCATACATTGTCATGAGAGGACTCTACACCCAGGGAGAAGCAGTGGCCAGCGTCTGGGCCAATGGTCCTGGGATGTTTCTTCTGAGTTCCATTCATTGGCATTGTAGCATCTTGTAATCTGCCTTCATCAGTTGGTTTCTTTATTCACAAGGATGCTGAAGTGCTAATGCCACACTTACCTAAGAAGAGAGCAACCTGTCATTTTCCCTCAGAGAAAAAAGGCTGCAGGTTCGATTCCTAACAGGGCACATCCATCGTGGGTTTCATCTCCAGTTGGGGTGCATACAGGAGGCAACCGATCGATGTTGGGTCAATGTTTCTCTCTCATCTCTCTCTCTCTCTCTGTCTCTTCTTTAAAATCAATAACATGTGCTAGGTGAGGATTAAAAAAAAAAAAGAATTTCATGGTCTTGGTGTTTCCTGGTCAGATCATCAGATGCCTCCCACAGGGATCGGGCCTAAACCAGCAGTCGGACACCCCCCAAGGGGTCCCCAATTGGAGAGGGTGCAGGCTGGGCTCAGGGAACCCCCCCTCCATGCACAAATTTTGTGCACTGGCCACTAGTATATATATAAAAAGCCAGCATCCATAACGACCGGAACAACCAATGACCAGATGCTATGATGCCCACTGTGGCCAGAAAACTGGCCTGATCAGGGGGTGGCCAACTTCCTGCAGCCCCTCTCCCTAGCTGGCCCTCGCCTGATTGGCCTGCTCCACCACCATAGGCCTGTAGCCCCTCCCCCAGGATGACCCTGCCCCTGATCACACCCCCCAACCCAATAGGGGGCGGGGCCAGCTGACCAACCTCCTACAGCCCCTCCCCCCTCCTGGCCCCACCCCAGATTGCCCCCCCCACCCCAATCAGGGGCAGTGCTGGCTGGCCAACCACCCATGGCCCCTCCCCCAGGACACTGGCTCCTGGTTGGCATCCCACAGCCCATTCAGGGGCGGGGCCAGCTGGCCCACCACCCTCAGCTTCTCCCCATGGCTGTACCTGCCCCCAATCGGCCCCCTAAACCCAATAGGGGGCGGGGCTGGCCGCCAACCTCCTGAAGCCCCTCCTTCCAGCTGGCCCCACCCAGGGTGGGCCCCCACCACTCTGATTGGCCTGCAGCTCCTCCCCCTGGCCGGCCTCATCCCCGATCACCTCCCCACCCCAATATGGGGAGGGGCCTGCCAGACAACCTTCTTTAGCCCCTCCCCCTGGCCAGCCCCACCCCTAATGAGCCCTCACCACCCTAATAGGCCCACAGTCCCTCCCCATGCCAGGCCCCACTTCAGATCAGACCCCCCACCCAATCAGGGGCAGGCCCGGCTAGACAACCACCAATGGCCCCTCCCCCAGGCTGTCGGCCCCCAGTCAACACCCCCTACCCCATTTGGGGGCGGGGCCAGCTAGCCCACCTCCCACAGCCCCTCCCCATGGCCAGCTCTGCCTCCAATTGGCCCCTCAAGCCCAATCAGGGGTGGGGCCCACCAGCTGATTGCCTGCAGATCCTCCCCTCAGCCAGGCTGGCTCTCATTGGGTCCCAATCAAGGTTGGCCGCCTGGCCAACAGCCTGCCATCTCCTCCTCCCAACAGGCCCAGCCCTGATCTGCCCTGATTGGGGCCAGGCCAGCCGGACCCCATCCATGCACGAATTCATGCACTGGGCCACTAGTATCTCTATATATAAAGCCAGGGGCTGTCACAACCAAAACAACTGGAAGGACAACCGAATAGGCTGCATGAGGCACCCAGGCCAGCAGGGGGGTTAGTGAGGGATGACCAAATGATCAAACAGCAGGCTGCATGGGTGACCAGGCCGGCAGGGGAGTTAGTGAGGGATGACAAAACAACTGAACAGCAGGCTGCGTGGGGCGACCAGGCCTTCAGGGGGGGGCAGTGAGGGGCGACCAGGCTGGCAGGGGGTTCAGTTGGGGGCAACCAGGCTGGCAGAGGGGTCAGTTGGGGGCAACCAGGCCAGTGGAGGGGGGCAGTTTGGGGCAACCAGGCCAGCAGGGGTGGGGCAGTTGTGGGCATTCAGGCTGGCAGGCAGAAGCTGATAGGGGCAGTCAGGCTGGCGGGGGGAGGGGGGGGTGAGGGGCTATCAGGCCAGCAGGCAGAGGCAGTTAGGGGTGATCAACCAGCCAGTAGCTATGATGCATACTGACCACCAGGGGGCAGACACTCAACACAGGAGCTGCTGAGCTGCAGTCACTTGGCAGCAGCAGTTCTCAGGTGACGCATCCCGAAACCAGAGAGAAGGGAGCCTGATCCCTTGTGATCCCTCTCACACTCAGGACCCCTCGGGGAATGTCAGATAGCTGGTTTCAGCCCTATCCCTTGGTATTATTTTTGGCCTCATGAAGTCTGTATGTGCCACTATTGTTATTTTCGAAAAAGTTTCTTTAAATTTAGTATAATTTCTCTCTTAAAAGTCAAAATTCACCAGTAAAAACACCTAGGTAGGTCTAGAGTTTAATCTTGAAATCATTTATAATTACAAATGTTATTTCTTTAAAATATAAAATACTATCAAATTTCCCTATACGTTTTGTATCCATTTTGATAAGTTGTAGTTTTTAAGGAATTTGGTTTTTTTAATCTAAGCTTTCAAATGTATTGGCTATGGTTTGAACTTATAACAATGTTCATAATAGTCAGCATCCTATATAATAAAGAGGTAATATGCAAATTGACCATCACTCCAACACACAAGATGGCCAACCCCATGTGATCAAAGATGGCCACCCCCATGTGGACACAAGATGGCTGCCACAAGATGGCCAGCAGAGAAGGGCAGTTGTGGGTGATCAGGCCAGCAGGGGAGAGCAGTTAGGGGTGACCAGGCCAGCAAGGGAGGGCAGTTAAGGGTGACTGGGCCAGCAGGGGAGGGCAGTTAGGGGCAACCAGGCCTGCAGGGGAGGACAGTTGTGGGGGACCCAGGCCTGCAGGGGAGGGCAGTTGGGCGGGACCAGGCCTGCAGGGGAGGGCAGTTGGGGGGGTCCAGGCCTTCAGGGGAGGGCAGTTGGGAGGGACAAGGCCTCCAGGGGAGGGCAGTTGGGGGGACCAGGCCTGCAGGGGAGGGCAGTTGGGGGGGACCAGGCTGGCAAGGGAGGAAAGTTAGGGGCAATTGGGCCAGCAGAAGAGCAGTTAGGTGTCAATCAGACTGGCAGGGGAGTGGTTAGGGGATGTTTAGGCTGGCAAGCAGAAGTGGTTATGGGAAATCAGGCAGGCAGGTTGGGAGCCAGCAGTCCTGGATATTGAGAGGGGTGTCCGACTGCCTGTTTACGCCTGATAGAAGTAAAAAGATAGTGGCTTATATTTGCCCACACATTTATCATTTTCATGGCTCTTCATTTATTTCTATAGGAGTTTTCAATCTGGTAAGAATCCTTCATTGGGAAGAACTTCTTTAGCATTTCCTGTATCTCATCTCTGCAGATACAAATTGTCTCAGCTGATGTTTATATGAAAACATTTTTTCTTTTCCCTCATTTTTGTTAGAGTCTTTTGGCAGAAATAGAACTTTGAATTGGCAATTTTTCTCTTTGTTTAGCACTTGAAGTTCCATTGTCTTCTGGCTTTCATTAGTTCTAATAAGAAATGAGCCATCACCCTTAGTAATATTACCCAACAAGTGATGTGTACTTTTTCTTATGCAGCTTTTAAGAGTTGTTTCCTCGTCTTTGCTTCTTAGCTGTTTAATTGTGGTGTGCTGGTTGATTTCCTTTGGATGTATCCTGCCTAGTATAGCTAATTTATTTTTTATATTTAGGGTAATGGTTTTCACCAAATATGGGACTTTTCACCATTATTTTTTAAAACAAATTTTCTCCCCCATTCTATCTTTTTCCCCTTGATTTTAATTCAAGGTATGTTAAACTGCTTAATATTGTTTTGAAGGTCATTGAGGTTCTGTTCACTTATTCAAAATACTTTTTTATTCCTGTGCACTTTGCTTTAGATAATTTCTGTCGATCTATCTTCAAGTTTATAGACTCTTTTTTCTGCATTATCCAATCTGATATTAAGCTTGACTTTTTTTCTTTATTTAAATATATGCTTTGCAATTCTAGCTTTGACATTTGGTTCTTTTTAATAGTTTCTATTTCTCTGTTATAGATTCCCACATGTTTATTTGTCATTTTCATATTTTTCTTTAAATCCTTGAACATTATTTATAACTAGAGACCCAGTGCACAAAATGCGTGCACTTGGGGGGGGTGGTTTCCCTCAGCCCGGTCTGCGCCTTCTCACAGTCCGGGAACCCTGTGACGGATCACCCCAAAGAGGTAGGCCCTGCCCACCCACCGCAGCACTGCCATGGGGTAGCCTGGGCCTCCCTCTTTGGGGTGATCAATTGTGCCCTGCAGAGGGAGGCCCCACCCACCTGCCAGAGCCCACTGGTTGGTGGCCTGGGCCTCCCTCTTTGGGGCAATCATGGAGCCCCTTAATTGATCGCCCCACTGGCTGGTGGCCTGGGCCTCCCTCTGCAGGGCAATCATGGGGCGATGGCCAGGCCCCCGACCAATTGCATTGCACCTATCTTGGCTGACCTGGCGCCAGTGGGTGTCATAGCATGGTCATCCGGAGGCTCATTCCGCTGTTTGGCCGTTTGGTCAATTTGCATATTACACTTTTATTATTATAGATAATCATTTGAAATCCCTTGAATACTAATTTCAATTTGTGAGTCATCTCAGCATCCTTTAATGTTGACTTTTTCTAAGTTATGACTTATGTTTTCCTGAGTTTTGTATGTATAGTTATTGTTTATTATGTGTTTTTATTAATGTGTTATTTAAAGTATGTTCTCCTTTATATTCTGTTTCATGGCATTTTTATTCAGCAAAAGAATGAAATTATTGTCACATTCTCTAGTTCTTTTCAGGCTTCAGCTTATGATTTGTTGTGTTGGGATTACTCTGAACTTGTCTTAATTCCTAGGGTATGGCTTTTACTTTAGGTCATGGTGCTTACTCCTACAGAGTCACATGTCCTGGACATCAATTGAATGTTCACTGTGTCCAGTAAGATCTCTTCCTGTGAGGTGGTTATCCTTAGCCTCACAGAGTCCTCCTTGTATGTACAAACTGAAGTGCCCATCAAGAACTCCCGGAGAACTTCCAGATACCTCACTGCAGCTTCTTCTCCTCCAGTTTTCTGTCCTGCTCATTTCAGCTCCCTCAGCTAGCACAAGGGTTGATCTACATTTTCTCAGTTGAACAATGACTTCATGGGGCTGTTTGCATATTACGCTTTTATTATTATAGATAACTAGAGGCCTGGTGCACAAAATTTGTTCATGGAGGGGAGATTCCCTCAACTCAGCCTGCACCCTTTCCAACTGGGGACCCCTTGCGGGATGTCCGACTGCCATTTTAGGCCTGATCCCAGGGATTGGGTCTAAACCAGCCGTCAGACATCCCTCTCACAATCTGGGACCACTGGCTCCTAACTGCTCACCTTCCTGCCTGCCTGATTGCCCCTAACTGCTTCTGCCTGCCAGCCTGATCACCCCTAACTGCCCTCTCCTGGAGGGAGGCCTTTTGTCGCCCCCAACTGCCCTCCTCTGCTGGCCAATTTGGTTCTCATTGTTCGGTTTCAAAGCCAGTCAGTGTCAAAAGCTCCATCTCCTAGGCAGCCATTGGCTCCCCACAGCACCCAGATTTGGTTCTCATTGGTCGGTTCCTATGCCAGTCAGCATCAAAAGCTCCACCTCCTAGGCAACCATTGGTTCCCCACAGCACCCACCTTTGGTTCTCATTGGTTGGTTCCTATGCCAGTCAGCATCTCCAGGCCTATCTCTAGGCCTGATCAAAGAGCCGGGGCTTAACAGCAGCTCCCCACAGAGGCGGGGAGAGAAAGAAAAGCCTGGCTGCTGGGGAAGATCAGAAAGAAAGAGGGAGAGAAAGAGAGAGGTAAGTACACTGATCAACAGCTTCCACTGAGGCTGCAGATCAGACCCTGACTCACTTTCTGGGTCTCAGCCACCTGAGCAGTCAGTGTTGGGTCGCCAGGCTGCAGCTGGGCAACCCAGCGCTGACTTCCAGATGGTCTGCATTTGGTCGCAGGCTCGGCCCCTTCCCAAGCCCCAGGCTTTAAGCTTGGGAAGCACCCCTCCTGCCCCGCCCCTCCAATCTCAGGCTGGGAGTGACCTGGGTGCCGAGGAGGTTCCTGGGACCCAGGTATGTATGCAAATTAACCTCCATCTTTGTTGGGTTAATTTGCATACTCACTCTGATTGGCTGTGGGTGCGGAGGTACAGTCAATTTACATGTTTCTCTATTATTAGGCAAGATAATTTGAAAGGGTTTATTTGTGTTCTACCACACTCCATAATCTCACAGTGTCCCCAGGAAGTGAGCAGGAATGAAAGTGGGTCTTACCTATTATCTCTCATTTCTGTATTTCAATTCCTGAAAAGCGTTGTTTCATATATTTTTTTCTTCTAGAAAGTACAAATATTTACTCTTCTGCTGATTTTTTTAACTTGAACAACTGGTTTGTAAAACTGCCTGGCTCCCCAATGCCACCCCCATTTCCCTAGGTTGCATTGCCATTTCAGCCTTCTTTTCTTTGAAATTCATTGGGAATCTGAAATAGATCACCATCTCAAACACTATTATTTGGTAGGATATGCTATTAAGTATATGATTCTGTTAGGAATATAGATGTGAATTTTGAAATATCTGTTTAACATTGTCAAAAGCTTAGGAAATATATCAGGAGTTCATTGAATAGCTTATTTCCCCAAATGAATTTTTTTTAGCAGCAACAGGCTATCATGCCTTTAGTCACTTAAACTACTCCAGAGAAGTAAGTTGTCATTTTATTTGGTTTGATTATTAACCTTGAACACTAATCAGATAATTTTTCTGAAGTGTCTTAATAAGTTTACCCAAAAATTAATCAAACCTCTCTTACTGCATTTTTTAAAAACAGTTTTTCTGTTACCATAGGCCATATGACATACCAAAATAGTATCTATACTAATAAAAGGGTAATATGCAATTGGTCAGGATGCCCTCACAGTAATGACTGAACAGCAGGCTGCATGGGACGACCAGGCCGGCAGGGGGGTTAGTGAGGGATGACCAAACGACTGAACAGCAGGCTGTGTGGGGTGACCAGGCCAGCAAGGGGGTTAGTTAGGGACGATCAAACGACTGAACAGCAGGCTGCATGGGGTGACCAGGCTGGCAGGGGGGGCAGTGAGGGGTGACCAGGCCAGCAGAAGGGGGCAGTGAGGGGTGACCAGGCTGGCAGGGGGTTGGAGTTGGGGGCGATCAGGCTGGCAGGGAGGGCAGTTAGGGGTGATCAGGCAGGCAGGCCGGTGAGCAGTTAGGAGCCAGCGGTCCCAGATTGTGAGAGGGATGTCCGACTGCTGGTTTAGGCCCAATTCGAGGGGTCCCGAATTGGAGAAGGTGCAGGCTGGACTGAGGGGACCCCCCTCCAATGCACAAATTTCGTACACCGGCCCTCTAGTTGTTTAATATGTAACTTCAGCCTAAACTTCCTAACCTTAATATTAAATAATCTTCCATGAACCAAAGTTTCTAAATTTAATGTAGTCCAGTATATAAAATGCCCCTATGTTCTTCATGTGTCCTATTGAAACTTTTGGGTCCAATATGTCACTTTTTTATTTAGAGGTGTTTTTCTGTGCCTTATTTAAGAAATATTTCTGTACACAACACTGAGGAGGTATTTTTCTATATCATATATAAAAACTTAAATTTATCCTTTGATTTATAATTGACTTGTTATTTAGTTTTCTGGGTAGTGATATTAGTTTCAAGACTCAGTACCACTAGCGAGAGATCATCCTTACCCCTATGGCTTTGAGGTATCATCTTGGCATAAATTAGGTTCTCACATTATGTGTTGTCTGCTGTTAGGACTTCTGTTCTGTTTGTCTATATATACACATGAAGTTTAAAATAATAGCCGAAACCGGTTTGGCTCAGTGGATAGAGCATCGGCCTGCGGACTCAAGGGTCCCAGGTTCGATTCCGGTCAAGGGCATGTACCTTGGTTGCGGGCACATCCCCAGTAGGGGGTGTGCAAGAGGCAGCTGATCGATGTTTCTCTCTCATCGATGTTTCTAACTGTCTATCCCTCTCTCTTCCTCTCTGTAAAAAAAATCAATAAAATATATTTAAAAAAATAAAAATAAATAAAATAATAAAAAATATGAACAACACTAAGCCCACAAGTTGATAATCTTGATGAAATGGACACAAGCTTTAAAAGGTACACAAGAAGAAAAAGACAATATGAAAAGGCCTATATCTATTAAAGAAATTGAATCAATAATTAATAACCTTCCAAAACAGAACTCACCAGGCCTAAATGGGTTCACTAGTGAATTTTACCAAACATCAAGAAAAAATAATATCAATCTGTACAATCTTTTTCAGAGGATGAAGCAGAGCGAATATTTCTTAACTCATTCTGAGCAATACCCTAATAGCAAAACCAAACAAACACATTACAAGAAAAGAAATCTATAGGCCAATAGCTCTCATGAACATAGACACAATAATTCTCAACAAAATATTAGCAAACTGAATTTAAAAAGTCTGAAAAGAATTATATGGCCTGATCAAGTAGGATTCATCTAGTCAACATTCACAAGTCAGTTAATGTAATCTATCACATCAGTAGACTAAAAATGAACAATCGTATCAATTGATGCATTAAAAAATAACAAAATCCAACACTACTTATAATAATAATAATAAACTCTAAGAAAACTAGAAATAGAAAGGAACTCTATCAACTTTATAAAGGATATTTATAAAAACAAACCCTATAGCTAACTTAATGTCTAATGGTGAGACATTCTAAGCATTCTCACTAAGCTCAGTTACAAGGCAAAAATGTCTCCCTCCCCATTCCTTTTCAATATCATACTGGAGTCCTTACCAATGCAATAAGAAAAGTAAAGAAAAGAAAAGGCATATAGATCAAGAAGGTAAAATAAGCTGTCTTTGGTTCACAGGTGACATAATTGTTTATGCAGAAAACCTGAAAGAGGTGGCAAAAATGCCTCCTAAAACTTATCAGCCATAATAACCTTACAGAATACAAGGTTAATATACAAAAATCAATTGCTTTCCTTTTTACCAGTAATGAACAAATGGAACTTAAAAATAAAAACACAATACAATTTTCATTAGCACCACAAAAAATGAAATACTTATAAATTTAACAAAACATACAAGTTTCATATAAGAAAAACTACAACACTCTGATGAACAAAATCAGCAAAGATATAAATAAATGGAGAGATATTCCATCTTCATGGATAGAAAGAGGTCAATTTTTCTGAACTTGATCTATATTTCAATGAGATTTCACTTAATATATCAGTAACTTATTTTATAGCTATCAACAATGGCAATAGATTGGAGTAAATATTATCTCTTCCACAAATGGTGTTGAAACTGGGAATCCACATATAAAACTTAATCTTGACATGACAAAATTAACTCAAAATAGATCATAATTGTAAAACGCAAAATGATAAAACTCTAAGAAGATATAGGAGAAAACCTAGATGATCTTGGAAATGACATTGGCTTTGTGGATGAGAAATCAGACACAATTCAAGCAAGATATAATTCATAAGCTAGACTTCATTAATACTAAAAATGTCTGCTCTGAAAAAGACAATATCAAGAGAAGAAGACAAGCCACAGATTGGGAGAAAATATTTGCAAAAGACGCATTTGACAAAGCACCACCACCTGAAATATGCAAAGAACTCTTAAAACCCAACGAGAAAATGAGCAGCCTGACTATAAAATGGTTCTAAGACCTTAACAAACACCTCACCAAAGCAGATATACAGATGGAAAATAAGCATATGTAAAGATGCTCCTTACCATATGTCATCAGGGAAATACTAATTAAAACAACAATGAAATACCATTGCAAACCTATTAGAATGGCCACTCCCCAGACACTAACAACACTAAATGTTGATGAGAATATTGAACAACAGGGAGTTTCAGACTTTGTTGGTAGGAATGCAAAATGGTATAAGCACTTTGTAAAGACAGTTTGATGGGCTCTTACAAAACCAAACACAGTCTTACCACTTGGTTCCCCAGTCATGCTCTTTGGTATCTATCCAAAAGAACTGAAAACTGATGTCTACAGGGAAACCTAAACACAGATGTTCATAGCAGCGTTATTTATAATTGCCAAAATCTGGAAGCAACCGAGATGCCCTTCAGTAGGAGATTAGATCATTACATTGTGTTACAATCAGCTAATGGAATATTATTCAGCACTGCAGGTTTTATTCTTGAGCTAGCAAGCTATGAGGAGACATGGAGGAATCTGCAATGCATGTTACTAAGTGAAAGAAGCCAATCTGAAAGAGCTATGATATGATTCCAACTAGAATACGTTCTGGAAATGGTAAACTATGGAGACGATTAAAAGATAACTGAATAGGCAGAACACAGAGAAGTTTTAGGGCATAAAAATATTGTGTATGCTATTATAATGATGAAATAAATGACATTAGAGATTTGTTCAAACTCACAGAATATGCAACACCAAGAATGAAATCTAAAGTAAGCTGTGGAACTTTGGTGATTATGATGCGTCAATATAGGTTGATTCTTGGTAAAAACAAAACAAAAACCATTCTGGTCAGCATGCTGTTCATGAGAAACTCTGAGTGTATGGGGCAGAGGGCATATGGAAAATCTCCATGCCTTCCGTTCAGTTGTAAACTTATAACTGCTCTAAAAAAGAAAACCTTTTAAGAAAAGAATGGCTGAAAATCCCAAAAATTGGTAAAAAGGGCCTGAACCTACAGATTAAAAAAGTATTAATGAACTCCCTAAAGGGATAAACCCAAGGAAATCCACATGAAGACACATATTATTTAAACTGTTGAATACTGAATACAAAGAAAACAACCTCAAAACAGATGAAGGAAAGTAGGGAGAGTATGAGAATATATTCATATAGCAGCATGGGCGGGCAGATTTGTAATTCCAGTATTTAAACGACTTATTGATCTATATTTTGTTTTAACTGGATTTATAAAATATTCAATATGAGACCATTGTGCTGGTTGCTCTGATATGTCTGATTTATAATATCTTGTGGTTGTATCACCTTTATAGGAATAAGAAAATTACATGTGAGTTTAATAATTTATTTATGCTGAAACAGATTCTGATAGACTCCATTAATCCATCAGGATCCTGGCAAGAAAGAGTTGGCACTTAAATTGGGTGGAAGAATGATCCTGTACCCAAAGCTTGCAGGGTGCTATTACTGCTTCCAAGCCAGAGTGGACACTGTATGGAGCAATTACTCGGACCCAGAGAAAAAGTGTTGTGAGAAAGGACTGACTGACATGAGCTGTTCAATTTCATCAAGATCCTGGCTCGGTATCGCTGCAGGAAGGAAATAAGTCTGCCAACCCCGTTTTCTCCATTCCTCTTCTCTTTTGCTGAGTTCCATTGACCAAACCAACTGGACGCCCAAGGGGCCCAGGAAAAGATGGAGAAGGGCAAGGAAGGATCCCAAGGGTCAAACAAGACATCCAGCTCACCTCACTGGGTTTACAGGGGTCTGCAGGTAAGAGCGCAGCCTTCGCAGCTCAGCTGCTTTTAGCTGCATGACGTTAATACATTTACCTAAACTACCTGAGCAATAATTTTCTCCTGTAATTATGGGAATGCAAAGTGCACTATTCTCATAAGCTTACCCTAATCCTATGCAGGGTGCCTGGTACACACTGTGTTCTCAACACATGTTAGTTATTAGTTTTATTACAATGCTAATTTTTCAACCTTTTTATTTATGCTTACAATTTATAAAGGTTGACAAAAATATCTATTGAATGAAGTCTGCATTGCTATAAGGTGGGTTTTTAGAATCCTGGCTTTCTATATATGAATCAGGAAAATAAGAGGCATATTTTGAGTGCTGGGTGTTAAAAGACAATACAAAGAAACAATGATGAACCCATACTTTTATATTCTCTTGAATCTGGGAGACATTTCTGTCTCCCTAACCCAACCTCTCTGACAATGAAAAGGAAACAATTATCCAAGGTTTTTGTAAATCATAATTTTCATTTTTTACATCTACATGAAGTTATGAAGCTGCACGGGACCTCAAAGATTATAGATTTTTCTGTAGATTCTCTTTTTAATGCTGTTTTGATATTTGGAAATCTTCCAATTGACTCCAGTTTTCATAAGAATTTAATCCAGGGAAAAATTCCAGAAATGAGGACCTATCTCACCAGCTGCCTTGTCAGCAGTACTTACGGTTTTCCTGAGAAATGGAAGTTTTTAGGATGTTGAAATCAGAGTCTAGTTGCTTAGGAACTGCGACTGTAGCTGTCGTAATGTGTCCAGTGACAGGGATGATCTTTCTAGGTGTGCTGGCATCGTTTTGATGACTAACATGTGATAGCTGCTTCTCCTGTTGGCTAATGAAGCAGATAATAATAAAATATGAGGAGTCTGACAAGGTACCGCCAGGAATTGAGAACAAAGCCAGTGTGCAATGTTTCTCATGAATTTATTTTGTTCTTCTCAGCAGAAGGTGCTTAGGATGGATGATGGAGCTGGATGAGTTTGTATCTTTAATTTAAGGTCCCAAATAAATCATTTTTTCTGTTTCATTTTATTCTACAAAATAAATTGTGTACCTTATGATTCTGGCAGTGACTTTCATGCTGGCTGACTGTATAAGTAAATGAAAAAATGAATAGTGATTAATGTCAAATACAGAAGAGGTTCCAGTACCAAAATTAATTAATTCTGTGAAATAAGAGTCATCTTAAAGCCTGTAAATTTAAAAATACTTGTGAAATACATAGTTATGATCCCAAAAAGTCATTAAAAATTAAACTTAATGGCTGACAACCATTTTGATCATAAATTATATATCTGGCTTTTGGCTAGATGTCTCCTCGAGGGATCGCAGACTTGTTGAGTGTGCGCACAGGAACTGCACACGATGACCATCAGCACCAGGGTCACAGGGCCAGGAAATCAAGCAGCAACAGCGGGGTCACCAGGTGAAGCTGATGACAGAGAACCTGGAGAAGAATCCAGGGAGCAGAAGTTAAAGGAGGGAGACTCGTGGCCCACCAACAAGTCCTGACACACAGGCAGGCGTGTCGCAGGTGGACAGTCACAGAGGCCCCGTTCTAAAGTGGAGAAGGCATTTTATTTATCTATTTATTTTTAATCCTCACCCGAGGATATTTTTTCCATTGATTTTTTTCAGAGAGAGTGGAAGGGAGAGAAGAGGGGGAGAGAAAGAGAAGGACAGAGTGAGAGAGACACATCAATTGGTTGCCTCCCTGTTGTGCCCGAACCAGGAATTGAACCCACAACCAACCAACGGGCTGACATTCTGACCACTGAGAGAAACTGAGGGCTAAAGTGAAAAAAGAAGCTAAATTAAAGGTGATTCAATTTGATGGGCTGAGAGACTTCATTATGCACTGAATATCAAGGTAAGCTCATTTTAAAAACACTTTTTTAAACAAGAGCTAAGAAGCACAGTAAGAATTTATGTTTATTTTTCACTAAATATTTGCTAGATACTATGTTTAAGACCTTCACATAAATTATTCTATTTGATCCTCAAACAGATATATTAAATATTCAGTAGGTCTCTGCCATTATTATTATTAATTATTATTTCTAATTCTTTTAAGTGACACTGGAGTTAACCATGAATAAAAAGCAAGATGAGGAGAATCTGAGAGCAGATGAGACGAAAGGGCCCGAGGCAGCCGCTCCGGAATTTGGCGCTGAGCTTCTTCATCTCAGTTGCAGCCGTGAGGGAAATCTTCTGTAAATGTCAGCTCAACCAGGAAATTTTTATTTTTTCTCTGCAGTGTGATTTTGCTGAATCTCCTGTTGATTTCAAGAGCTTTGAACATCTGTGGTACAATATTGACCCATCGCTCTGACTTATCCTATATAATAAAACCTTAATATGCAAATGGACCAAACAGCAAAACAACCGGTGGAATAGCTGGTCATGATGATGTGCACTGACCACCAGGGGGCTTAATGCAGGAGCTGCCCTCTGGTCGTCAGTGTGCTTCCACAGGGGGAGCTCCTCTCAGCCAGAAGCTGGGTTCATGGCTGGTGAGCACAGTGGCGATGGCAGGAGCCTCTCCCGCCTCCGTTGCAGGCAAGTGGTAAGGAGCCAGGGGTCCCAGACTGCAAGAGCCCCAGACTGCGAGAGGGATGTCTGACAGCCGGCTTAGGCCCAATCCCCCAGGGGAAATCCCCAGAGGATCCCAGACTGCGAGAGGGCGCAGGCTGGGCTGAGAGACCCCATCCCTCCCAGTGTACGATTTTCACGCACTGGGCCTCTAGTTTAAATATATATGTGGCATATAAAGCATGTACATGTACAAACATTTCTTGGTGCTTACAATAGCTAAAGAAAATGGGCATTTGTTCTTATATGAAAGAAAAATGGATTTAAGAATCTCTTTTTCTCTTTGTCATCTGTTATTCTTCTATAATCTTCTCTAAGCAATGGGATATTCTTTCCTTACTCTTTATGCTCTGAGCATAGTTTTGATTGGCCTGTATAACAGCAAAAAAAAAAATAATAATACTATATCTTCAAAGCACCCAGGATTTATCTAAGAAATTATGGACAAGATCTCCATAGAGAAAATTTAAAACCATTACTGAGAAATAGTGAAAGAGACTAAATAAAGGCAAAAATAATCACGTTCATGGATTGGAATACTTAATCTTTTAAATATATCACTTCCCCCCAAATTGCAGTGGGCTCCCACTACATGGGAGAACATATTCACCAATGATACATCTGATAAAGGGTTAATATCTAAAAGATATAAGGAACTCATACAACTTAACAAAAGGAAGACAAACAATCCAATTAAAAAATGGGCAAAGGACCCAAATAGATACTTCTCCAAAGCCAACATACAGATGGCCAAGAGACATGAAAAAAATGCTCAAAGTCACTGATCATCAGAGAGATGCAAATTAAAATGACAATGAGGTATGACCTCATACCTGTCAGAATGGCTACCATCAACAAATCAACAAATGACAAGTGCTGGCGAGGATGCGGAGAAAAGGGAACCCTAGTGCACTGCTGGTGGGAATGCAGACTGGTACAGCCATTATGGAAAACAGTATGGAGTTTCCTCAAAAAATTAAATATGGAACTGCCATTTGACCCAGGATATATTACTACTTCTAGGAATATATCCTAAGAAACCTGAAATACCAATCAAAAAGAATGTTCATAGCATTATTTACAACTAGAGGCCCGATGCACGAAATTTGTGCAAGGGGGCCGCAGCGGCTGCCCTCAGCCCTCACAACCCCGGCTTTGTCTGGAAGGACGTCCAGAAGGTCATTCAGCTGTTTGGTCTAATTAGCATATTATGCTTTTATTATTATAGATTATTATAGATAGGCAAGATCTGGAAACAGCCCAAGTGCCCATCAGTAGATGAGTGGGTGAAAAAGCTGTGGTACATTTATACCATAAAATACTATACAACAGTAAAAAATAAACAAAAATAAGTAAAAATCTACTTCAGAGTTGTGATTATTAGCAGTGTGTAGTACTTGTGCAGAAATAGTCAAGTAGCCCAATCAGAATTAAATTTATAAAAACAAACCTTCATATTTAATGGCATTTCATGTTGACAAAGTGGAGTCAGCACATTCTCTTTAATAAATGGTGCTGGGACAACTATATATCTATAGAGGAGAAATGCAATGACTTATACCTCAAATATTACAATAAAAATAATTGCAGATAGATTAAAGGCATGAAAGGTAAAGCTAGAAACCATTAAGCCTTTAAAATATGGAATATCTTTATGACCTCAAGGTTGGTAGATCTTTCTAAAATAAGACATAAAAGGCACTATATTTGTGTGCAGTGCTTGTGTGTGTGAAAATTAACTGCATGTGACTAAGTAGCCTTTGGTGGGAAATAAAAAGGGACCTTATGAAATGCCTACAGCTCAATAAAAATAAAGCATGCAAGTCAACAACACTGAGGATAGCTGAAACAGTCACATAAGGAAATTTAATGCTTTCAAGTCAGAAGAGTAGAAATGTTACTAATACCCAGATATCAGTAAAGAGTTAGAAAAAAATGACAGTTTTGGGTAAAATTTTATAAATGTCATACAAGAAAAAAATCAATGGATTAAAGAACCTTATAATAGAAAATATTCAACCATAAAATGTTACTTTGAAAATATGGACAACACAGACAAAGCCCCAGCAGGAGAAATTTATTAGAAAGAAAAGGGTATGCAACTCAGCACACAACAGCATGGGAGGGAAGACAGCAGACACACACTTTTAAAGATGTTTTCAACAAGTGTACCTTAAACCTAGATGAAATCAATCATTTCCCTGGAAAACGTAAAGGGACAAAATTGTCACAGAATGAACATTTTAAAAAATTCATAGAGCTCAATAACTTCTAATGAAATTGAGTTTACGTAAAGACCTCCCAGATACTGGCCTGGGCGTGGAGACAGTGCTGCGGTCTGTGAAAGAGGAAACCCTGAGGCACAGGTTCCATAAAGGGGGCGGCCAGTTTTCCCAGGAACTGCAGAACCAGGGCAGCTAGATAAGGCCTTTGGGTAAAAACTGTCAGCTCAGCTTCCTTGTTTTGCCGGAGAGACTTTGATAAAGTTGTAAATGCCATCAGAGCCATACATTTTCTTTAGAAGTTTTTTCAATAATGGAAGACTGATGACACAAATGCTCTTTGAAAATATAATTCAGCAAACTAGATGTTACACCATGTTATACAGATAAAGGTGAACAGTGAGGCACAATTAGCCCTTTACTAGTACCTTGAATGCGTTAAGGATAGAGTAATTGATAAACTGGGGTCGAGGTCTTTTCTTGTCATATCTATAATCTACAACTATTTGTTGTAACAGAATTGAATCCTGGTAATTGTTTAGTCAACCCGTGACATCCAGTTTGTTTGCTTTGCATTCTAAAAGGTTCATTGTTAACTCATATGGCTCAATCTGTATATGCCTTTGTTAGAAATGAGATTTACTTACTTTATTTATTAGAAAATCAAAGATTGGCCATGTAATTTGTAATATGCATCCCAGCAATATGATGATTTTCTAAAATCTCAACAGTTTCATTTTATCATGTCACCGTTATAAGTGGATGTTTCGCTGTGTAGTCAGGGCATCTGTGATCTTCATCGGGTGGAGGGATGAGCTGCATCCTCAGTTCTCACAGTGGGGCCTGAGGGTCCCAGAGCTTCTCAGAGACTCTGAGACAGATAATGAGGCCAAGCTATTTCCATGATAATATGAAGGTGCTATTTGCTTTTCTCACTGCATGGATATTTGCAATGATAATACAAAACAGAGTGGCATAAGGCAGCTAAAGCCTTAGCACAAACCAAGCAACAGCACCAAGTTATATAAGTGCTCATTGCATTCCACATTGACGCATCCACACATCAAATAAGTCCCTGTTGCTAAGAACATCCTTGCCGAACCGGTAGATAGTATTACTTTTACTGAATCTGGACCTTTCCGATATCGTGTGTGATGAAGTGGGACGTGCCCGCAGAACGTGCACGCTGCACACTGAGGCCGGAGAGCTCTACCAAGGAAATCACGGGCAGCTGTTTGAGGCATGAGCTGAAACAGTCACGCTTGGCACACAACCCCATTTGTACAAGCGAAGGTTATTAGATGTAGACTTTGGCAGACATTTTCTCAAAACTGAGCAAAGTGAGCCTGCCAATTCAGGGGAAGAACGGAAATTATTTGTTGCCAATGGTACAGCTTGAGCTTTCAAATGAAATGAAGGATTTTGGAAATTTGGCAGCTTCCCAGTACTTAAAGATGTCTCTGATGACACAGGCGGTGCGATATGAACGTATGTAATTTTTAATATTACAGAATTAAATGTGTCACCATTTGAAAGATCTGCGTTAGTCAGTGAATCGATCTTTTTTAAGTGATCGATGTGCTATGTTACAATATCACACATGTGCATATGATCCATTCAAAGTGCAGGATAGACCCATGGATTTTAAATGATTATAAATAGTTGTTTGACATGGTTTCAAATTTCACATAACAACTAACCCTTAGAAACTATTACTTTTCAACTTTCATGAAAATATCAAAGAAAAATGTCCACAATTAGCTGACAAAGCTGTTAGAATAGATCACCCTTTTGCAGCCTTATCTATTTGAGGCCAGAATTTCTTCATATACTTTAAATTAAAAAAAACTTTTTTGCAACTTGAATGAAGAAACATATGTGAAAATAACAAATTTCTTTTATGAAAATTCACATTTAAGAGATTTGCAAAAATGAAAAACAATGCTACTCTTCTTACTAATTTTAAGTTATAGTTATCTATTATAAAACTATACATTACATATAATAAAATATATGTTAATGTGCAATGGATTTTTATGATTATTTCAAGTAAATTAGTAATTAGTTTGTAAAGTTTTCCATTTTAATTTCTAATATGGCCACTATTGATAAATGTAATATAATAGTAAAAAATGCTCTTTGGAATCCTCAATAATTTTTAAGATGTAAAGAATTCTAGAGATCAAATAGTTTGAGACCCCTTGAACTATACTTAGTAAGAAGATATATACTTAAAACAAAATAATAAAAATAAAAAAACACCAATGAAACAAAATTTTAAATGCATCTGTAATCAAAAGAATAATATATTACTAATTACAATGTCAATAATTAACAAATTAATCACAGTATGTTTAATAAAAATAATATATTTTTAAGGTGTATGCATATTTAAAGGTAGATATTAAACATAGCAGGCTAAGTGCCTATTAAAGTGAAAGGCAGTAAGAAAAAGGAACTCAAAACACCAACACCTCCAGTGCTTTGCGGGGGCTGCACTTATGTCATCAGCTTAATGAAGAAAACGTTAGGAAATAAAGAAACAGAGAACTTTCCTTGTCTTGTTAAAGGTGTCCAACCTTCCCTGGTCTGTGTGGCTCAGTTGATTGAAGTGTCATCCCATACACTGGGAGGTAGTGGGTTGGATTCCCAGTCAGGGCACATACCCAGGTTGTGGGTTTGATGCCTAGGAGGGGCAGGTGCAGGAGGTGGCTGATCAATGTTTCTCTCTCACATTTGATTTCTCTCTTTCCCTTCATCTCTCTAAAATTAATAAATACATAATTTGTTAAAAGAGTAAATGAATGATCCAATTAAAAAAGAACTACACAAGTCCTTACAGCATGCCTACACCTAGCTTCATCTTATTCTTTCCCCATTTTCCTCTATTTCATCATATATAAACACATACACAAACATATCTTTGTAAGTCTTCTCAAATTGGCAATTGTGAATGGATTTTTTCTTTTGAAAATCACAATTATAAATACAATTTAGTACAAAAAATTGTTTATCAATTAATTGATTCACTAAACTGTACCAAAAAAAAACAAAAAACAAAAGTAAATATGCCTCCTCTAACTGCAATCTATATATATAAAAGCCTAAGCAACCATTATGACTGGTTGACTGAACAAATGGTTGACTGGTCGCTATGACGTGCACTGACCACCAGGGGGCAGACGCTCAATGCAGGAGCTGCCCCCTGATGGTCAGTGCGCTCCCACAGCCAACCTCCTGCGGCCAGCCAACCTCCCATGGTCCTCCCGCCCCGCCCCCCCAAACTGGCTGGCCCTGATCGGTCCTAGCCTGGACTGGGCAAGACAGTCCCAATCGGCCCCAATTGTGGGACAGGCCAAGGAACCCCACCCATGCACAAATTCATGCACTGGGCCTGTAGTAATAATAATAATAATAATCCTACATAATAAAAGGGTAATATGTAAATTACTATCACTCCGCTACGCCCACAATTGGGCCAGCGGGGGGCGCAGTGGGGGGGCTCGGGGTGGCCGGGGTGGCCATTTGGGCCGGTGGGAAGCTGAGCTTGTGTCGCCAGCGGCGGCGCGAGCTCAGCGTCTGTGCCATGGCTGTGCTGCAGCACAGAAGGGGCCTCTGGGGCAGCAAGCTGGGCATCTGGCGGCCCTGGCTGACGAGGCAGCATGGGCAGGCAGGTGGCGCTGCTCCCAGGGGAGGAGTCTGGCGGCGGTCGGGCCACAGGAACGTGCAGCGACGTCTGCAGAGGACGCGGGTTTCCGTACAGCCGGGGCCGGCCGAGGGAGGGCTCATGAGGGAGCCAGAAGTCAGAGGAGGCGGCGGCGGCCCCAGCCTTCCTGGGCGGGAGGCGAAGGCAAGACCCCGGCCCGGGCTCCTGCCCCCGGAGGACCACGCCCCAGCCCCACCATGCACTAGGGGGCCAGGGACTTTGGAGCCGCTGGCCACACCGGGTCCCGACCAGCGGACAGACAGCCAGCTCCCCCGCGATAGAAAGCGGGGAGCTGTGTGTCCGCTCCAGCACCAGCAGACCCCCTGCCATCAAAAGCAGGGAGCAGGCTGCTAGCAGTGTCCGCGGAGCGTGCTAGGCTTTGCGGGGCAGTGGATATGGCCTGGATGGCAGGTTAGGCCTAGGGGACCCTACACGTGCATGATTTAATCATGCACTGGGCCTCTAGTAATAATAATAATAAAGAATGCCCCACACCCCTGGATTCCTTCACCCTATTCTAGAATCTATTGAAGCTGATGTCATTGGGTTAGACCCACCTGTAAGCTGTACACAGTACTTTTATTTCCCCCCAGCACTCTGTGGCAGCTTCAGCTACACGCCAGCAGCTGCTAACCCCCTCTAACACACATGTCCCCTTTCTGTGTTCCTTCAGCAAGCAGCCTACAGGCTGTATCCTCTCTTACTTTACTATCATGTAATGATAAGTTCACTGGGGCCATTAAAATACAGTCCATGACTAAGTAAATTGGGTGACTCAGAAAGTCCTTAACAATCTTAGATTGTAATTTTAATGACAAAAAAATTCAACGCCTAAAATTCTAAAATATCTCCAGAAAATAAAACAATATAACACCAATACAAAAAGATCTTTTTGTCTTACTCTGTATAAGGATCCCTAAATTTCTATGCCTGTTCTGATAAATTTGCATATGGATTCAATAAGATCAATTAATTCAATGTTGTTTTTACAAAACAGAAACCAACAAATGAACAAATGGAACAAACAAACAAACTCATAGACATAGACAACAGTATGGAAGTTACCAGAAAGGAAGGGGGTGAAAGGAGGATGAAGAGGGTAAAGGAAGTCAAATATATAATGATACAAGGAGACTAGACTTTGGGTGATGAACACACAATGCAATATACAGATGATGTATTATAGAATTGTATACTTGTAACCTATATAATATTATTAACCAATATTACCCCAATGATTTAATTAAAGACAGTTTAACAGGGTGGGTTTTTGAGAGGGTTTAATGAATAGCTTTCTTTCCATATGAGCTATGCCACTCATGAAATCTAAAACAGCAGAACCAGCCCCAGCCACCTACGCACATACCTAGGTTACAGGTTCAATCCCTGGTCGGGTCACATACAAAAGGAAGTCAATTGATGTTCTCTCTCACATCGATGATTTTTCCTATCTCTCATTTTCTCTCTCTCTTCCATTCCCCTCTCTAAAATCAGTAAGCATATCCTTAGGTGAATTTTTAAAAATAAAATAAAATAAAACAGCAGAACTAGCCGCTGGAATATCAAATGATCTTTGTGTTACCAATTAATTTGGGTAGGAGGACAGTTCAGCCTGATACCAATGGGCTTGTCAATTCTCTTTCCAAGGTAGACCTTGGGATAGTCTCCCAGAGACCAAGGGCTAGTCAACAGGAGAGTCACAACCACCCATGTTGCTACCTCTCACCATTAGAGGAGAAAGCCCTCAAGTTGGTATTTTTGACAGATGAGCTCCATCTAAGTGAGAAACTTGGAACAATGGTTTCCAGTGGTCTTCTCTGGTGTGTCTCCAGCTCCTCGGGGAGGATAGAGATGTGTTTTAAGGAGGTCACTCCTCAGGGAGCCCAGAATAGTGCAGGGATGATAGTCAATAGGAATTGTGATACTTAACGATGATGACCGCAAACACTCATTGAAAGATTATCACACTAAGAACTCTTTTAAATATAATAATACATTTTCACATTTAATCCTCATTTCTTATTTTTTTCTTTGGTTGATGTCAGAGGAATGGTGGTGTGAGAGAGCCTCGTGGCCTCTCCCCCTGATATTTCAACAAATTAACCAATTGTAATTCAACAAGGAATTCCCTGCTCAGTACAGAAGCACACCTGAGAGACCCAGGCATTGAAACACCTAAAGGTGGGCAACTGGGAATAAACAGGGAGATGAGAAGGGAGGAAAGCGCAGACAGCCCTGCAGCCAGGAACTCAAGGCTTGGCCCGGAGAGGGGAGGAAGCTGTCAGTAGTAGGTGCTTCCTTCAGCGGGAGGATTAGAAAGCTGTGGGGGACAGTCCAGCAGGGCGAGCAGCAAGCAGAGTGAACAGTGTCTGAGCCAGCGGACACCTGACAGAGCACAGGGTGCTGTAGGTGGTACTTCAGACAAAAAAAAAAAAAAATGGAACCACAGAGCCCTGCTGCCAGTTGGATTCCCCAAAATCAACTCCCATTGCCCTTGGAGTTAGGTGAAGGAGCATATTATCTGCAAATCAGGAGCTATTGCTGTAGAACCACTGTTTCCTTCTGTGACTGATCCCCAGATGGGGTGCTTGGGGTAGGACCCCATGGAGGTCAGGAGTCACCATTACAGTGAGAGCAGAACAAATCCCAGCCCTAAGCCACATGGCTGTCTGTCTTACAGAAGCTGGAAGTCATAGAGTTCAAGACAGGGAGATCACAGAAGTAAAAAGTCTTGTGATTCAGCTCCATCTACTGGAAAATAATAGAAATATTTCTTCAGAGGAGGATGCTATCAGCCATTAATATAGATATAAATGCCTACGCAAAGGAGAACAGTAAGCACCATGAATAACCACGGTAACGAGGATGATTAGAAAGAAAATGAAAAATCCCCAGAAAGCACACATGGAAATTTGTGATATAAATGAGAGATTTCAAGATTGCAATTCTGAAACTACTCAATGAGATGCAAGAAAATACAGACAGGCAATTCAAAGCACTCAGAAAACAAATAATCACCAAAATGAGTACTTTACCAAAAAAGATTGAAACTTAAAAAAAGAACCAATCAGAAATGAAGCATGTAATTAAGTAGATTAAGAGTGAACTACTGAGAATAGAAAACAGAGCCAACCAGATGGGGAAAAGAATTAGTGATATCAAAGATAGGAATGTAGAAATGACACAGAGGGAAGAAGAGAGAGACCTGAGGATAAAGAAAAATAAAAGAGCTCGACAACAACTATCTGACTCCATCAGAAAAAGCAATCTCTATATATAAAAGCCTAAGTGACCATTAGGATCGAATGACTGCAATGACCGGAACGACTGGTCAACCAGTCATTATGACACTGACTACCAGGGGGCAGATGCCTGGTGGTCAGTGCATTCCCACAGCCAACCTCCCACTGCTGGCCAACCACTCCCAGTCCCTCCACCTGGCCAGCAAACCTTCTGTGGTCCCTCCCCCTGTCCCTCCCCACATCTGGCAGGCCTTAGCCAGCCTGCCCTGATTAGGACTGGGTGAGAGGGCCCCAATAGGCCCGATCTCTGGCCAGACCGAGGCATGAATTTCATGCACCCAGCCTCTAGTATTAGAATAATAGGCATTCGGAAGAGGAAGAGAGGGAGAAGGGATGGAGAGTCTATTCAAATAAACAGTGGATAAGCCCAGCTGGCGTGACTCAGTGGTTGAGCATCAACCTATGACCAGGAGGTCACAATTTGATTCCCGGTCAGGGCACATGCCTGGGTTGTGGGCTCAATCCCCAGTGTGGGGCATGCAGAAAGCAGCCAATCAATGATTCTCTCTTATCCTTGATGTTTCTATCTCTCTCTCCCTCTTCCTTCTTCTCTGAGATCAATAATAAAAATATATTTTAAAAAATAGTGGAAGATAACTTCCCAAACCAATTGAAAGAACTAGATCCTCAAATCCAAGAAGCCAACAGAACACCTAGTTACCTCAATCCAAAGATGCCTTCTCCAAGGAACTTTGCCTTAAAACTTTCAAAATTAATATGACAAAGAAAAAAATTCTCAAAGCAGCCAGGGAAAAGAAGAAAGTGACCTACAAAGGTAAACCTAGAGAATTTCGTCTGACTTCTCTGCAGAAAATCTACAAACCCAGAAGAGAGTGGAAATATTCAAACATCTGAAATAGAGAAATTAGCAGCCATGAATAATATACCCAGCAAAATTTTCCTTTAAAGATGGAGAAATAAGATGTTCCCAGACATATAGAAGTTGATGGATTTTATCACCAGAAAACCTACATTCAGGAAATACTCAAGGGAGTTATTCTACCCGAGACGAAGAACATAAGGTCACAACACTACAGGTAAGCTCACCAAAAGATTTACAGCATAAACAGGGATAATTTGTGACAACAGAAACATAAAAAGGGGAGGGAGAAATGTCTGTACTGGCAAAGGAGAAGGATGCACTCAAAAGGAAAACAAAACTGTATATATGCAGCTTTATTTTTTATAAACCTAATGGTGACCACACACACACACACACACACACACACACACACAAAAGAAAATCCCCAAACCAGGACACATAGCTTAAAAAATGAGGAAACAGAGGAAAGTAGGGAATACCACCAAACAAAAATAACAGTCATAAACACAAGGGAAAAGAACCAATGGAGGCACAGAACTACCAGAAAACAAAAAATAAAATGGCTATAGAAATCCTCACACATCAATAATTACCCTAAATATAAATGGTGTGAGTTCCTCAATAAAGAGGCAAAGAGTAGCACAGTGGATTGAAAACCAAAACCCAATCATGCACCGGGCCTCTAGTATAAAATAGAAAGCTTCTGCACAGGAAAAGAAACTGACAACAAAACAAAGAGGTAGCCAACCAGATGGGAGATGGTATTTTTTTTTATTAAATATCAGTAGCTCTGACAAAGATTTAATTTCCAAAATATATAAAGAACTCATAAAACTCAACACCAAACAAACAACCCACCCAATCAAAAAGTAGGCGGAGGACCTGAAGATATACCTCTCCCAAGAAGACATATGAACAGCCAATAGATATATGAAAAGATGTTCAACCTCACTGGCTATAGGGAAATGAAAATCAACACTACAATGGGGTTCTACTTCACATCTCTAAGAGTGGCCATCATCAACACAACAAGCAACAACAAGTGTTGGAGAGGCTGTGGGAAAAGGGAATCCTCATTCACTACTGGCGGGAATGTGGACTGGTACAACCCCTACGGAAAGCAGTCTGGTGATTCCTCAAAAAATTAGGAATAGAGCTACCATATGAACCAGCAATCTCATTCCTGTGTATATACCAGGAGAACTCTAAATCATGTATTCACAAGGATATATGCACTTCTATGTTCATTGCCACATTATTCACAGTGGCCAGGACATGGAGACAACCAAAGTGTCCCCTGATAGAGGGCTGGACAGAGAAGATGTGGTACATATGCACAATGGAACACTACTCAGCCATAAGAAAGGATGAAATAGCGCCATTTGCAACAACACGGATGGATCTTGAGAACATTATATAAGTGAAGTAACTCAGTTAAAAGATAAGAACTATATACTTTCACTCATATGTGAGATATAAAACTGAAACTCGTGAACACAAACAGCAGTGTGGTAGTTGCTAGAAGGAAGAGGGTCAGGGAAAAGGAGGTCCTAACATAAGGTGACAGGAGAAGATTTGACTCTGGGTGGTGGGCACACAGTGCAATATACAGATCTTGTAACATAGAAACCCACACCTGAAACCTGTATGATCTGTTGACCAATGTCACCCCAATAAATTTAATTTATAAAAAGTATTCTCTAAATAAACACACACACACACACACACTCATTCCTATGAGTAAACCAAACCACAGAGACATTAACTAATAGTCTGCAGGTCTCAGAGCTGTTGGATGGAGGACTTGGGCCCTGGTCCTCACTTTAAATTACCCAACATATCTGAAGATATTCAACTCATTGCTAGGGCATAATGGTCTTGAAATTTACCAATAATGGATGTTTTCTCTCCTCTTGCAATTGCTATAGTAGCTGAAACATGTCACGGAATGGAAAGTGCGCATTTCTTTCAATGAATCACGAAGAACATGGTATTAATCATACATCGGTAGCCGTTTCACAACAAGCATGTTGTCTTGTTACGGATTGTGTTTTAGCAAAACAGATTACCCACCTTTCATGAGAGAAAAGGTTTTAATAGGGGAGCTTCTCACTGTCTGAGCCCCTCCTAACCAGGGGCCCCCAGGAGCCCAGAGGAGCCGGGAGGCCTTCCTCGGCCAGAGGCACGTTCTTCCCTTTGGAGATGACTAAGCCCAGCAGAGAAAGCAGTGCGTGACAGCGCTTTGCCCACACGGTCATCACCATGGCAACCATGGTTGCCAGGTGGAGAATTCTCCCATACATCATAATAATTGCTATGTCCAGTTTTAGCATATTAGAAAGAAAAATATGCACAAATTTGGCCTGAATTAAAATACTCTAAAGTAACTAACATAGTGTATTGACATCACAACTAATAACATACTGTAATTATGTAATATTTATTGTTATAAAAACTCTGTATTTAGATATAAAAATATTGACCATTATAAATACTCACTGGATATATGAGTATCTCTATGTATTATCTCATTTAGTGATTGTGCTGCACACACTCAAAAATGATGCTTTTAAAATTTAAATATCCTTCAAATAAGAAGAGGAACCACAGCAATTTTCATCTTGGGATGAGCAGGATACTTATATGCAGTTTCCCTGGAGCAATAATATGGGAAAGATATGACTGAGTCCCCTGAAGAAGATAGAGGGTAGGATTATGTCCACTTGTTAATATGGCCAACCTTTACTGTGAATAACTAATAAACTAAACAATAAATACCAAAGAAGGAAGCAGTCCAGTTGTCTTATCAATAAGATAAAGGTCATAAGAATTCATGTTATCTTCCTATTGAAGGTCAGAGTTACTTTGAAAGACATTTTTTTCAAACTGTGTTGCCTCCTTCCACTTAGCTATGTATCTGATTAGTTTGCAAAAGTGTATGAGGATGTACAAACTTTCATTTCAAAGTGCGTTTGGTGCCAAGTAATTAATGAAGTTGTTGAAAGAGGACCACGCGGTGAGATGCGCATGCCCATCACCCCGGGCGGCAGGCACTGGGGAGCAAGGCTTGAGCGGCAGAGTGCGCCGATGGCCCTGCCGCATCCATCTGCCCAGCAGACCCACTTCTCTGTTTAATGTTAAAGGAATCTAACCTTCTTTTTGGAAACAGGGTGCGTATTAAACATCACCCTGTAGAAGTGGGACGTGTTCAAGAGCAGAGGGACCAAACTCTGAGCAACCTGCTCCTGCGCATCTGAGGCCGAAAACTGGGCTCCCAGGAGCCGTGAGGAGCGCAGGTGGGCCTTCCACCGTGGAGACGGTTAAGTAGAAAGGAGCGATTTCGTGAGCGATTTCTGCGTGTTATCCAGGGGCAAACACGCAGAAGACGGAGCCGGTGCTTCACCGGGGATGAAAGGAGTGGTGAGTGCCGCAAAGGAGGGAGAAGCCCTCCGCTCTCTCCTGCTCTTTCCAAGGGTCCATCCTGTGGGGCGCCCGGCAGCCCTGTGACCTCGGACAGCGAGTGGCTCAGGCGGTGGGGGAAGGGCAGCAAGGCTGAAAACTCCACGAGGCAGGAGAGGGTTGGCATTTCCATCTCCCCCAGCGTCACCTGGGAGCCACCCTGCGCTGTGGTGGACAGCGGCTCCAAGGGGAACCCCCTCCAGTGCAGGAGGTGGGAAAGGGGGCTCCGAGGGCCAGAGACTGAGACACCCCCTGGGTCCTCTGCTCCCCTTCGCTCTAGCAGGAGTCGCCCACAGTGGCTGCCGGCCCTGTCCCTAAAACTCAGGGACAGGAAGAAGTGACTCCAGGAGTGCAGGGCAAATCCCGGGGGGTGTCTCCCCTGTCCTCCCCTGGTGGCCTGGGATGAGACAGTCACAGCCCCTGTAGGAAAGGGGGAGCCAGAGCCACTGCCCTTCTGGCGGGGGACAGAAAGCCCCAGAACCGGACAGCGTGAGAGAGGACACCAGAGAGATGAGATCAAGAGTGTGAACTGCTTGTCTCACCAGAATTTGGGAATGAGCTGCAGGATAGCACCCACGCTCCGGGCCCAGGCCCCCCGGGGCGGGCGAGGCCGGGCCTTCCCCCAGAAGCGCTGCCCAGACTTCCAAACGAAAGACCTAAAATCACGGCAGAGTCAGCTGCAAGCGAAAAGGGCACACAGTTCTGAAATGAGTGGAAAGCTAGACAATAGCAGGAAAGAAACAAAGAACAGAAAGCAAACAAGAAACAGATGGGAGATGTTCAGTTGGAAAATGCAGTCGCGGGAATAAAATAGACCCATGGACGCGTCAAATGCAGCAGGAGGAGATGAGAGAGAGTGGGAGCGTGGAGATGCAAAGTGCCCAGCTGCAGAGAGGAGACCTGAGCGGAGCCTGCGGCAGCTGCGGCCCACGGAGCACTCAGCACTCATGCCCTAGAGATCTCGCTTTGATTGTCTAATGCTCCCGTGTCACAGATAAATCGTGAGCTGGAGAAATAATTGCTAAAACCCGATCTGGGTGTTACAGGCACGTTTTGGAAGCTGCGGCTCCTTTGCTGATGACTGCGTCCGTCCTGCTGTTCACAGCCTGCGTTTTAGTTGCACATGTGAACTACACCCGCGGGCATAGGACTGGGCTGAGCAGAGTGAGTCCTCAGCATGGCCACACCAGCACTCGCGAGCCCTACAGGCCCTGGCGTGGGCTCTGGAGGGCCGTTCACTGTGGAGAACACTCTATAGCTCAAGTAAGGTAGAGCCGTTTATTCGTTAATATGAAGGATATTCCAATGATTCGACGCTTTGGTATAGTTTTCCTGTGAGGTTCTGGTTTCTTTTCATTTGCCCTGGCAATGGTTTCAGCATTCTGACACAGGAGTGACACAGCTAGCGTCTCCCGTCCTGATACAAGCAGCACTCACGTTCCTCTTTCAGACACGGCGAAGTCTCTTTTGTGCAGCTGAAGTCCTAGTTCGCTCAGGTTCAGGAACAGCCTGGATCGGCCCCAGAAGAGACAGCTCTGGCCCTCACGTATGTCATGATCGTCACGCATGTTGAAGTGCTAATCCCCATGTGCTGGTATTTAGAGCTGGGTCTTTGGAAGGTGGTTAGGTCACGGGGGTGGAGCCGCAGGATGCACTTAGTGTCATCGAGAGGAAAGACGAGAGTTTTCAGTCCCCTCTGCCGGGGGGAACATAGTAATGTGGTGAGTGGCATTCCCCACCACCTCAGGCCCCAGGACAGGAGGCCAGGGGTGGGGCTGGTGGGGTAAAGTCTCGGACCGGCTGGCACCAGGAGCCTTCCCAGCCGCTGCAGCCTCTCCAAGGTGGTGTGCAGCCTAGCGCAGGCTCCACAGTGCCCCTGGGAGCTGGACCTGAGCAGCCCAGTCAGATTACCCCAGAGAACAATGGTCAGAACTATCTGTTGGCCCGGCTGGTGTGGCTCAGTGGTTGAGCATTGACCAAGAGTCGCTCAATTCCCGGTTCAACTCCCAGTCAGGGCACATGCTCGGGTTCCTGTCTCGATCCCCAGTAGGGGGAGTGCAGGAGGCGGCCGATCGATGTTCCTCTCTCATGGATGTTTCGATCTCCCCCTCTTCTTCCTCTCTCTCTAAAATCAATAAAAACATATTTTTTAAAAAAGTTATCTGTTGGGCCATGCCTAGAGGAGCCTTCTTGCATTCATTTCTATTGCTTCTGTAACAAACTTCCACAAACTTGGTGGTTAAGACCACGCACACTTACATCACACAGTTTTGCAGTTTGGAAGTTCAGCAGGGACTAAGCCCAAGGGTCGCCAGGCCTGTGTACCCTCGGAGGGGCCCTGGGCGTGACGGTGTCCTCGGCATTTCCCGCAGCGAGGCATCGGCATGCCTTGCCTGCACCTTTCTCCCGTGTGTCCCCTGCCCATTCTTCCATAGCCACAGCCCGGCGACACTGGGGCTTCTCAATGCCTCAGCCTGACCGCACCTACAGGCGCTTGACCTCGGAAGGGAGCAGACCCAGGGATCAGGACAGATGGTCTTGAGAGCCATTTCCCGCCTTCCACGACTCCCAAGTGAGTGAGAGTTCACCCTGCTAGAATTCAGTGGGAATTTAAAAGAGGCTGCATCAGAGATCTCTCCTTACCAAAGGCCTGCGAGAGGGAAAGTAGTGTGTCCCCGAAAGGAAATAGGGCCCTGTGCATCCAGACTCGAACCTGTGGAGGGGGCGGCCAGCGCCTCCTCTGCATTGAGCTCGCTTCTCGTTGAGAACAAGATGACAGGATGCGTAGGCCACGGGCGTGCTCCGCGAAGAGAGAGCATACACGTGGGCCCAGCGGGCTGTCCCGGCAGGAGAAATGTCCTCCTCTCTTGTGGGGCTGCCCCAAATTCCTGGAGTTGGTGGTAGGAAATAACCGGTGAATAAGAGCAGTCTCTGCGGTCGGGTCCTCACACCTGTCTCCCTCGGTTTTCCCACCCAGTGCTGGCTGCGGGGACACGCTTCCCGCCAGGTAAGCTGCTTCTCTTGAACATCCCAGTGGGGCCCACGGCAGCAGCTGTTTAGGGACATCACATACACCGCGGTCAGAATGCAGGGTTTATAAGTTCACGCACGTTTGTGTAGCTTTTCCCACAGGTTTTGCAAACATTTCAGTAGGTCCTTCCAGCCTCCTTGGGGGGACAGCGCAGTAAGGACCTTCTCAGGGAGACAGGACAGAAGGACCGTCTCGGGGGCTGCCTGTCCACCTGGCCAGGTCGCCGTGCTCATCTGGACTCCTCTCACTACCCCCGTGGGAATACATACTCTGCTTCTTTAGAAATACTGTCCCCTCCATTATTATTCCCACTTCCTAACTTCAGGGCATCATAATGTCCCCATTCATCTGTCTGCTCTTCAATACTCTCATGGTCATTACAAACAAGGAAAGTCTGAAAAACTGTCACAGCCAAGAGCCTGTGTAGTTAACAATATTGTATCAACTCTGGTCCATTAGTCGTAACAAACGCACCGCACCAATGTAAGACGTTAGCAACAAGGGAGGGAGGGGTGCACTGCATAGGAGCTCTCTGCACTATCTTGGTAATTTTTCTCTAAATCTAAAAAATGTTCTAAAATTTACAAATTATAAAAATACTTAAAAACTAAATTACCTGTATAGTATATGTGTATATATTATACTACAGGCCCGGTGCACGGTGCACCCTCTCGCAATCCAGGACCCCTCGGGGAATGTCGGACTGCCGGTTTTGGGTTTTGGCCCAATCCCCGCAGGCCAGGCCAAGGGACCGCACTGGTGCATGAATTCATGCACTGGGCCTCTAGTATGCATATAAGATCTTTGGTTAATCTCTTCCCACCCTTCCCTCTACCCCCTTCCCTCTGAGATTCATCAGTCTGTTCCATGTTTCCATGCCTGTGCATTGAGGGTCTGCCCCCTGGTGGTCTTTGCGCATCATAGCTACCAGCTGGGTGGCCGGTCATTTAGGTTTTTATATAGAGAGATATCAGCATATTTATGATTGATTACCTTTTTAATGCATTTATGTAATTTCCTTTGAGCTTACAATTTTTTTCTTTTTTCTCTCTCTCCCACCCTAATTTTTGTTGGTTTTATTTTTTACTATGTTTTAAGGATTATAACATATATGTTATATTTCTAAACTATACTAATTTTTTAAAGATTTGCCTATAAATTGATTATATGAATGAAAAGCTAATAGATGGTGATCACAGTGTTATTATTGGAAAACCTGTTTGTAAAACCACATACGTGTTCAGAGGCATTTGGAAGCAACATGCTCATTTGTCCCTTTTCTAATTAAGCTAATCCTTTAAAACATTTCCTCCTCGCTCTTTTACTTCTTCCTCTACAGAATCTTGTATCTTATACTGTCATATTGTTCAAATTATCTTATCTTTTCCCTTTAATACACTCTCAACAATTTTTATTCATAAAGGGTTCACAGGTGGAGTACTTATTTTTACAGGTCAGACACTTTCTTAGTTTTGATGTTGGCTTTGTGACTTGTTTGGCAGAGATCTCTCATTATGTTACTTTATAAAATGTACTTGTACTGATGAGAAGTCTGTAATCCAAGGGGCTTACCAGTGTTTCCCTGCCTGGGGCAGCTCCTCCGATTAGCCTATGCACTGGACTGTAAAACTCCACTACAAATGTCCAGGTGAGTGTCTTTCCTATTTTTATTAATTTATCTCTTTCAACACACAGTGGGGTCATTTCAATGTGAATGTGGGAGTATTGTACTTTCTTCTTTAACATTGTTATTATCCATCCTTACTATTCTTTTTTGATGTTTATCTAAACTTGTTTTTTCCTTCTAGAAAGACTACTGGATGAACACTGGGATTCCTGCATGAGGGTATCCATGTTGCTAGGTTTTCTCTCTTATTTGCTCATTCTTCCTTTTTTCTTCGATGCCTTTGGAGAGTTTCCCATCATCTCTCAGATCATTAATTCCATCTTTGGCTGTTTTCATTATTCAGCCATCTTACATTTTCAATCTGGCAATATTTCAATTTCCAAAAAGCTATTACCCTAGTGTTCCCTTTTCAAGACAACCTTTTCTTATTTTACTACTAATACTAGACATATCAAATCTCTCTGAAATGTTCAAATAGTTAAGTGTTCTTTCCAATTTTCTTGGATTATTTATTTCCTCAAGCAAAAAAAATTTGTTTGTTCCTCTTTTTCTGCTGAGCCAAACCGGCTAGGGCTGTTTCTCTTTTTAATTCATCATAGTCCTGTTTCATTAAATGTCTGGTGACTCTTGGTTCATGGTTATGAGCGTGAAGCTTCTTTCATTGTTAGAGATTTGTTTTTTATTTTGAGCCTTTTTTTCTAATAGCTTTCTCTAATGTGAACATTTTTTCAATGTTTCCTATTTTAAACCTAAAAATTACACAGTCTCTCTCGAGTTTCACTCTGCTTACCATGGTGTTTTACAGGACAGCCCGCCGCCCGGCTCCTCCGTCCGCATGACCATCTCTGACCAGCAGCGCATCGCAGCAGGTCAGCCGTGACAGTGAAGGGAACTGTGGATTCAGGCTCATCTTCCGCTCATTTTCCTCCTACCGTCCTGTCTGCTCTGTCCCAAGTTTTTGGTACAGAACTTTATAGACTAAAAGCCTCCTGTCCCTTGCACTTTCTCCTGTTTCTTTGCCAATTTCAAGTCTGCGTGTGTGTGGTTCCTGGGAGAATGTTTACAACTATTCATCCACTGAGTTTGCTGGATCTGGTCTCGGTGGCCTCAGTTTTGCCTGGAGTGTTCAGCTGTACAGGTTGCTACTTTCGGTTAAGAGACGGCGCTTAGCCACACGGGCCCTTCTACCCTGCAGGCAGAGGCTGTCAGGTCCACGAGCAAGATGCCACTGCAGAGGAGAAGGCGCCCGGAGCCCAACGCGGCCTGGACGCCCCTCCAGCACTTCCTTTGCTCCCACAGAAGCAGGTGGTGGGGAGGGGGAGCAGTTGAGGCCCCCACGACAGCCACTCGACCCCTCTCCAAGTCCTCACTGGGAGGCAGGTGAGGGCTGCTTTCTCTGCCGCCTTTGCTGTCTTCGTCTCTCCCAGGCGGGGAGTGGCACCCTTGTGGCCCAGGACCAAGGTCATCTTGCCCTTGCCTTATTCCATTGGCTCTTCCCCTGGTGACAGGGCAGGTGGGTGTGGGGGAGACAGACACAGACACGACGGGCTCCCCAACCTGCACAAATCGGACTTGGTGGCATGTTCTTTCTTTCATTGTCATTAAAATTGTGCACCTTTTCTCCCCCGTTCCTGCGAAATGTCCTTGTCGCCAGGGCCCCGCTACCTCTGCTGTGTACTGACCTCTGCCTACCTGGCCGGGCGGAGGGCTCAGCAGGGAGGGAGGAGGGACTCACCAAGGCCTGGACTGCTCTCCTCAGATTTCGCCCTTCGCTTCCTGGTTAAATGTTGTTCATGTTTTCACTAGAGTCAAGCAGCCATAAACTCATTGAGTCTGTGTCTCAGTGACATTTTTTAAAAAATATGCAAACCCGCCCTGACTGGTTTGGCTCAGTGGATAGAGCGTGGGCCTGCAGACTGAAGGGTCCCAGGTTCAATTCCGGTCAAGGGCAGGTACCTTGTTTGCGGGCACATCCCAGGTAGGAGGTGTGCAGGAGGCAGCTGATCGATGTTTCTCTCTCATCGATATTTCCAACTCTCTATTCCTCTCTCTTCCTCTCTGTAAAAAAAATCAATAAAATATATATTTTTAAAAATATGCAAACCTGCTTTTCTCCCGAAGCCCACCCCTGGAGGACACCCAAGGAAGCTCCTCTTCCTCTTGGAACTCCAGGAGTGAAAGAATTTGGGCCTGGGGCCTGGCGCTGTCCGTGGTGCTGGCGTGGCATTGAGCAGTGAGATGGCAGAACCAGCGGGAGTCGGTTTGCTTCCCATCACTGGGCACTATCAGACCACAGGGTCTTTGGGGTCTTCATGCTTTCCCTGGTGGACCCGGGTCCTGTGAGAACCGTCTGTCCACAGGCACGTGATTCTGTCTGGCTTTTTCACAGTTTACTATCCATGCAGTCGGTGGTCATTGTCGCCTCATTTACAAAATAATTGTAAGAGCAGATCCAACACCAGATCTAAGCAATGAACACGTACCCGCACACGGACCGCTGCAGCCGGGGTGGTGGCTGTGTGAGTAAGGGTTGAGCTTGTCCCAGTAGTGACTCCAAACTCTCTCTGTGTGCGGATCTCAATGCTCAGACACCAAGTGCCAACTGAAAACTTGGAACCAAAAAATGGGGTGAACCACAGAGGCACCACTCCACGAGGTGAAGATAAAATTGTCTCCATGACTATGAGGCTGTTTAGGGGAGGGGAGAACGAGAAGGCACTAGAACGAAAGAGCTCTGAGAGATGCTCAGAGAAACGAAAGGTAGGCTAGAGACAAGAGGACAAACCTGTGTGTTTAGCATTGAACTCTGGGTGTTAATGACTGCGTTACACTGACCACGTGGGATTGTTCCCAACCACGAAACAAAGTGTGTTAAGCCTAAGAAGTATGTGTTCCAATACAAATGTAAATGTTTTGAAGTCAAAATAAACTTTACCCTGTTTCATCTTTTGAGATTTTATTTCCTTTAGCTTGAAATATAAACATTTGGAAAAAGTCCATCATTTAATAGAGCAGCACAGGGGCTGAGAGCCGCACTGGCGGGCAGCAGGGGGGCGCCTCAGGCCCACCGGGGGTGTCCTTGATGGGTGAGGATACTTCCTTAGTACATCACCTTGTGTATTCCCTGAAGGGACATTACCTCTGTAGGAACCAAATTGAATGGTAAGTAATAAAGTTGTAATTAAATGGCTAGTTGGTGGTTTCCCACTGCGAGCATTGGACGCAATCTTAGTTTTCTACAATACTTGCCCCAGAACCCTCATGGGTCCAGAGGATGTCGTGTGGTATGCAAGGCAGTCATTAGCCTGATGAGCAACTCACTTAAGCTCTTTAGAACATTCTCAAATTATGAAGCTTTTTGTTCATAATTGGATTTTTGCTGTAGGTAGCAATTGGATGTTTCCCAGAGAAAGTCTCCTCTGCTGCTAACCTAATTTTAAAAAGTCAGTCATGGACTCCTGGGTTCAAAATGAAAAGCCACCCATTTCTAAAGTGAGTGGGGAGAGGGCCTTCCCAGCCACGCTTCTGAGAATACCATGCAGAATTTGACTATGTCAGCCTAAACTGAGGCAACCAGGGCTAACACTTCCCCAAATATAGAAATAAATCACAGGCCTGTGTTTTCAAAGTTAAGAATTATATACTCCACAACTATGGCAATGAAGCACAAGGAGATATTCTGGATTTATACTATTTTTCACATATTAAAAATATTGTCATGCCTAATAAGATATTTCTTTTTAGATTAAAAAAAGAACACCTTTATTGTTTGGAAAACATGCACATGAACTAAAGTTATGTCTGCACATTGTAGAATATGTCATCAATTAACAACTAGCTGGTGTTAGTTATCTGTGACTATATGACAAGTTACTCCAGGATGTAGTAGATTGAAACATCATTTATCACCTCCAGCTTCCGTGGGTCAGGACCCGACGAGGCCCAGCTCATAAAGTGCAGTCAAGTCATCTCAAGGCCCGACCAGCAGAGGTTCTGTCCTAACCCCGCTGCTTGGTCGTGGGCAGGACGCAGTCCTTCCTGGCTAGAAGCATCTCTCAGTCCCTTGCCATGGGGGCCTCTCCTCAGGACAGTGGGTTCATCAATGTGAGCAAGAGAAGGAGCCACAGAGAGAGTGTGAGCCGCACAGGAGAGTCTCTGCCTCCGCTCTCAGCAGCTACATCCTGTCCCCTTTGTCATGTTCTGTTGGTTAGAAGCTAGTTACTGGGTCCAGCCCACTCAAGGAGGGATTACCCAGGGTGTGAACACCAGGAGGCCAGGCATGGGACCATTCTAGAAGCTGCCAGCTATATTTAGCATACAGGAAGACAGGCACATGATGAATAAAGAGAATTCCAAAATTGAGTAAACCCTTCTTTGAGGTACCTTGCATCAATGATCTCCCACAGACCATCATTATCCTCAGATTCAATCAAGCATATCAAAATTAACTTTCTTTTCTTCCTATTTCTAATGGGTCCGTAGTCAGCAAACTGCGGCTTGCAAGCCACATGTGGCTCTTTGGCCCCTTGAGTGTGGCTCTTCCACAAAATACCACAGCCTGGGCGAGTCTATTTTGAAGAAGTGGCGTTAGAAGAAGTTTAAGTTTAAAAAACTTGGCTCTCAAAAGAAATTTCAATCGTTGTACTGTTGATATTTGGCTCTGTTGACTAATGAGTTTGCTGACCACTGGCTTAGGCTTTTATATATATAGATAGTTCTGGAGACCAGTTCAAACTGGGTCTTAAGGGCTAAAATGAAGGTGTCTGCAGGACTCTTCTGGAGACTCTAGGAGAAACTGCCCGTCCCAGCATTCCTTGGTTCTTAATTCTTTCCTCCATCTTCAATGTGCATCACTCAAGCCTCTGCTACTACCGTCACTTCTCCTTTCTGCTGGGGACTCTCCTGCCTCCGTTTTAAAGGGGCCTTGTGATGGCACTGGACCCACTGGGAAAATGCAGGCTCACCTCCCATCTCAAGATCTCAACTTAATCACACCTGTGAAGCCCCTTTACCATGTAAGGGTAGCATGTTCACAGGCTCTGAGGACTCTGCTGTAGACACTGAGGTGTGGGGGCAGTTTTCAGCCTACCGCAGTTGGCAAATTAGTTTTCCAATCCTTAGAAAAATTATTAAAGCATAAATATAAATATGTGTTGAATGGAATGAAGATCACAATACAACAGGTCAAAATTTGTGGCGTGCAGCAAGATCAGTTCTTAGAGGGAAATTTACAGCATTAAATGTTTATATTAGTAAAGAAATGAGTCTATTACACATCACATCCTAAACTACTTGCACTTGTTTGAATTGAATCATATTTGTTCTTATTTTAATGTACACTTGGTACTAGTAGGAGCTACTTTTAATCCATGTTGAACCTGAGTTTATTGGAGAAGAGTGGATCCCCAATAGTTTTGCTAACAGTGACTGGTTGACATTATATACCTGTTACACTTTCTATCATAATTTTTTTTTAATGTTTTCATTGATTTTAGAGAGAGAGGAAGGGAGAGGGATAGAGAGATACAAGCATCAACGAGAGAGAAACATCCATTGATTGGCTGCCTCCTGCACACCCCACACTGGGGATCAAGCCCGCAACCCAAGAATGTGTCCTGACCGGGAATTGAATCAGGGACCTCCTGGTTCATGGGTTGTTGTTTAACCACTGAGCCACACCTGCAGGGCTATCATAATTGTTTTTTAATGTTATATACAGATGATATATGCATCCAAAGAGTGCACTCTAAGATATTATTTCTTTTACAGTTAAAAAGGACAGTTTGAGGTTTCTCAGACATCATAATGGACAAGTATTGAAATACAGCAACAGAGAAGAGGCCGAAATGGGATTACTTAGCTACATATTGATTTTGCTGTAACTTTTTAATTTTTAAATAATTTCAGATTCACAGGAAGTTCAAAGACATGCTCAGGATGTTCCACACATGTTTCAGTCAGCCTTCCATCTTCCACAGCCATAGAGCAGTATCTACACAGGGTCCCACCACTGGCAACTCCCACATAACTCACGCAGATCTTATGCGCGATGTGTGTCCTCAGGGTGTGTGTACATGGCTCTACACAATAGGTAGAGTGACGTGGCCATCACCACCAAGATGCTCAACTGAACCATGAGCACAGGACTCCGTCATACCACCCTTTATATAACTCTTCCCCTATCCTACACCTGGCAGTACCAACCTGTTCTCCAGCTCTATAATTATGCTATGAATGTTATAAAAAAGAAATCATCCAGTACATATCTTTTGAGATTGGTTTTTTTCACTCTGTATAATTTTCAAGGTCCATCCAAACAGTTATGTCTATCAATAGTTTATTTACATTCATAGCTGAGTAGTGCTCCCTGGCACAGATGTACCACAGTTTGGTTAACTATTCACCTATTGATGGACATTAGATAATTCCCTGTTTTGAGCTATTACAAATGAAGCTGCTATGAACATTCATGGACAAATTTCTGCATAAAAATAAATTTTAATTTCTCTGGAAGAAATTCCCAAGAGAGCAATTGCTGGTTCTTTGGGTAAGTGAGTAAGATATATCATGTTCTTTTTTTTAGAGAGAGGGTGGAAGGGTGGACACACACACACACACACACACACACACACACACATTGATTGGTTGCCTCCTGACAGGGACCTGGACTGGAACATGCAACCCATGTATGTGCCCTTGACCGGGAATCGAATCCTCAACCCTTCAGTGCTCAGGCGGACACTCTAACCACTGAACACACTGGCCAGGGCAGTCATTTCATCTTCTTTGTATGCTAAAGGAAATGCTCCTTGTAAATGTTCACCAACTCTTCACGAAGTCCCTCCTGTATAACCACGTAAACCTGAAGAGAGGTCTCGGTTTAGCATGCAAGCTGGCCCTTGTATGAAGCTTAGGGGTTTGCATCTGTCCACAGTCTCTCCTGAGATGTTCCTACTCCCTCCCCAAGTCTAGAATTACAGGGGGATAAGAAAGACCGCGAGGGAGAAAACACTCCCCCTCTGGTACGAGGGCGGCACGCCCTTTCAGAAATGATGGGAGAGGTGCCTCTGCCCTGGGCTCTCAGCAGGAATGAAACCTCGCGGCCTCCCTGCAGGCGGCGTCCGTGGAGGGCCCGCGGTCACTGGGCCCTGGCTCCAAGAACGGGACCAGCCTGGAGGAGGTTTGCTCTTGGAACATGTAAGAGAAGCAGCTTTTGCTTCTATTAAAAAGAAAAAAAGAAGCTTAGGTGAGATGGTTTCCCAGGGACCCGGAAGCAGGACGCTCATATGAAAGCAAAGAAGCAATTGCCTGCGGCACATCTTGCAAGGGAAGCACAGAGACGCGGAGACAAATCCGGTGGCCCCCACACAGGCCGCGGCTCTGGACTGGCGCTGAGCGGCAGAGGCCACGGTCACAGCCGTGGCTCCGCTGCCTCCGGGGCAGCTCCTGCAAACAGACGCTGACACCCTCTTCGTTTTTCTCCGTTTTTCATCAAAGTGAGAATCCTCTTAAGATCTCCCCTGATCAGCAAAAGCAGGTACTAAGGTAGGTGTCTCGGAACAGCAACGTGGCTTACCATGAATTTTGAAACAGCAGGACACACCTGCTCCCATCCTTTGAACCTGGCCTCCTCCGGTTCTGTGTGGGCAGGCCTGGTGTCCAGAACCCGCAGGGACTCCCCAGTCTCAGTCCCTGGGCCGGCCTCGGGCCACAGTCCTCGCCACCGGCCGCGCCCTCCGCTCCCCTCCTCTTCCCCACTGCAGAGCCCTGGTCTTCTCTACCCCCCGTGGCCTCGCCTCGCCCGCCCCGCGATAGACCCACAGGATCTGTGAGGGTGCAAAGCTCACACTGCCCTCCGCTTGCTTGAGTTCCCTATTTTCCCTACGAGTTGCTGCTCCTTTGATACTATTTTCATTCCCACGCACATTTTAGAAGTAGCGGCACAGACGTTCCTGTGGGTGACGGAGAACCGCGCGTGTCCTACACAGCTGACGGGTGTGGTCACCCAATGGGCCGCTCCAGCGACTGCAGCCGAAGCTTGCTGCTCGCCTGTGCAGCGTGTGCTATGGATTACACTGTGAATGATGACTCGCCAGTTTCATTGCATATAGCACATTTCTCAATGAAATAACCAATTCCTATCGCATAAAATGTCAACTGTATTCCAGAGGAATGAGAATGAACATGGAATTTTTAGTCAGAAGTTCGCGGTGACACCGGCTCATCCTGCCCCCTCCCCACGGGCAGATGGTTTTAATGCGTCAACTTGTCAGTCCCTTTAGCGCAGGGGACACGCGCAGGGAGACCAAGGGCACCGTTTCTGTGGCTCATGCGCTTTGGGGGCGAACAGAAAAAATTCTGTACAAACACAATGCAGCACCAATGTAATGATATTTTAATCAAAATTCCCGTTTCTCCGTAGTTTATATCTGACCGGCTGCGTTTCCATTTCCCCTGGTGTTGTTGAGGGAGGAATAGAAAGAAACGCAGGCACTGTCCGATTCTGCTGTGGTTGCCATGGCTGCAACGGCATCCCGTGCTTTTCTCTGGATGGTGCATAACAACGCGGTGTACATAACCCATCTCAATGCGAGCTAAAAGCGCGTGTCCGTGCAGCATTAGACCGCTGGGGGCTAAGTGTCTCTCTTCCTTCAGATGATCTAGAATTCTTCTTCAAAATGATCCCAACCCATTGCCATGGCAACCATTTCCAATGCCTACAGTTCACTATCAAGTCGTAGGAAGAGTTGCCTGGACCAGCGCTGGCCGCTCCCGTGGGCCCCATCAGAACCACGGAGTCACCTTTCCCACCTCCGCGGTGCTTCACGACCAGGGGGTTGAAGTACCTTTCCTCTGTCACCTCGCAGGACTCTTCCTGTCCCCAAACCTTGCTCAACAGGACCCCTTCAGCAGGCTCCCCTGAGGAGACTGTAACCCCAGCCTTGGTCTCAGTCCATAGCCAGGTGGGTATTGCCCCCAAACTGAAGATCACTGGGACACAATCAGTGGTCCATGCATACCAAAACGGTAGGCGACATTGGCTAGGCAGACACCACCTTCCCCATGCGCATGGCCTCTTCCCTGCCCCCTCCCCCCCCCCCCCCCCCGCAGTGAGGTTTCTGCACCCTCTTTTGTAAACGTGTATTCTCAGTGAAGACTGTGGGCCCACCAGCAGCAGCAGGCCCAGGTTCCGGTGTCGCCCACTGCTTTCGGTGGGGAGCCTCAACACAGCGAGAGTGCAGGCCCAGGCGCGGCCGCCGTGCCGCTGCCGCGGTTTCCCCTCAGAGGCTTCTCCTCCGCAGGAGCAGGGAAGATCTCTATTCCTTGGCTCCCTTAAGTTTGAGTGGGGACATAGGACTAACTCTGGCCAGTGGGGCATGGGCAGAAGTAACGTGTGTCGCCTTTATCCCTGAGCACCCAATTGTCTCAAACCCTCCGGAGCGCTCTCCCGTGGTCGCGGAATTGACAGCATGTCAGTTATGGCTGCAGTCATCCCTGGACCCTATTGGAAGCAGCCCAGCTCAGGGACAGAGCACGCAGCAGGATGCGAAGCAGGTCTTGCTGTTTAAAGCACCGACCTTCTGGGGCTGTTTGTTATCACCACGTAACCTGGCCTATGCTGACTATGCACTTAGGAAGTGGAGCTCTTCAGAACTAAGACTTAGCCCCATAACTGTTTGCTGACACTAGGCAAAGAGTCGATTTAGTTCAGTGGGCAGAAGAGGGGCCAGAAGAGGAAAGTTACTCAAGTCACACTCAATGTTGATGTAAATAATAGGTAAATGAGATGGCTGTCAGCACCTAGAGCAGCAAAGCCTTGTGGCCTAGGGCACCCCTGGACCCAGTGACCTTAGCCAGGGGCCATTCTTCTGAGGCAGGAGGGGAAACGGAAGGGATTGTCCTATCAGTGTCAGAGCCGGAATGATGCAATTCAACAAAAATAAACAAAAAACACAAGTGGTGGTGAGGGCCTGGCGGGGGTGGAGAGGGCGAGGCAGGGGTGAGCTAGAAGAAGTCAATGGGAGGGAACAAGGAGACATATGTAATACAACAATAAACAGTTTTTAAAAACACAGTGAAATGCCGCCTACAACATTTCCCCCACTGCCTTTATTGTGGAGAACCTCAACTCATAAAAAAAAAAAAATAGTGTGTGGTCATTGCTGTCTCAAGGAATTGAGTCAAGAAATTCTGATGTTAAATTATACAGAAAAATCATAAATCATATACAAAAGCACTTCCCGCCGAGGGGCTGGGATTTCCAAGGTGCCAAGCTCGCCTTCAACTGCTGGGGCTGAGAGAACAGCCCTCTCCCGCCCCACCCACTGCCTGCAATGCGCCACACACTCTTTATTAAGGTATTATATGTGTACATATCTTACCATTGCCCTCTCCACACCCCACTCCCATATATGCCCCCACCCCCCAGAGTTTTGCATCCATTGGTTATGCTTATATGCATGCATACAAGTCCTTTGATTGATCTCTTATCTCCCCCACCTCTCCCTAACCTTCCCCTTGTAATTTGACAGTCTGTTTGATGCTTTAATGTCTCTGTATCTATCTTTTTGTTCAAGTTTATAATGTTCTTTATTATCCATAAATGAGTGAGATCATGTGGTATTTTTCTTTCATTGACTGACTTATTTCACTTAACATAATGTTCTCCAATTCCTCCCAGGTTGCTGCAAATGATGAGAATTCCTTCTTTTTTATGGCAGCATAGTATTCCATTGTGTAGATGTACCACAGTTTTCTGATCCAGTCATCTGCTGACGGGCACCTAGGCTGTTTCCAAATCTTAGCTATGGTGAATTGCGCTGCTATGAACATAGGGGTGCATATATCCTTTCTAATTGGTGTTTCTAGTTTCTTCGGATATATTCCCAGGAGTGGGATTACTGGGTCAAATGGGAGTTCCATTTTCAGTTTTTTGAGGAAACTCCATACTGTTCTCCACAGTGGCTGCACCAGTCTGCAATCCCACCAGCAGTGCACGAGGGTTCCTTTTTCTCCGCATCCTCGCCAACACTTGTCGTTTGTTGATTTGTTGATGATAGCCATTCTGACAGGTGTGAGATGGTACCGCATTGTTGTTTTGATTTGCATCTCTCGGATAATTAGTGACGTTGAGCATGTTTTCATGTGTCTCTTGGCCTTCCTTCTGTCTTCTTTTGAAAAGATTCTATTTAGGTCTGTTGCCCATTTTTTTATTGGATCATTTATCTTCCTTTTATTAAGTTGTATAAGCTGCCTGTAGATGTTGGAGATTAAACCTTTATCAGTGATGCCATTTGCAAATATGTTCTCCCATGCAGTGGGCCTTCTTGTTGTTTTGTTGATGGTTTCTTTTGCTGTGAAAAAGCTTTTTATTTTGATGTAGTCCCATTTGTTAATTTTCTCTTTAGCTTCCATCGCCCTAGGGGCAGTGTCAGTGAAGAATTTCTTTTGGCATATGTCTGACATTTTGCTGCCTGTGGATTGCTCTAGTATTTTTATGGTTTCCCGTCTTATGTTTAAGTCCTGTATCCATTTTGAGTTTATTTTTGTGTATGGCGTAAGTTGGTGATCAAGCTTCATTTTTTTGCATGTATCTGTCCAATTTTCCCAACACCATTTATTGAAGAGACTGTCTTTATTCCATTGTATGTTCATGCCTCCTTTGTCAAATATTAATTGAGCATAGTGGTTTGGGTCAATATCTGGATTCTCTATTCTGTTCCATTGATCTATATGTCTGTTCTTGTGCCAGTACCAGGCTGTTTTGAGAACAGTGGCTTTGTAATACAGCTTGAAATCTGGTATTGAGATCCCTCCTACTTTATTCTTCTTTCTCAGGATTGCTGTGGCTATTCGGGGTCTTTTTTTATTCCAGATGAATTTTTGGAGAGTTCTTTCAAGGTCTGTGAAATATGCCGTTGGTATTTTAATGGGGAGTGCATTGAATCTATAGATTGCTTTGGGTAGTATGGACATTTTAATGATGTTGATTCTACCAATCCATGAACATGGTATGTTCTTCCATCTGTTTACGTCTTCCTCTATCTCTTTTTTCAGTGTCCTGTAGTTTTCCGTGTATAGGTCTTTTACCTCCTTAGTTAAGTTTATTCCTAGGTATCTTAATTTTTTTGGTGCGATGGTAAATGGGATTGCCTTTTTAGTCTCTCTGTCTGTAAGTTCACTATTGGTGTATAGAAAGGCCATAGATTTCTTGGCGTTAATTTTGTATCCTGCTACATTGCCGAATTCATTTATTAAGTCTATTAGTTTTTTGACGGAGTCTTTCGGATTTTTTATGTACAATATCATGTCGTCTGCAAATAAAGACAGCTTTACTTGTTCTTTTCCAATCTGGATGCCTTTTATTTCTTCTTCTTGTCTAATTGCAATGGCTAATACTTCCAGTACTATGTCAAACAGGAGTGGTGAGAGTGGGCATCCCTGTCTTGTTCCTGTTCTTAGGGGAAATGTCTTTAGTTTTTGTCCATTGAGTATGATGTTTGCTGTGGGTTTATCATATATAGCTTTTATTATGTTGAGGTATGAGCCATCTATTCCCACCTTGTTGAGAGCTTTTATCAAGAAAGGGTGTTGGATTTTGTCAAATGCTTTTTCTGCATCAATTGATATGACTATGTGATTTTTATCTTTCAATTTGTTTATGTGATGTATCACGTTTATTGATTTGCGGATATTGTACCATCCTTGCATTCCTGGGATAAAACCTACTTGGTCATGGTGTATGATCTTTCTGATGTACTGCTGGAGCCAATTTGCTAGAATTTTGTTGAGGATTTTGGCATCTATGTTCATGAGGGATATTGGTCTGTAATTCTCTTTCATTGTGTTGTCTTTATCTGGTTTTGGTATTAGGGTGATGCTGGCTTCATAGAAGGAGCTTGGAAGTGTTCCTTCCACTTGAATTTTTTGGAATAGTCTGAGGAGGATAGGTTTTAGTTCTTCCTTGAATGTTTGGTAAAACTCTCCTGTGAAGCCATCAGGCCCCGGGCTTTTGTTTGCCGGAAGCTTTTTGATGACTGCTTCAATTTCGTCCATAGTTATTGGCCTATTGAGCTGTTTAGATTCTTCTTGATTGATTTTTGGAAGGTTATATTTTTCTAGGAATATGTCCATTTCCTCCAGATTGTCCAGTTTGTTGGAATAGAGTTGTTCGTAGTATTTTGTAACAATCCTTTGTATCTCAGCGGGGTCTGTTGTTATTTCACCTCTTTCATTTCTGATTTTGTTTATTTGGGTCCTCTCTCTTTGCTTCTTGGTGAGCCTGGCTAGAGGTCCATCAATCTTGTTTATCCTTTCAAAGAACCAGCTCTTGGTTTTGTTGATCTTATGTATTGTTTCTTTGGTCTCTATGTCATTTATCTCCGCTCTGATCTTTGTTATTTCCTTCCTTCTGGTTACACTGGGCTTTTCTTGCTGCTCTTTTTCTAGCTCTTTGAGTTGTAGGGTTAAGTAATTTATTACCATTGTTTCTTGTTTTTTGCAATAGGCCTGTAGAGCTATGAACTTCCCTCTCAAGACTGCTTTCGCTGTGTCCCATAGATTTTGGATTGTTGTGTTTTCATTGTCATTTGTTGCCATGATGTTTTTTATTTCTTCCTTGATCTCTCTGGTGACCCAGTCCTTGTTTAATAGCATGCTGTTTAGTCTCCATGTGTTTGATTTCTTTGGATTGTATTTATTGTAGTTGATTTCCAGTTTTATGCCACTGTGATCTGAGAAGATGCTTGATATAATTTCTATCTTCTTGAATTTGAAGAGACTTTGCCTGTGACCCAGCATATGGTCTATCTTTGAAAATGACCCATGTGCACTTGAGAAGAATGTATATTCTGTGGCTTTGGGGTGAAATGTTCTGAAGATGTCAATTAATTCCATCTGGTCTAGTGAGTCATTTAGGATTGCTGTTTCTTTGCTGATTTTTTGTTTAGAGGATTTGTCCAGTGGTGATAGTGGGGTATTAAAGTCTCCTACTATGATTGTGTTGCTATTAATCTCTCCCTTGATATCCTCCAGGAGTTTTTTTATGTATTTGGGTGCTCCTATATTGGGAGCGTATATGTTTACCAGAATTATTTCTTCTTGTTGGATTTCTCCCTTTAGTATTATGAAGTGGCCTTCCTTATCTCTTGTTATGGCATTTACTTTGAGGTCTATTTTGTCAGATATAAGTATTGCTACCCCAGCTTTTTTTTCATTTCCATTTGCCTGAAAGATATTTTTCCATCCCTTCACTTTCAATCTGTGTGAGTCTCTTGTTCTGAGGTGGGTCTCTTGTAGACAGCATATATATGGGTCGTGTTTTTTTATCCATTCAGCTACTCGATGTCTTTTGATTGGAGCATTTAGTCCGTTTACATTTAAAGTTATTACTGAAAGGTATTTGTTTGCAGTCATATCTATTTTTGTGTCTGTATTCCTTCTTACCTGTTTATTTCTTCTTTTTACAGTATTCCCTTTAGCAATTCTTGCATTGCTGGTTTGGCGCCACACACTCTTCACACCGGTCAGGGGAAGAGCTGAAGCCCATGGCCAGCGGCAGCGGGACACCCATGAAGCTGCGTCTTCCTTTAAAGGACATGCGAGGCATCTCCATGCTATGGACAGAGGCTGCGGTCACATCCTCCCACCACACCCCTCCTTGGTGGGGGACAGGACTTGCCTGAGCTGTAATCAAACTCTAATGAGCAACCATTTTCCCTTCCGAGTTCTCCTGCTCTTAGGAGGTTTCCTATTCCAGGCAGTGCCCTGGAGGCGCACTTTGATGGGAAGGCAGAGGGGGAAATAGTTGATTGTTGCCATAGCTGCAACCATTGGAGGATCACCTGATATGACATCTGCCTTGAAACCTCACTCCCGTCTTTGATACCCTCGGTACCAAGGAAATTAACTGTGTTGATCGTTAGCAGGAAAGGAATGGAGGCCAGATGGCTCCTGGTGCGCTGTGAGATCATGGGTTCTGCAGTGACCAGAGAGCCGCAAGTGACGGGAGACCTGCGCCAGCGCCGAGCGCGACCTGCGGAAGGCCTGCCGCAGGGCCAGCCGCCGCAGTGAGCGGAGAGCAGACGCTGATGAGAAAAGCTACTTCCCGTTACGTCAATCATGCTCATTTGATTTTGATGATTGCATAGTTTTTCTTGAAATTGCTATAAAAATTTGTTTCTTTTAAAAGATGCCTGAGAAACCATGAGCTTAAGAAGTTTAACCAAGTTCTTTATTTTTCCACAGCCAGCAGCAGCAAAACGCAAATAGTGTAGGTCACCACCCAGAGGCTCCCGACCTTTTCTTTTCAAAGTCACCCGTTCATCACTCAAGTCAGAGAAGTGCTGGGGAGTCGGGAAGAATTATGAGACCCCAGGTCTCTGCTGAGGGTCAGAGCAGAAGCAGAGGCGAGTGCCGGCGCGGGGGGCTGGGAAGGAGGATGTTCTGTGTGATGCGCCCCCTTGGGTCAGCCCGCTCTGCAGGATGGCTGGCTGACAAAGCAGGGGCGCAGGCTGGCCCTGGGGAGCATAAAGGACCGAGGCAGGCGTGCCCTCTCTCCTCCGGGACACAATGTCACGGTGGGTGGCAGGTGCCCAGGTCTACCAAAAGCCCTCTCACTCCCCTTGTGGGGCTGACCGTACCAGACAGTGCTGGCAGCGAAGTACACGAGCAGGCTATGAGGCGGGCCTTCCAGAAGCTCCTTCCAAGGGGCTGGCTCAGCCTGCCGCTCCCCCGCCTCTCCGCCCGCTGCCCGGGGTGGAGCCACGGATGTCACCAGGATGGAGACAGGAGCAACCCCAGGACCCTGGTGCGGCTGCTCAGGGTTCCTGATTGCGAAGAGGAAGACCCCGAGAAGCCATTATTCCTGGGGGCTTGTCACTCAGCTGAGCGCAGGCCTGGCCCCACAGCCCTGCTGATGCGCGGGGAGGGGGGGGGGCAGCAGCAGCCCCGACCACAAGACCTCCTCGAGGGCACTGGTGCCCCGCCTGGCATCTGGAGGAGGAGGCTGTGGTGGGAGGCCCGGGGTCCACATCAGAAAAGGGAGCCCCCCCTCCCCAGCACCCTCTCTTCTCATAGGGACAGGGATCTTTGACGCAGGGTGCACTGCTCTCTCGGGTCACCAGCCTCAGCACTTCCTGAAAGCAGCTGTTTTGAGGGCCTGTGGTGGCAGCAACAGCGGCTCTGAAGCAGGAGGGAGCAGGAAGGAAGCCGGGAAAGTTAACCCAGAAGGACAGGGTGGTAGCAAAGCGATGAAATCACCGCGGCTCTGGTTCAGGTCAGCTGGTCGGTAGGAAGCATCGCCTGGCGATTAGGAAAGACAAAGAAGACATGGAGGATGGAGCCTCATTCTTTCTCCATCTCTGCCAGACATGTGGTGACATTCGGAATGACAACTCTGTGCCAGGTCTTCTCCTCTGTGGTCTTGCTTAATTCTAGAAGACCCCCCAAAGCTCCCAGGCGTCATTCCCAGGCTCAGGTGAGGACCTGGGGCACCCGTCCGCGTGGCCAAGCTCAGGCGGGAGCGCCCCGAGATAGCCCGACTCTATAGGCTCCACAGAGCTTCTCCTTGTAAACATGACCATAAAACTCCAGGAGAGAGAGAGAGCTTCAATTAGCCACCAATCCAGGTAACTTAATTTCCTGTTAATTGAGCACTCGCCAAAAACCTCTCCTTAAAAACATGTTTCCCCAAGTGTGTAAGGCACATTCTCTTGACTTAGTGAACCCAATTAATTGTCTTTGATAATTTACTTGAATTGATACATCTCGCCGACTGTTCTGAAAATCACTTCTCAGCATTTAATGGCATACACACCACAGATTCTTAGTTTTTGTCCAATCTTCCACTAATTAAAACTGAAAAGAACATCTCTAGGCATAAACTTCTTTCCTTTTATATTTCAAACTAGAGGCCTGGTGCATGAAATTCGTGCACGGGGGGAGGGGTGTCCCTCAGCCCAGCCTGCACCCTCTCCAATCTGGGACCCCTCGAGGGATGTCCAACTGCCCGTTTAGGCCCGATCCCAGTAGTAGGATTGAGCCTAAATGGGCAGTTGGACATCCTTCTCACAATCCAGGACTGTTGGCTCCCAACTGCTCGCCTGCCTGCCTTCCTGATTGCCCCTAACCGCTTCTGCCTGCCAGCCTGATCACCCCCTAACCACTCCCCTGCCAGCCTGATTGATGCCTAACTGCTCCCCTGCCAACCTGTTTGCCCCTAACTGCCCTCCCCTGCAGGCCTGGTCACCCCTAACTGCCCTCCCCTGCAGGCCTGGTCCCCCCCAACTGCCCTTCTCTGCAGGCCTGATTGCCCCCAACTTCCCTCCTCTGCCAGCCTGGTCACCCCTAATTGCCCTCCCCTGCAGGCTTGATTGCCCCCAACTGCCCTCCCTTGCAGGCCTGGTCCCTCCCAACTGCCCTCCCCTGCTGGCCTGATCACCCACAACTGCCCTTCCTTGCAGGCCTGGTCCCTCCCAACTGTCCTCCCCTGCTGGCCATCTTGTGGTGGCCATCTTGTGTCCACATGGGGGCAGCCATCTTGTGTGTTGGAGTGATGGTCAATTTGCATATTACTCTTTTATTAGATAGGATAGAGGCCTGGTGCACGGGTGGGGGCTGGCTGGTTTGCCCTGAAGGGTGTCCCGGATCAGGGTGGGGTTCCCTTGGGGCGTGGGGCAGCCTGGGCAAGAGGCCTGTGGTGGTTTGCAGGCTGGCCACACCCCACAGTGACCCAAGCGGAGGCCCTGGTATCCAGTATTTATTTATCTTCTATAATTGAAACTTCGTAGCCTTGAGTGGAGCCAAGTCTCCTACTTGCTCCCTGGCCGCAGCCATTTTTGTTGGGATTTATTTATCTTCTATAATAGAAATTTTGTAGGATTGAGTGGAGGCCTGAGCCAGCCAGGGTGTGAGGAAAGCTTCTTCCATTGCTGGGGGCAACCCAAGCCTCCTGCTCTCTCCGTAGCTGCAGCCATCTTGGTTGGGTTAATTTGCATACTCACTCCTGATTGGCTGGTGGGTGTAGCAGAGTGATGGTTAATTTGCATATTACTCTTTTATTAGATAGGATTAGCTTCAGATACGCCTAACGTGAAATGTTAGCTCATCTGGGTTATAACATACTTTATAGCTCTTTGAATGCTTCCCAGAGTGTTTACAAAATGCCATACCAGTTTTTTCCATGCCGTTGACAGCACTTGGCATTATAACTTTTGAAACAGTTGTAGAGTGTCCTTGCTCAGGATGAATTTAACAGTAAGCTGGTAACTGACGGGCTGGCAGAGCTGTGGACACGGTTCTCAGGGAAGATGGATGAGGCTTAGCCACGAGAGGAGGAAGCACCCAGAGAAGGTCTCAGAGAGCACAGAAGTAGCCCACCTCCACGGAAGCCCTGGTGTCCTGGCACTTCTCAGCGGCTAGCTCTCCAGACAGGAAAAGAGAAAGGTCCTGGTTTGCGGTGTTTGTCACGGTGTCAACTTCAACTCCCTTGGCCCAGGGTTGGGAAAGTGGGCAACTGGGCTCTTGTGACATGGTGGGTGCTGGCCCAGCACATCACTGACAGGGGCCAAGGGGACCCTTGGGAGGAATAGTAAGGGTAAGAACTTGGCATGGGTGTGCCACCACCACCCTCCGTACTGCTGTGTAAGACTTGCCACCCAACAGTTCTGGACACTTACAGGGACCCCAAACAGAGCATGGCATACCTGAGTGCCCTGTGTGGTCGAGATACACATGCCACTTGACCGTGGCACCGGTGCACAGGCCCTGGGAGATGCTCTGTGCCTTGCAGAAGCAGTGCCCCCATGGACCACCTCCCCTAATATCTGCACAAGATCTTGTTCAATCTGAACTGACAACAAAGGCCTTGAACTGTGCATCATATTTCATGTATAGTCATATCTCTATTGGTCATCTATTTCTATGAAATAGGAAAATCCTAACTCAACATAATCATAACTCAGTATGAGTGACAGAAAGTAGTTGATTACTCTGGCAGACAGTGCTAAGTACTAAGATTGAAAATGGACCCAGAAATGAGAAGGTATTTCTCAACAGACACTGTTTTCAGTGCTTTATCTGGTTTTGGCTAAGCAGCAGGTAACACTCAAAAGCCATAGGTTAGAAGTTTCAATGGAGAGATCACAGCAAATGGAATCTTAATTGCTATTTCACTTGGCTCTAGAAAGTGTTTCTTCATGTTCCTTTTCTGCATTGGATATAGTTTTATTTATACAATGACACTGCTTTATTTTTCTAACAAATTTAGAAACACAGGAAATATTGGGAAGCTGCTGATAGCTGAGCCATTCCATGACAGGGGCCAGTGTTCTGACCGTGTCTTCTGTTTTCTGTTTCTGATTATTTGACATCTGGGAACTTGCTGATCCTGGAGTAACCCTTCCTCCCAGGGCTAGACAATTCCTTCAGACACCGAACAGCTCACCTATGAGCATGCCGGCAGAAGCAAACCAACCAGTGCACAGCCCATTCCCAACCCCCTCCTCTCTGGGGCTCTCACACTGGGGCTCACTCTCCCCCTGCCCTCCTTACCCAGGGCCAGGTCCCAGATGACAAAGGCTGGCCCCTGTTCCCGCCACTGAAATTAGTCACTCTGACCAATCCAGAGTCTGCCCAGACATGCTTTGGAGTATCCATCCCCATCCTCTTACTACCACCATGCAGAGGATTTGATGGCTGGAGCTCCAGCAGCCATTGTGGGCCATGAGGATGCGTCCCATGTCCTAGGGAAGTAGAGCAAAATCATCTAATGAATGTGGATCTGTCATGATCTCATAAAGCCAATGAACCCTTTTCATGTGACAGAGAATAAAAATCTATGTTGTCTAAGTAACTATTATTTGAAATTTTGCAGTTGTATTCAGTAAAATAAGCTCACATAATACACTATCCTTAATGTAAAAAAATAATTATACTATCTTGGCCTGAAGTCATGGGTTCAAGCCTGTTGAGGTACTCAATGTTTCCCAAAAATATGTCACTTGATCACTGCTACTGACATCATTTTCAAAAAGAAAATAGCCCAGCCAGTGGGACTCAGTACTTGGGCATCAACCTATGAACCAGGAGGTAACTGCTCGATTCCTGGTCAGGACACCTGTCCAAGTTGTGGGCTCAATCCCCAGTATGGGGTGTGCAGGAGGCAGCCGATCTGTGATTCCCTCTCATATTGATGTTTCTATCTCTCTCTCCCTTTCCCTTCCTCTCTGAAATCAATTAAAACTTTTTTAAAAAATAGTTTAATTTATCTTTAATGTCAAAAATTTGTTAGGAGCATTTCCTGTCAATGGTCAACATACTCAGTGCTGGAAACCAGCATGTTCAATATCCTGCCCCTCCACTTTTTCTAAGCACAGAAGACAAAGTACTGCTGGCCTGGATGCGATTATATTTACAATTTTCACTGTTTTCTTGAACCACAGATCAAGGTCAAGAAGCAGGCCCAGCCAGTGTGAATCAAGGGGTTACGTTATCCCATCAGGCCACATGCTCGGGTTGCAGGACTGATCCCTAGTAGGGGGTGTGCAGGAGGCAGCCAATCAATGCTGTTTTTCTCTCATCAATGTTTCTATCTATCCCTCTCCCTTCCTCTCTCTCTAAAAATAAATAAGAATATATTTTTAAAAAACATAGATCAAGAGGCATATTGTTAATTACCTGCTGCTCTGGAGAATAGAGCAGGACATGATTTTTCATTCATAAAACCTTCCCCTTCCCATGCCAGTCATCACCAGTCCCCATTAGCACTCCAGGGCAGCCCAGTGTACCCTCTGCAGAGCATATCACCTCTTACAAAATTGTCACATGTTAAACAAGTGACAAAGTTCAAACATCTCCTCTAGCGTGGGTTCTCTGCTGACCCCTCACACGTGCCACCAGCATGTATTGAGCTGATTCAGGTGTGACACAGACTCAGAAAACACGAACGCACTGGCCACTGCTCTTCCACATGGGAGGCCATTGATATTATGTGATATCCAACAACAAATAAAGGAATTTAACCAAAGGCCAACTGTGCTTCCTCTCTGAGGACATCTGTAATAAGCTTCGAGTTTGGTCTTATTGGCTTCTGTGTGATGGTATGACTTGTGTCTCTTTCTGCGACAAAAGATAAAATTTGTGGTTTATTTCTTTTCTTTTCTTTAACAGCATTTCATTAATTTCACACTTAAAACCATTATATTGCATTTAATCTGTTACAGAAGGAAACCTGACTGGCTTACTAGTGATGATGAAAGGTGGGTGAATTGATAAGCTTTCTCAAAGAACCACTCGATGGCATAAGGAGTCCAGACTCAGATCACATCATAAGACATTTTCATCTTATTCCCCAAACATCTGTTTTCTTGGTTGGAAAGAGATTCCTGTCTTCAAAAATGATCATACTTGCAGATCCACAGATTCGCCATTTGCAGAGACTCCGAGTGCTGAGGACATTATAAGTTTAGTATTTTGCTACTATTCTATCTCTGCCTGTACACTTCATTGAGTCATGAGTTAGACATACAAAGGAAAAAAAGATACACTTTAACAAACACCAGCATGTATGTACCAAAGCATGAGCATGGCCCAGAGGACAGGCATAGGTGCACAGAAAACAGCCTGGAGGACAGGCCCAGGCCCAGGGGCTCTGGAATGGCTGTTGTGAAGTTGGAACTCAACTCTGAGGTTCCCAATGCGACTTCTGTGAGAGCCAATTAGTTTTAAGAATTTAATCTAAAACTAATTTGCAAATTCTAACACTAATTATCTTTGTCTTGTGTGGACAAAAAAGGGCCACATGCTATCCTGACTAACTCAGGGAAGGCTTGCATGGCAGCCTTCAAACTCAAGAGACCTAAAGTGACCACAAAGGATGGTCTGAAATTAAAACCTTTCTGAAATTAAAAAGCAGTTTATAGTGGGTAGATATGTCCTAGGCCAGTATCTTCCCTGACAAAGGTCAACTTCCATCTTTACTGAGCATATTGTCTTTTTGCATCTAAGATAACTTACCTCTCCCTTCCTCTCTCTCTCTAGTTACAAGGTCAGGGTAACCTGTAACTTACCTTTTTCCAGACCCCTCAGGGCACAACCAAATGCACCAGGATGCCAGGACAGAGACCACAAATTCCTTCATTGTTATTGTTATCATGTTAATTGTTGACTGTTGACTATCCTGCACCCACCGAAGCAAAAGAAGCATGTGTCTATCATTTCACTTTTTATCCAATCCCAGAGTTTCCCCCAACTGGCTTTCTCCCACCTCCCTAATCTATCACCAGTGGATTTCATGGAACCCACCTACGTCTCCTCCTTTGATTGTAATGTATAAAAAATGATTGTAATGAAAAACCACCATTCTCCAGAGGACTATCTCCATACGTTGAGATTCTGCTTCCCCGAAATTGTTGACGGTTTGGCTCAAATAAACTCACAAAATTCTTTACAGATTTGAATGTTTTTTTATGTTAACACTTGAAAACAGAAACTGCCTACACAACTCAACCAGCTACATCTTGAACCGTGCTGATCTTTTGGGCAAAGGCAAGATGTCCCAGAATGCTGGAAGAATTGTCAGCCAATTAGCCAAGTTTATTGCATATTTTCTGTAATCTAATTCATTTTTCATTGACACTACTCAGCCTAAATTTGAAAATGCTTAAAAAATAACTTGTCAAAGAGGATAAAAAATAATTCACAAGTCTGACTCTGGCGTGTTCTCAAGAACTTATCCTTTATAGTAGCACTGTATTTATTTGTATTGTATATATTTTATTTGTTATTTTAAGAGGAAAACAGTGACGGAAAGGAAATGCTAATCTTGGAGATTACAAACCAGAGATAACCTATTGGTTAAGATAAAGTGGGTTACATTACCACACCAAACGCACCAAGCAACACAGGTATTTCTCCGTTGGGCTATATGCCCACTGCCAGTCCCAGGAAGCTCTGCCCGCCCTCACCCTCCTCCTTGCTCTGAGACACGTGTTGACGGAGCCACCACTGTCTGGAGCATTGCTGCTCCTGTGAAGGAGAGGAGAACCCTGGCGGCCTGTTGGCAATGAAATGTTGTCTTCCACTCACGCTCCTCGGCCAGATAGGTCAGATCTGACTCCACAATGAGGGTGCCAGGAAGTGTGACCCTACTCTGTGCCATGGGGGCTGCACTGAATCCCACCATGAGTGTTTAGATGGGGTTCACTGCTCATTCTAACAAGTGTTTACAGGGTACTTACTGGTCCAAAGTGCCAAGAGTTCTCAGCAATGACTTCTGGTTAAACAGTATGAAGCAAATCAGCACATAAGCAAGAAGCATGTTAGCAAAATGAAACATGTTGGAAGAGCCATAAAGAACAGGAAAAGAAGAATTAAGAGGAATCCTGAACACGGTGACAATTCTTTTGATTCAAACGACTGGGAAGGCTTTATAGAAGAGTTCATTGGATGGCAGCCCTAACATAGGAAAATGTTCTAATAAGCAGGAATGAGATAGGGAGACAGAAAGAAGGGATTTCTGAGCAGAGGAAACAGCAGGGCCAAAGTCGTGGCTTTCAACATACCAGCTTTATAGTTGCATAGTCCGTATTATTATATATTTTTCATATTTTGTACACCCAGTGGCCAGACATTACATAACTTAATATGTGATTATCCCAATAAATCTCACACCCATCCAGCACCACACATAGTTATTAAGATGTTATTGACTATATTCCCTATGCTGTACTTTACCTCCCCATGACTATTCTGTAACAACTCATTTTGCTTCTTAATCCCTTCACCTTTTTTGTCCACTCCCCACCCACTCTCCCACCTGGTAACCAACAAAAAGTTCTCTGTATCTATGAGTCTGTTTCTGTTCTGCTTGTTCATTTTGATTGTTGATTCAATTATTGATAAATATGTATTTATTGCCATTTTATTGTTCATAATCTTTATCTTCTTTTCTTTTTCTTTAGGAAGACCCTTTAACATTTCATGTAATACTAGTTTGGTGGTGATGAACTCCTTTAGCCTTTTCTTGTCTGGGAGGCTCTTTATCTGACCTTCAATTCTAAATGAGAGCTTCGCTAGGTAGAGTAATCTTGCTTATAGGTCATTGCTTTTCATCACTTTAAATATTTCTTGCCACTTCTTTCTGGCCTGCAAAGTTTCTGTTGAGAAATCAGTTGACAGTCATAAGGGAGTTCCCTTGTAGGTTCCTAACTACTTTTCCCTTGCTGCTTTTAAGAATCTCTATTTGTCTTTAATCGTTTGCATTTTAATTATAATATGTTTTAGTGTGTGTCTCTTTGGGTTCATCTTGGGATCTCTGTACTTCCTGGACTTATATGTCAATGTCCTTCACCAGGCTAAGGAAGTTTTTCTGTCATTATTTTTTCAAATAGGTTTTCAATTTCTTGCTCTCTCTCTTCTCCTTCTGGCACCCCCATGATGTGAATGTTGGTACACTTGAAGTTGTCCCAAAGGCTCCTTACACTATCTTTTTTATTATTATTATTCCTTTTCCTTTTTGCTATTCTGATTGGGTGGGGTTTTTTTGTTTCTTTGTTTCCTTATATTCCAAATCACTGATTTGATTTTCAGCTTCATCTACTCTACTGTTGATCCCTTGTAAATTATTCTTTATTTCTGTTAGTGTAGCCTTCATTTCTAACTGGTTCTTTTTATGCTGTTGAGGTCCTCCCTAAATTCCTTGATCATCCTTATAATCAGTATTTTGAATACTGCATCTAGTAAATTGCTTATTTCCATTTTGCTTAGTTCTTTTTCTGGAGTTTTATTGTATTGTTTCATTTGGGCCATGTTTCTTTGTCTCCTCATTTTGGCCATCTCCTTGTGGTTGTTTCTGTGTATTAGGTAGAGCTGCTATGTCTCCCAGGCTTGGTAGCATTGCCTAATGTAATAGGTGTCCTTGTAGGGCCCAGTGGCACAGTCTCCCTGATCACTCCTGCTGGGTACTTGAGGTGTGCCCCCCGTGTGGGCTGCATAACCTCCTATTGTAGTTGTGTCTTGATTGCTATTAGCACATCAATGGGAGGGATTTACCCAGGCCAATCAGCTATAAGGATTGGCTGTGACCCCTGACCACCTACCTCCAACCACCTTGGAGGATCAGATGTGTGGGGACCCACAGCACAGAACAGGACTTACTTCAGCAGGGCTCTGGTGCACACTGAGTACACCCCTTGAGTGTGTCGCTTAGATGTGGTCTGGCTCTAGGACCCCCTGGGAGGTGCAGGCCAATATCAGCTACCACTTTTGTTCTACTGGGGACCTCCTGGCATAAGCTACAAAGCAACGTGCAGATAGCTGCTTCCTGTGCTAGGCTTGGAGGTGCCCAGGCAAGGCCAAGCTGTGAACCAAGGTCAGATGCTGCTAATGTGGGGCCTAAAGCCACTTAGTGAGAGGTACACGGCTCACTGAGGCCATATGCTGTTTGGTCAGAGATTTTAGGAAAATCTGAAGCATGAGCCAAGAAGGGCTCTTCCTATGGTAAAGCCACTGGAAACATCTTATCCCTCCTGATTTTTATCTGCCACATGTGGGTATGGGACCAGCCCATTCCACCCCTCCATCCCTCCTACCAGTCTTGATGTGCTGCTTCTTTAATTCTCTAGCTGTAGGACTTCCACTCAGCCGGATTTAAGGTGGTCCTTAATGATAGTTGTTCTGTAGTTAAGTTGTAATTTTGATGTGGTTGTGGGAGGAGGCAAGCACCGTGTTGGCCTATGCCGCCATCTTGGCCGGATGTCCTGTTTGATGCCAGGTTTACAGTGACAATGACAACTTAAACCAAGCCCATTTCCTTGTCCTCCTGAGTTCCTGATACTAACTGGTGGCTGTCACATGGGCTGCTAAAGGTCCTGCGTGGTGTCTGACGGGTGCTTCATGCATGTGCACACATGCATGCTTAGTGCTGACAAGCACTTGGTACTTGATACTTTCAAGAGGGACTCCTTGAAAGTCAATGTGTCCTTGCTATGGGATAGATAGCAAAGAATATAATCCTGACTTTGACCCAAGGGCAGGAAACCTTTCCTACCCGCTGTACAGCCTTTTGTTGTCCCTAATAAAAAACCTGCAGAAGGCTGATGCCACATTCATTATGACGGGACCTACCTCTGCAGGTTTTCAGGACCCCCAGATTTCCCACCTTATAGAAGTTCCGTGAAAACTGGGGTTTCCTCGTGTTCCTGCACCCAGGCTAAACCCTTCCATTTGCTTGAGGCAAAGGGGGTGTGAGGAATTAAAAGAGCAAATCAATAAAACAACAATAATGATAACTGTCATCCTTACACTGTAGAAGTAACGTTAAAATACCTGAGGCAGATGTCTGCGTCTCTGGGTCACCAGTCATTTGTGAAAGACTGGGGTGGGCGGAGGCCTCTTTTAGCTCAGAAACGGGAATGGGATGGGAAAGTGACTGAGAGCAGTTCCATGCTGAGAAAAGAGGAAGGCAGGTGAGGTCCTGCCCTGTCTGAAGCAGGATGGTGGCAGGACAGAGCCGCTGCCTCAGGTCACAGCTGACCCCATTCACGGCATCCGGGGCAACAGCAAGCCTGCAGAGCCCAGGATGGTGCATGGGCCATGCTGGAATTGGGCGGGGAAGGATGGAACATTCCGGACAGTTTGGGGCTTAGAACTAAGACCAGTGAGGTCACCCCATACTTGGAGTGGCTTGGTGGCAGCAGCTCTGCTGTACTTTCCTCTGCGCACCGATATTGGAGGATGCTGTACACAGAGGGGCCCAGGACCCCTCTCACCAATTCCACCCATTTGCTGCCTGGGAAACATTTATTAAAGGGGAGCCCCATTTAATAAGCAACCCCCCAGGAGATTTAGGGAGCTGGCTGGCATTCCATATTAAACTTGGCTAATAGCATCTGTACTCAAAGTTTACTCCACATTTCATCGCCAGGAACTTTAAAATATCCTGAAGTTAAAGCCACATTCCAGACCTGCTGAGTCATGATTTCTGAGTGGAGCCTGGATAGCAATAGGTTCCAAGGCTCCACCAGGCATTTCCATGGGCCGCAGCTGGTGTACCAGATTATAGCCTTGCTACTCAAGGCGCGGTCCATGGAGCATAGCGTTAGCACCTCCTGGGAGCCCCTGGAAATGCAGGTTTACAGGCCCCGCCAGCCCTCTGACTCAGGCTCTGCTGAAGCACAAGGTCCTCAAGTGCTTTGTTTGCACATTAGAGCTTGATGAGCACCAGCAGGATGCCCTTTAATGGGACCTAATGGGGCCTGGGATTGAAATGATCTGCTAAATGGAGAAGCAGAGTAATGGCACAGTAATGACCTGGGGTGGGGACGCTGCTGAGAGCAAGGCCTGGAAGCTGTTCAAGAGGCTCACAGAGCCGGAAAGTGTCTGGTTGGCCGCTGCATCTGCACAGGTTAACTCCCTCCGCACTGCCCGGCTCCACAAGACAGCTCCCAGTGCTTTGGCTTATCATTAACCAGTTAACTGCCACTGCTCCAAAACGGAAACCATCCCCACACGCCATGACAGTTTGAATTGAATTAAAAAAAGCTTCTATAGACGCTTATGGCATACAAAGGGTTAATTTACTGCCCAGGGCTGACCAGGAGCAGACATTAACAATCCTCATTTCTCAGTAAGTGAGGTTAGGATCCTGCCCACAGTCACCTAGCTATTCGAAGGCCCGGGAATGAGTTTGCTTTGCTGATTATTGTTTTCCTGTGCTAGCCTGGAGAAACAGGAGCAAGGACCAGGGGCGGCCAGCAGAGCGGAGCCCCGAGCAGTGCTGGGCTTCTGGATCCAGCCCACGGAAGAGTCTGGCCCTGGCGGGGAGGCGGGCACTCCTATTTGGAGCCAGGATGGAGCATCCTGTCAGCCCAGTGGCAGGGGCCGGGCGGGAAACACCCCGGGAACAGGGCAGGGCCGCTGCGGTGGCCACCCCAGGCTTGCACAGAGCCAGGCAGTCTTCTCTGTGGTCCAATCACAGAGCAGCAGCTGCAGGAACGAGCTCATGGCCACCGGAGACAGGCTGCCCCCTGAAGAACAAGAAACCACCGTCTCCCGGCAGGGTGTTAGAACGAAAGCTTTATTTTAATGTTTCATTATTTTCAGAACATCATTGGCAGCTGGGAATCAGAATGCAAGGGTGATTTTTGTAATTGAAGAGTAATTAAAATATGACAGAGAATGGAATTGGAACAATAAAACACCTTAAATATAAATATACACATGGACACCCCCCGGTATGAAAGCCACGTTCTGCGAGTGCCCTGCGCAGTGCTGTGTGGGCACCGCGCTCCTGGGTGGAGCTGCAAGAGCCTTCGCGTCCCGAGAGCTGTGGCTATTTCCGGAGAGCTTATGTAAAAGCCACACATTGCAAATTTTGAAAAAAATTATCACAAAGCAACTTTTAAAATATTTAATATATTGTTTATTCTACAAAGAATGAACACTTCTGAAATATTACAAACAGTGAAACAAATATAGTAGCTTATGGATATGTACAATGTACTACTTTATATTTCAAAAATGCAGGAAGATAAAGTATATGTGTTAATATATATGTAATTTTGATCTGATGAACAATTCAGTATTGCTCTGGTTGGTCCTGCTGTATTGCATGCATGCCCAGGGCACGCCATGGCTTGTGGCTGGATGGAGGAAGGGGGCGGGCGGGGCAGAGGGAGCGCAGGAGCCCGTGCTCATTTCCAGATGCCAGCCGAGCGCTACCGGGGCTTTTAGCTTTCTGTGCGGTCAAACTCCCGCCCACATGCACTGGAGGCGCATCCTCAGGAACCAACTCCCTTATCGTCGCTGCCTCCACCTGCTTCCATGGGAGGGACTCTCAGCCCTGAACCACGGGGCCCTGAGACCTTTGCCACAGTGTCGATACTGTCAGTTTCCTGCCCCGAAAGGGACCTCAGAGCAAAGACCTCGTTGAAGCTTCGCCAGCTTCCTGTGAACGAGGCCAGGTTTCCCACGAGTATGCGTCCCTCACACTCTGCAGCTCTAAGCACTAAAAACATGGCCCTGGCCTGGGCGGCGAACAGCACTCTCATCGTCAGTAGGAGGACGGCTGGCAGGGAGAGCTCCCGCTGGAAGCCTGGGACGGGCCAGCGCGGCGACACCAGCTTACTGCCAGCACAGACCCACCCAGGCCTCCAGGTCCCTGCTGGCCAGGAAGTCCTGCTTCTTTTGCCACTTGACCCAGAGCCAAATTAAAAACTGGTACATTTCTCTAAGAATAGAAACAGAAAACAGGTAGACACAAGTTGAAAGACAACTGTCCTAAAAGTCCACCCATTAGCTCTCCCTGTGTCGGCGGTGGGCAGTCCCGGAGCCGGACAGCCCGCAGGGGGGCGTCCATGAGGACACGAAGAGGCCTGGCCGGCCTCGGCCCCGCTGACACCCAGGCCCTCCCACACCCTCCCTGCTCAGGTGGGAGACCAGCGCCATCGGTTCTCAAAGCACCTCCCACACACTAACCCGTGGGGGCGGGGAGGGGGAGTCATTAGAAGAACGGAGGGTGAGACAACGGCAGGAAAATACCCCCGGAGGCTGACTTAGGGTTTGTGGAAATCAGGAGTGGGAGCGGCCACCGCGGCGGCTCCGGCCTGCTCCGGAGGCAGGTGCAGGGGAGAGGGGCCCGAGGAGGGTGCAGTCGCCCACAGGTGACACCTCTGCCCGGCTGCTGCCCACAGCAGGTGCCGGGGCCACGTCGGCTGCCAGGCGGGCGCAGGAGGAGTGCCGAGAGGAGATTCCGGAGTCGGGGGTCTGGGCTGTGCTTACGGGAACAAACGGGAGAACTTGGGCTCTGTCAGCGGGAATTTTCGGGAAGCAGAGCCAAACCGGACGCTGGACGGCAGAGAATTAGACCGGCGGCCTCGGCCCCACCGCCTGCCCCGTGCGCCCGCCAGGCAGGGGCCAGCACGGCCGCGATCGGGCTGAAGGACTAGGGTGCACGCAGATCATTAGGAAAAGAGGGGCCCTGCCCTGCACTGCTCTTAGGAGGCGTTTCTGAGGGGACCCGGGAGACCGTGTGCTACTCGAGGCGTTTTCCAGGAATGCAGTGTGTCCAAGGGCATCGAAACACAGCGACAACTGCCGTTCCAAGTGCGTCACAAGGTGCGGGTGGGCACGTCCCGTCGGGCCACCTGGAAGGCCGTGTGCTCGGGCCTTCCCGCGGCCTCGGTTGGCTGCCCCGCAGGTCAGGCCCGCCACGTGCAGAAGACAACCACGCGGCAGGAGAACGGGACGTCTCCAACAGCGAAGTCAGTCGCTTGTGTTTAAAATCTGAGGCTGGCAGAGGGCGCACCCTCCTGGGTTGAGGAAGGAAACTTCACATGTAAACCCTCTGAGTGCCAGTGCCACGGGGCCCGTACGCCGCGGTGCCCGCGCTCACGCCCGCAGCGCTCTCACAAGCAGGCATCCGTGAACCCAACTGCACGTGAACAGGAATCCTCTGGAAGGCTGAGCCGGAGGCTTTCTCCCCGAGGCCCAGGGAGGTGAGGGCACCCCTCAGGGCTCACAGGTCAGCGGGGAGTGAGCATCTCTGGGGGAGGCTGTGGTTTCAATCCAGTTAAAGAACCATGAGGAAAGCAACTTTGGCCTGGCTTCTCCCCTCTTCCCCCCCACCCCCCACAGGACGGCACCGGCTGCTGAGCGGAGGAAAGGCTGGTCTGTGGTGGACCTGCAGCCCCAGGTGAACATGCTTGGACACACATGCAGGGGCAGTCCCTCCCTCCCTCGCTCCACTCCTGGCAGCGCACACACACACACACACACACACACACACACACACACACGGCCACAGAGGCTGCGGGCACTCTCAGCCCCCTGCCACGCCGGCACGTGGGTTTTCGTTGGACCGTCTGGCGGATTCCCTGGTTCCGGAGAGGGGCTTATTGTGGGTGGTGTGGAATGCCCTCTTAAGGACAACAGGGCATGTCTCGGTCAAAATGAGATAGTTAACATGTGGGCATCTTACATGCTGCCCTGGCGGCGGCGGGTTTCACGGGGAAGAGGGAAGGTGAGGTGACAGGGACACGAGAAGGCATTCACATGACCACGCACTTGCCCTTGAGCTTCTCTTTCCTCTTCTGCTGCTTGCTCTTCTTGCCGTCGATCTGTAGGCTCACGGTCCTGCGCTTCTCCAGGTTGAGCAGCTCCTGGAAGAGCTCCTTCACGTTGTGGTTGAGCTTGGCCGAGGTCTCCATGAAGGCGCACTTCCACCTGCGGGCCAGGGCCTCCGCCTCGCTGCTCTCCACCTCGCGGCTCGGGCTCTCGTCGCACTTGTTCCCCACCAGCATGATGGGGATGCTCTCCACGTCCCCTTTGATCTCGCAGATCTGTTCGTAGATGGGCTTGAGCTCCTCCAGGGACTGCCGGCTGGTGATGGAGTACACGAGGATGAAGGCGTGCCCCTTGGAGATGGACAGCCGCTGCATGGCGGGGAACTGGTGGCTGCCGGTGGTGTCCGTGATCTGCAGCGTGCAGATGCTCTTGTCGCAGCTGATGACCTGCCGGTAGGTGTCCTCCACGGTGGGGATGTAGCTCTCCCGGAACGTGCCCTTCACAAACCTCAGGACCAGGGAGCTCTTGCCAACACCACCTGCTCCGAACACGGCCACCCGGTAATCGTTGCTCTGTTCCGGCATGTTGCTCGAGGGCTCCAACTCTCAAGCACAGAGCACCTAGCGGAGGACCAGAGGTTGAGAGAATTAGTAAGAAAGCACCTTGAAAGAGATCACTTGGGTGGCTTTACCCTCTTGGATAGCTTGAAAGAAACGGAAGTGATACAGTTTGCTTTCGCTCTCTCCACATTCAAATTTCATTTCAAAAATCCTTCAGTTCTAAATCCAATAAGTATAGTCAATCCTCAACTTCTAAAGAGGCAGGCAATCTACTCGGTGGCCAGCTGGGCAGTCTGTCTCTTCAGACTGGACCGTGACTCGAGCATCTTTGCTCACAGATGCACCATCTACCAGAGGAGGGTGCCGAGTCCGCCCAGGAGGCGGAACCAAGGAAAGCTCACGGAGAGATGGCATTTCACGCCCCAACACGCACGCGTTTTACCTCAAGTTCTGTAAACACCCAATACTCTACTCACAACATGTGACTTTTTTTTCCGAGCAGAGGAGGGGGAACAATGAGGAGGAAAGCCTATTAATCTTCATTCACTGTCCCAATTAACTCAGGAAATCCTCACCACCTTTCAGAACTGGTGTCGCACTGAAGAAACTGGGAACACAGAAGGAGTCTGGGGATGCCGTGTCCTGGCCTGGCAGAGCCAGTGAGAGGTGAGGCTGAAATGCAAGCCAGAGCGCCGGCCCCTGGCCCTCCTGCTGACTGCGGTGGCCACGACTCAGCTGGTGAGCCGTCCATCGGCAGCAAGAGTGGAGTTAACAAAAAAGCTTGGAGAGCCCTTTCACTCATCAAAATTCAGACGGGTACAGGTGCTTTATGTTTATGAATCGGAGGAGTTGAGCATTACCAAGAGAGTAGTATAAACTGCTATTAACAGCCATTAAAATGGAGTAGGATGGCGTTTGTCTTCATCACAAACTCCATACCGATAACTACTACCTTTCATCCTGCCCCTTCTTTGATACGAAAGGTCATAAACACACACAAAAGTGGAAAAGGAAGCAACACTGAGGTTTTGTTTTAGCTGAAGTCTACAAATTATAGAATAATATGAAACATGAAAGCCATTTCATTTCCTCCAGACAACCACTGTGCTTTCACTTCTCAAATTTTAGAGTAACAGAGGACCAACAGTGACAGAGCCATTGCAGAGGCCAGAGCAGCTATTAAGCATGGTGCCCATGGAGGGAATGGCTGCGGCCAGTAGAGGGACATCAGGTCAAAGACCAGGACTGCGCATCCCGTACACGGGCCTCCAAACCGCTCCAACACTGGGCGGTTCTCCGCGCACTTTGGAATCCCAAACCTCCCGAGAAGCTGCAGAAGCATCAGCGCTGAAAGAGGACGTGGAAAGATGTCAGGAAGTTCATGGACAGAGAAAGCCCGTGAGGAAGCCTGCTTAGGAGCGTGACTGTCCCATGAAATGTTCATAAGGTCCCGCGATCACTTCCCGAGCACAGCACTGCGGGAAGCCGCTCTGCTGGTCACAACGCGGCGGCCTGTGGGCTCTGGTGTGCAACCTCCCTGGGCCCCCGCGCGGGCCCTGTGCGCGTGGGCAGCAGGGTCCACGCGGCCCTGCTCTTCACCAGAGGGAGGGCCCACATTCGGCAGGAAGGGCGCATGGCTTAGCAAGCTCTGCGTCCCAAAACCTCTTGGTCTGCAGCTCACAGCCATTCTGTGTTTGATGACTATTCTGGGCCAACCTAAAATGTCTCCCTTATTAAACTGGCAACCAAGATACAGAAAACAAAGATAAAGCATAAAAAAAGAAGAATGTGTAGTACTGTAATTCATGTATCCAAGAAATATCTATTGAACTTCCTCTGAAGACCGGGCTCTGGGCCAGCAAGCAGCTGTCAGAGGACAGACCTCAGCCAGGGGCTCTGATCTGGAAGAACCTGGGATCAAGTGGAGCAGAAATTCAATGTCACAAAGATTTAATAAATTATATCACAGCAGGCCTGCAAAGGAGAGGTTTAAAGGAGCCCACCCAGCCTGGGGTAGCAGGACCAACTCCCCTAAGCAGGTGGCATGGGAGCAGGAAGCTGAATGGTGCACAGGAGGCAGGCAGGTGAAAGGTGAAAGTTCACTGGATTTATGAGAGAGGTCTGGGGCAATAACTCCATCCTCATCTTCAACTCTCTAACAGTTTTCCCCCAAACTATATTCTTCCACCTCAGATTCATTCATTCTACAAGCATTTATTAAAGAAGAAAAAACCCTCCACATAATATGCAAACGTGGTGCTTACCCAACAGAAGCTCACAGAGCTAGAAGACAAGCATAGGAAGGGTGCATGATGCCCACTGGGCAGGTGCGGCGGCAGAGTCATAAACAAAGGCAGGGGAAGAACTGGGTGGGGCGCCTGTCCTGTCCGCGCCCTCAGGAAAGGTTTCGCAGAGGGCTGCAGGGGAGAGTGAGGCAATGAGAGACACGTGTGCCGACCAGAGGAAAGAACCTCCTGGAGCGGAGCAAGAGCAGGATTAGGGCCAGCACTCAGGAGAACCACGCTAAGCAAACAGCACTGCAACAGATTAAAACCCAGGGAGAAGGCATGTGGCATGAGGGGAGAGGATCGAATGCCACATCCGACCCAGACTAACAAGAGAACTTGGCATGAGCTTTACTTGAACTTTTACTTGAACTTTCTGCACTTGAGTTGCCTAAGCTGTAAGATGATGGAGTAACACCTCATCTTTTTTTATGCATATATTTTTTATTTCAGAGAAGAAGGGAGAGCCACCCCAATTTAATAATATAAGACGACGACAAAATGTGAAGGGGCAGATTCTGTCAAGAAGACGTGGAGGGTGTGCAGCTAAAGCAGTGCACAAAGGGAACTTCATAGCTAAAAACACCTGCATTAAATGAAAAGAAAGGTCTCAAATCAGTAATGTAATCTTCCACCTTATTAGAGAAAAGCAGCAAACTAAACTCAAAAAAAGAAAAAATTAGATTATAGTAAAAATTAGTAAAACAATAAATATAAACACAGGAAGGATGAACTAATAAAACCAGAGTGGTTCTTTAAAATTATCAACAAAATTATCAAACATTTTGTTAAACTGACCAAGAAAAAAAAAGGTGAAAAGACTCAAATTACTAAAATCAGGAATGAAAGAGGAGACATTATTACTGACTTTACAGAAATAAAAAAGATTATAAGAGAATCCTACGATTAACTGTATGCCAACAAGTAATATAACTTAGATGAAACAAACTACCAAAGCTGACTCAAGAAGAAATAAAGATATAAATAGACCTATAACAGGTAAAGATATTAAATTAGTAATCAAAAATTACCCACAAAGAAAAGCCACGGTCTACGTGGCTTCACAGGGCATACATTTAAAGAACTGATAGCAGTTCCTCACAAATGCTTCCAAAAAATGACTAGGAGAAAATGCTTCTCACTATTTCTGAATCCAGTATTACCTTGATACCAACACCAGACAAAGATATCACAAGAAAACTACAGACCAGTATGTCTTATACTAGTAAAAAATTCAAAAATTTTTATAGATACAAAAATTCTCAGCAAAATATCAGCAAATTAAATTCATCAATGTATATAAGAATTATATAGCATAAAACAAGTAGGATATATACTAGTATGCAAAGATGGTTTAACATCCAAAAATTAATACAGCACACCTTATCAATAAACTAAAAGACAAAAGCTATGATAATTTTAGTAGATACAAAAAAATGACAAAATTCAGCACCCAATCGTGAAAAAAAAATGAATAAACCTTAAACCATTTTGAGCAAACCAATATAAAAACACAACTGCAGCAACTTGTTGTGATTAAATAAGGGAATAAAAGGTAACTTCCTTAATCAAATAAAGGGCTTATAATTTAAAACCCAGAGCTCAAGTAATATGTAACAATATTCTCTCCCTACGATTAGAAAAAGCTAAGAGTGTTCAGTCTTACAGTTCCCTTTTTCTTTTTATTGTAATTACAATTTAATACTTGTGTAGACATGAATGGTCATTCTCCCAGAACCAAATAAAGCACCAATCAGAATTACATAAAAGTAATTACAATCAAGAATTTGTTTTTATCTTTTTTGGAGATGAAAAGTTTTAAGAAACAAAAGGTTGTAAAAGTAATAAAATTTAATTTTGTTGTATCCTAATTGCTTAGTATGTTCTATTAATTCCAAATAAGTAAAATAATATAAAAATATATTTTCAATCTTTACAGAATGAAGAGAAAAACACATTAATCATTAAATAGTCTTGGATTTTCTTTACTTCTGAAGCATAGTAACCTCTATTTTGGGTAAAAACTGCTGTTTAAAATTTTAACCCTGATATTTCTGGCTTCTGTAAACGTTTGCTTGCTTAAATAATAGGGAAAAATAAGACTACTCCCATTCAAGAGAGGCCATAAACTATGCCCCAGACAGAGTTGTCAGTGCTGGTGCCAGATACAGTCTCAAGGACCTGTCCCAGCACACAGGACCTCTTTCTCAGAAGGTCCAGAAGTCTCATTCCAAATTTGGAAGACAAAGAACTGAAAAAGATATAAATAGGAAAGACTTCCTCTATTTGGGGCCCAGAATTCCTCGTGGCCTGCTAGCACTAGTGAAATGAAAGGGACTCCAAATAAATTTGGCTTATTGATTAAGGCGTCTTCTGATGTACAGTATAACACTTCTCCCACAGATGAATTCACAAATATAAGAATCAATGTACATTTATATTATGAAGTACAAATCTCCAACAGCCACATAGTCATACGTTTATGTGCAAAGTCGATGTTGCATGTCTTTGCTATGGAAAGCAGAGCACGGGCTCAATGGACAAAGCTGTCTTTGAGGAGCTGTGAGCGACTTATTTCAAACCTGAAGAACAGTATTTTGTCAGTCACCTGCCCCAAAACCAAGCCAGGACAGGATTTCCTTTCTTTTGTTCTCCACGTGGTCAGCGTCATTCTTAGGGGCCTGAGGTGGCAAGAAGATACATTTCACAAAACAACACAAGTTTGCCATCTGTCCACGGAAGACCCCTCCTCTGATGGGGCGGCTTCCTTCCACCCATGATCTACCAACTTTCTATCTTCTCAATCATCTTTACGACGCTAACCAACTGGCTAACGCCTTCCTGTTGTTTCTGATGCTGCTTGATTTCCTGTGACGGTTCTGCATCTATGTAATATCTTTCTTCAGATTTGATGCTCAAAATGACTCTGCATCCTGATTTGGACATGGCTTCACTTAGTCCAGTGGTCGGCAAACTGCGGCTCAAGAGCCACATGCGGCTCTTTGGCCCCTTGAGTGTGGCTCTTCCACAAAATACCACGGCCTGGGCAAGTCTATTTTGAAGAAGTGGCGTTAGAAGAAGTTTAAGTTTAAAAATTTTGGCTCTCAAAAGAAATTTCAATCGTTGTACTGTTGATATTTGGCTCTGTGGACTAATGAGTTTGCCGACCACCGATTTAGCCGATCCTTAACCTGAGTAAGTGCATCTAGTTCACACTGAATTGTATCTAGTTGAGCACGCAAGTGCTCTTCATCAGCTTGGATGGCATACCACTCCTGCGCTGAACTTCCTGTTTGATTAGGGCCTGTAAGGTTCTGTGGGAAAGGCCCATGAGTTTCCTCTTGTATTGTGCAATTTTGGCCACAGCTGTAGTTTGATCTTCTGTAATTCACCAAAAACTTCAGCTATAATATCGAATTTGGTCTGATGCTGCCTAATTATCTGATCTTGACCCTTCAGTCTTCGACACAGCTCTTTGAAAGCCACCCTTGGTTCAGCAACTAACTTTTCAGAATCAGGGTTATCCACCTTGGCTTGTTCCCAGAGAACAGGATCATGGCAACAAGAGGATTCTGTAAAAGCTGTTGGATCTGTGACAGGATTCCAGGGCAGGAGGACTAGGGAAACTGAGGCAGGAAAGTTAAGACAAGGCCACACAGGGTGGGCCATTTGCAGCCAGCTTGTAACTAAGAGCCATTATCTTCCCCAGCCCAGGACACAGCAAAGGGTTAAAAGCCTCCCTGAGGAGAGGATGCAGGAGAGGAGGGGGCGGGGAGGGGGGGAAAGGGGCAGCTTTACTCCCTAAGCAGAGAAGCCGCAGTCTCGGGCCTGACAAGGTAAAGTTTCCAGGTGCCTCTCCTGATTTCTGGGAGGGCCTCAGCAAAGTAAAGAGAGAAAAAAAGGACCTTGACAATGAATCTGTCCCAAAATAGTCAGCAGAGGGGTTTTGAAGCCTACAGACAGGAGGGTCTACAATGCCTCAGACCCCCACCCAACCTGCTCTTCAGGTTAGCTGAGAGAGCCCGTTCATAAGCCAGATGCATAGGTTTGCTTGCTTTGCTTTTTTCAATAAAGATGCATGCTTTGTTTTAATAAATTGGCTTTTCACAACGCAGCCAAGGTCTCTTGTATAAACACATTTATGTGAGAAGACAAGGATCGAGGCTGGGGACAGGCTCAGGGGCTGCCCGGCCCGGGGGCACCTCTCTGGTGTCAGTGAGAGGCGGCCGGAACAGAGCCGTGCAGACGCGGTAGAACCGTTGGGTCTGTGTGGGAGGAAGTTCTGCTCCAGCCAGACAGGGTCACACAGAGCTGCTGCAGTTGTGTCTCTATATTGGGTTGTTCAAAGCGACCTCTAGCCTTGTAGCTGGAGCTCTTCTGGGAGAACCATTTGGAGAACACTCAATAGCACAGATGTCAACTTCTGTCTGATCGTCTGGCAATGTGTGAATACCCTCTGCTTTTACTGTAAGGGCCTGAACTGCATACTTTAATCGGGTGACTTATATTTCAAAAAAGTTGTTATTTAAAACACACACACACACACAAAAACACCCCGAAGACATTGGGAGGGGCAGGAATCCACTGTGTGTGCGGCCATTATCTGCTCTTCTGAAACTGAGTCACCGCTAGCGAGGAAGAGGTCCCCGGACCCCAGGGGAGAACGTGTCAGAGGTGACAGCCTGGCATTGTTCCTAACAGCCAGGTACCGAAAACAGCCCACGTGTCACAACAGAAATGATAAGCAAACAATGGGATACTCATACCATCGAATCAACACACTGAATGGAAACATGTTCCTACAGGAAGAGAAGCCAGTGCAGAGACGAAGCCTACAAACACCATTCTTAGGCTGACAGTGGAGACGCGGGAGGCACTAGAAACGTCGCCTCTCTCCTCTGCATGGAGGTGGTGGCTACAGAGCTGTGCGTGCGGTTCTCCAGATTGTTCTGAATAATTTTATTCTTTTTAAATTATGGAAATGAAATACCAAATTTTAAAGAAGTCATCAAAAACTGGGTCCTCCCATAGAAATCACTCTCAGGTCCCAGTTAAAATCCCTATTGTTAGATGCCGGGTACAACAGGAATGGGAAGGAAGGCTTTGCCTTTGGAGAGCGAGAGGTCGGTGAAGGCCGCCACGCAGCAGGTAAGTGGTACGTGGGCTGTGACGAGAGCTGACGTCATTTCGCACCAGGCTGGAGAGTGATGGGACTGACTGAATGACTGGAAGGACAGTGTAGAGATATTTGGGGGTTAAGGAAAGGGGAGAGGACAATAGGTGTCGGGTAACGTAGGTTAAAGGAGTGGAGAAGGTTACCTGCAGAGGACTGGAGATGGCCGTCCAACGGAGCGAATCAGGAGGAAAGCAGGGCCACTGGGAGCCAGGCTGTGCGCAGCAGGTTGGTCTTCAGGGAGAGAAGGATGGAGCGAAGACAGGGGAGGCGACGGCACGGACGCCTGCTGGGACCGGCACAACAACCCAACCCACGCCTGCGGTCCGGCCCAAACACTGCAACAAACCAGTGAAAGTGGTGTCACGCATGTCTTTAAGAAAAAAGATTATAAAATCCTCTTTCATTCACACACAGGCCCCTTCCTTTGACAGTCCCCATCCCGCTTTCCAGAAATCACCAATCTGGAAAAAACGAGGCTCCGCTGTCATCTCCTGGTGTTCATCATTGTAATTTTAAAGAATACATTCATTGCCTTCATGACGGATCTTAATGTCTTTTTATTTTTCAACCACAGCTGGCAGACAATGTTGTTAGTTGTAGGTGCACACGTGGTGACTAGACATGTATAACCTATGAAGCGGTCACCCTGGCACTCGATGACTTGACGAGTGACTCCGGGCCACATCTACCTACAAAACCCACAGTTACCTTCCTCCGCGGCCTCGGTCCCGTCAACTGATGCTGTGCTTTCAGTCATATACCGGCATTTACGTTTTCCAGATGTAATATTTACAATTTGTTCTACGTTTTAAATCGTCTTCTATGCTTTTACCGTGCGCTGTGTCTAAGCCTATCGATCCACAGCGTTAGGAGGACCTTGTAAAGGCTTTTGCTGTAGGAGACAGTGGGACCGGACCCCTGCGAGGGGAGGGCGCCCCAGCAGACTTCACTCATTAAAGCGGATTTCTGTGTCAGCAGCATTTAGCTCTTACTGTTGTTTTTTTTTTTTAGCTTTGTTTATTTTTTGCCTAGGTAACGCTCAGTTGCCAATTTGTGTACTTTATCACCTTCCTATCATCCATTTTACATTTTCATATAGCCATTACTGGCAAATTCTTCTAGATGGCATTAACATTTCTGAGTTCATGCTCTCACTTGGTTCCTTCAGTTTTAAGGATTATGTAATCTTTAACTTTACCATCCGGAGTTGTTGATGGGAAAGCTGACGTCAGTGTGCTTCCCTGTCTTTGTAGGAAGCTGGGTTTTCCCTTCTCTTTGGTGGAGTTAGAGCACTGTCTCCATTCTGGAGTGAGGACATTTCGTCAGGATATGTCTAGGGCTGCTTTTCAAGTGCGAGGTCTTTGGGGGTGAGAAAGGGTTAAAACCTTATCCTTTCTGCAGCTTAGAGACATTTTCTTCTATTTCTAAAATGCACATCATCCCTATATTTTTCCTGGAACTTGTGTTGTATGATGGGCCCTCTACCTGGCTGTGACTTCTGTGGAATCTTTCCCCTATATTTTCAATAGCCTTTCTTGTAGTCTGACTTTTCTGTTTTCGCAGAAGTACTTTCTTGTTTTAGGAAAGGCGATACAACACTGGATTTCAACAAGATTGCTACCTGAGATTTGTTGCTGCTGGTCTTATGTTCTTATTTATCTGAAAATCTCCGGTTCTGTTTGTTTATTGTTCTTCTCTCCCACGCTGTTGGTCTCACCGAATGTCTGCTGGTCTCGGGTGGCCCCCTAGTTTCTGAAGGAGTCACTCCTCCTCAGGGGGAGGCGACTGGCCTGGCTTCTCTTGATAATGCACAGGCCTGTTGCCCTCACCAGCAGACCCCTGGAGTGACTGTCCCTCTACCCTCTGCTTTCCTTTTCTTGAACTTGTTTGGACTAAACTGTCTCTACAGTCACTTGTACTTGAAGCTGCGTATACACAGACAGATGCACAAGGGAAGGAGCAAGGAAAAGGTGTGGACCGCTCATCCCAAAGAGTCACAAAATCTAACAATGTACGTCTTGGAATAAAGAATTCAAAATGAGACTTTTAAATACTGGAACTCAGCCCGAGGCTCTCCTCGTCTATAAGGCCTGAATTCTGGGGAAAAGGAATTTTGACTTCCTGAGTCACAAAAGCCGCCACCTGGGAGAAATTAGATTCTGGTGAATGACATGAAAGAAGCATCTTAGTTAAACCAAGCTTTGCATGTATTACATCTGAATTGAGCCCGCTTCCAAAAACAAATAATTAAAACAGAGAACAATGATTGAAAAAGTTCAACTCCTTCAAAGTAAAGCGTTGGAAGTCTGGCAGTGGGTATCCTCTCCTGCCCATGTCCCTCACAGCCCGAGGCACAACCGCCTAGAGGTCACACGCTCGTCTCCCTCGGCGTTTGCTTGCTTCTCCGAAAGGCCTTCTTCTGAAATGCATTTGTCTTTATTATAACATTTAAACTTTATTAACTTTAAACAAACTCCACACTTAAGGTTGGTACTTGAGAGTCTATATGTAAAACTACGACTACTAAAAGGTAAGTGGGTCATGGAAGTAGAAATAAGGACTATTACTGAGATCAACATCAATCAGGGTACCCTAAAGGAAACCAAGAAACCGTTTCAGCAGCGCATACTTCTCTAGGCAAGAACGTCTACTTTTATATAATTTTAGAATCTCAATTTAAGAAAATTCATTCCAGGTGCCTTCATTGCTGAACCTAAACAACGAGATGTGTTTCTCAGAGGGAAACATGTGCCTAATTGTAAGGAAGTCAGACCTTCACAGCTCGTCTTTCTCCAAGAAGCAGAGTCGCCCGGCCGGCGTGGCCCAGCAGTTTAGCGTCAGCCCATGAGCCAGGGGCCATGGTTCCTGGTCAGGGCACAGGCCCAGGCTGTGGGCTCATCTCCAGTAGGGGGGCCTGTGAGAGGCAGCGATCCATGATTCCCTCTCTTCATTGGTGTTTCTCTCTCTCCCTCTCCTTTCCTCTCTCTGAAATTAATAAAAACCTTCTTTAAATTTAAAAATGAAAGCAGCAGCCGCCTCTTTTCAGGAACCTGGTCTCACCGCGCGATGGAGAAACCCACAGAGGCCATGTGAGCGCAGGGGCTGATGCAGGCGCCACACCCACACCCCAGGTAGGGCCGGAGAGGGTCTCAGGAACTCAGTGCAAGACTCTTAATGTCTGTGCGAATGCAATACATGGAGAGAAATCGGGCATTTATTGGGATGCAAGGGGCAGAATAAATGATTCTTTCAGAGTTTCATTAGCAAGAGGCAAACAAGCCCACAGCTTAAGCATAGAAATAAGGTTCACTGATGTTTGTCTGAAGCTACTCCATTTGGAGAACGCATGATGGACAGGAATCCCAAAGAGCCAGAAAAAATGCACTTGGAAACACTTTCAGACTCCCCAGCGCCTGACTGCATTGGGCCATCTCTGCTTCGGCCTGTTGCCTGCACGTGGGTAAGGGAAATTAGAGGGAAATCATTGCAATGATAAGCAATGCTACCATCTAGGTCACAGGACACGTCGCCCAGTTTGACCCGCATGCCCAGTGCAGCATGGAGCCCTGCAGGGAAGTAAATACGGGAGAAGGAGGGCGACTGTCACGCAGAAGCTGTGCCCAGGAGAACATGCGCGGTGCCAGGCACGACGGCTTCGCGTGCTGCCGCGGGTCCGCGTATCCGACCATGCGCTGTGCGCCTGCACCTGCTGAGTAGACGGGCTTCTAGTTTTAGCCAAATAGAAGGCGGCTAATTGGCTGAGGAATACAGACTGGCAAGTGGCTGAGAAAGATTCCTTCCAACAATCACGAACTATTTTGTCACTCAACTCTTGGAATCCAAGAATCCATTGCCCAATCCAAGGTCATGAAGATTTATCCCTCTGTTTTCTTCTAAGAGTTGGAAGAAAACGATTCTACAAGTGGTTTTAGTTCTTATGTTTAGATCCTGGCTCTGTTTCCATGTTTGCGTATGGTGTAGGAAGGGCCCAACTTTATCCCTTGACGTGGAAATCCAGTTGTCTCACTTGTTGAAGAGACAATTCTTCCTTCATGAATAGTCCTGACTCTTGTCCGAATCAATTAAGTATAAATGGGCGCATTGATTTCTGTGCTCTGAGTTCCACTCCATCGGTCTCTGTGTCCATCCTGGGCCAGTACCTCACTGTGCTGTCTACTGTAGCTTTACAGTCATTTTGAAATTAGTGAGTGTGAAGCCTCAGTGTTGTCCTTCTTTTTCCAGAGCATTTGGCTGCGAGGGGCCCCTTGCGATTTTGTGCAAATAACTAAACTAGACTTGATCCAAATTAAACACTTTATGCAACAAAGGACATTATCAAGAAAGCTAATTGAGAACCTACACAATGGGAGAAAATAGATATACATGATAAGGATCTAGTATCTAAGATGTATAGAAAACTCTCACAACTGAATAACAAAAAGAAAAACCAACTAAAAAATGGACAAAGAGCTTGAATAGACATTTCTTCAAAAAAGATACACACATGACCGACAAGCCCATTATTAGTCATCAGGAAACACTGGTCAAAGCCACAGCTCTGTCACCTCACACCCAGTAGGATGGCTACCATTTAAAAACATAAAAACACAAATGAATGGTAAAAACAAGTGCCATGGAACATGTGGAGAAACTGCTGGTAGAAATCTGAAATGGTACAGCCTCTCTGAAAACAGTGAAACTGAATTACCACATGATCCAGCAATCTACCTCTAGGTATACTTCCAAAATGATTTAAACAGTGTGTAAGTGACATATTCCTAAATAATAAAAGGCTACTATGCAAATTGTCCCCTCGACCAGGAGTTCGACCAGGAATTCAACCAGGAGTTCGACCAGGGGGTGGGGCCGGCCCACCAACTGCCCGCGACCCCTCTCCCCTGCCAGCCCGGCCTGCACGAATCCGTGCACCGGGCCTCTCGTACTGGTAGAACTGAAGAGATATATGCACATCCATGTTCATAACAGCACTACTCACAATAATTACGAGGGGGGAGCAAGCCAAGTGCCCACCAATTTGGATAAACAAAATGTGGTCTACACGCAGCGGAACACCGTTCAGCCTTGAGAGGGAAAGCAGCTCAGACAGAGGCTACAATGTGGCGAGCCCTGCGGACAGCACCGGGATGAAGTGCACCAGTCACCGAAGGACAAAAAGGTCTGCGCACGGCTGTGCGGTCCCTGGAGCAGTCAAAATAATGGAGACTGAGCGCAGAATGCTGGGGACAGGGCTCAGAGGGGTGCTACTGCTTCATGGGGACAGCGTTTCAGTTTTGCATGATGAAGGGGTCTGGAGATGGAGGGCGGTGAAGGCTGTACAATGTGCTTAAAACCCTGCACCTGTACACTTCGAAATGATTAAGATGGTAAATGTTAAGTGCTGTATATTTGCCACAGTAAAAATATATGATTGTAACTAACAATAAATGTGAGCACAGTTAGCATCACATTATACAGAACAAGCAATGAGCTGTAATCTGATCTGACAAAACCAAAACTATCTAATTCCCTGAAAAGACTAATTGAAATTTGCACCCACATTCACGGGAATGTGAAGCTTAACGATCAGCCAGAGCATTTAAACTCCACCGCACACCGCGCTGCCCCCCATGGAGCCGCCGCCACCTGCGGGAGGCAGAGGCCGATGCCCTGCACTGAGCTCAGGCACGGCGTGTGAAAAGGAGTGTCTCCAATGTGCCCACCGAAGTGAGCGGGTGAGAGCTGTGGTGCATTTACACAGCTTCCCAAGGAAGGAGGTTTTACCCTGCGCCACAGCATGGGTGGACCTGGAGAACATTGTGCTAAGCGAAATTAGCAGTGAGAGGAAGATAAATATCACATGATCTCACTTATATGTGGAATTTGATGAACAAACTGAACTACCAAGCAAAACAGAGGCAGACTCATAGACAGAAACCATGCAGACAGCTCTGGTGGGTTAGGGGGTGTTGGGAGGGTTGGGGTGGAGGGATTGAGCAAAAAGGAAAAAGAGAGAACTCACTGACATGGACAACAGGGTGGTGACTGTCGGGGGAGGGGGGGGAGGGCACAGAGGGGGTAAATGGTGATGGAAAAATAAAAGGTAAAAAGAATGTTAAATATCTCTCTCACAATTTTGATATTGATTACAAGATGAAATAATAATATGCATATACATTGGGTAAAGTCAAATATTTAAATTAACTTCGCCGGTGTCTTTTCACTTTTTAAATGCTATTACTAGAAAATGAAAATTACACATGTGACTAACATTGTGTATTTATTGGTCTGCACTGCTCTACAACATAAAAACAAACCTCCAGGCATTTTTAGCAAAATTTAACAATACATCATATTTAACCTAATATATTACAAAATTTAATTAAACTTGATTTATTTTTAGTGCTTAAATCCTCTTCTTATTGATAGTGCAAGGCAAGAAGCCACAAACCACCGGAAAAGACTTACTTTCCTGCTGTGGTAAAATATAGAAAATAATACACCGAATGATGGGGTGACAACTGAGATGCAGCTTCCTCTGACTCCGGTATGGAGATCAATAGAAAACAATGCCGACGGTTTGAACAGAGCCATATGACAAGTCTCACGGGGCAGAGATCGGCTAACGGTTGAGCAAAGTGCGAATGAGTCAAACCACTGCCGGCCTCTGCTGGCCTTTGCTGGCGCGACTCTCTGAGTAACAACAGGCTCTGGCACCTCGGCCGTGGCACTTTCTCCCTCCGCCTCCGAAGATCGTGCCCCAGAGAAGGACGCATCCACCTGCCCGTCAGGGCATTTAACCCCGCCCAGACTCTCAGCACAGCGAGCACACTGACCGATTTCCTCTGCTGCCAGCACATTATTGTGAGACAACCAAGGAAAATTGCAGCAGGGAAGATAAATGTGCTCTATAAAGAACCAGAATACATTTTTGAAAAATCTACATATGAAAACCACTCACAGCATGGCAGGGTCAAGGGAAACAGAAGATTACAGGAGGACGTGTGTCACGTTCCAGACCAGAGGAGAAGGCTGAGCGCTTCACTGGCCGGCCGGCCCCTGGTCACAGCCAGACCTGGCGGCCAGAAGCGCACAGGCCGCGGGACCCCGTGCATTGGGCAGTTCCTCTGCTTTCAATAAGGACATGTAGGTTCCTTCCTGTATTTTTATGGCGATAAGGAGCAACACAAAAATAATTTCTACCACATGTTGGCTCACTCGTCATCTTGTGACAAAGAAAATAAAGGGCATGAGTTGTGTGTGTTGTTGTTTTTTATAAAAGAGCAACTGTTCTAAATTCATTTCCAGGGTCTGTGTGGCAGGTGGCTTTAGTCGTGTGCCATCTAGCAGGAATGTTTCAAAAATAAGCACCCTTCCCCCGCCCTGTGACATAAAGGTGACATCTAAATGTGAGCGGGGACACAGGGCCTGCTTTGGAGACAGCTGTCTTACGGAGAAAGCATTTTGAAAAAAATACGTATAAAAATTCTTCTACCATGACTTTTCCAGAAGCAATGCAAAGGCGTCCCTTAAAATGCTTTCCTATCTGCACAATTAAACTTGAAAATCAATTCTTTTTTCATTTAAAGGTCTCCCACTAAAGGGTTTCATGGGATGGGTACGTTTGGTAAAACACGTCTATGCAGTTTCCTTCAGTTCCATCCCGAGTGCGGGGACCACAGAGGTGGCAGGAGGCCAGAGCGGGACTCCCGGAGAGCGGCCATCCCAGCAAAGCTTTGAGCGCGTTGACATGTGAAGTCTGGTGCCTGAGGAGGAAGGCCCAGCGGGCAGGCGCTAGCGTGGTGTGCTCCAGGGACATGGAAGGCTCTGAGTGCAGGAGGGAGGAAGGTAAGCCCGGAGATGCAATGGGCAGGGGAGAGGACGGGGCCGTGTCCAGGCAGCCTTCACTTTGAGGAGGAGGGGAGGCCAAGGAGGTTCTGAGCAGAGGAGAGGCAGGGCTGACGCCTGCTGCACCAGGGCCTCCCGAGGACTCGGATGGACAAGAGCGGAGGCAGCAGACCCCTGGGGAGGGCCGGCTGGGTGAGGGTGCCGGCAGGAAAGGTGGGGGGATGCCACTGCCCCTGGTTCGCTCACCAGTCAGACAGCCTCACACCTCCATCCTCGGTACGCTCCCCTCCCTGCTAAACTCGCCCCCCAATGGTGTCACCTGGTTCCATGACTTTGGGTATCAACCATACGCCCACAGCCATCTGCCCAGGCACGGCCAGGCCTCTCGCCCAAAGTGCAGGCGCTCAGGCCCGCTCTCTCCTGGATGTTGCCACTCGCATGCCTTGGAGATAACCCAAAGGCAACGTGAGCAACGCTGACCTCCCAGGACCCGAGACGGCTCCCCTTCTCTCTCAGCCCAGGCAGCCTTCGCCCAGGGCAGCCTACACCCTCGGAGTCCTCCTGAATCCCTCTTGTTTTCTCGTAGCTCACGTCCAACCCATCAGCCACATGTGTAAGTAGTATCTTCAAAACACGCCCAGACCTAACCCTAACCACCTCCCCTGGTTCCCAGGCGCCCCGAACGCCTGCGCCTCTTCCAGGGACCTCTGCCACGGCTCCTGAGGGGCAGTCGGCTCCAGGCCCGGGCACTGGGCCACATCATTCCTGCGCAAACCCCCCATCTCCCGCCCTGCGAGTAACAGCTCGAGGGCTCTGCCTCCGCCGGCACCGCACCCTCCCGTCCTACTTCCCCTCTCCAATCCAATCCGCCACTCTCCTCTTCAGTGCCACTCGGACACACCTGGCACAAGCTCCTGCCTCAGAGCCTCCGCACCAGCTGTTCCCGCCACCTGCTCCACCCTTCCTCCCGCCTCCCACAGACTATGTTCAAATATCACCTCTCAGCAGGAACTTCCCTGACCACCCGTCTGAGTTTACAATCCCACCCTCGACCCCCACCCCCGCTGTAACCTCTTCCTGCTTGACTTTCTCTATAGCACAACTTCCTTTCTGACATACTATCTATTTCCAGTTTTAAAATCTGTGCTTAATTCCACTATATTACAAGCTCCATGAGGGCTTTTATCTGTTTCATTCACTAGTGTCTCCCTAATGCTTGGACGCTGCGTGTCTGAGTCTGCAGTTGACTTCCGATGAACAGACCAGGAGGCCAGGCTGAGTGAGTTTAGGGACAGAGGCAGTGGGTGTTGTCTCCACTTGGCTATGCACCTGTGGTCCTATCCACACAGGTGGGCTGCGTGGGTCTCAGATGTGGCTTCCTCCTGCAACAGCAAGGACCAGTGGGGACCAGGCCCCTACTTCAGTGACGGGCGGTACGCTGCTGGCGATGGCCGCACACGGCCCCTGCGAGGAGGGAGCACTAACCACGGACAGTGGAGGGCTCACAGCGAGGGGGCAGGTGGACAACGCGTCCTGGGCCAGCGAGCATCTGAGATTGGGGTGCACAGGCGGGGTCCTCAGTGGAGGGAGGGCCCGAAGCCCAGCTTGTGGGGGACAGGGCTGTGAGAACAAGAGCGCAGAGGCTCACACATGCCTCGGGGGGCGCCGGGGCGAGTCTGAAAGGCAGTGAGTCTGCAAGAATTAAAAGCAGGGCTGACTTAAGGTAGCAGCAGCTGCACTAACGGGCCATGTTATGGAGGCCGAGGAGAGTGCGGGCTCCCCAAACAGGAGGGCTCCCCCGCGTCACTGGTGCCAGAGCTGACGTACAGAGCGCCGTGGGAAGCCCCTGGGCTGGGAGGCCACGGAGTCCCCCGCAAGAGAACCAACAGGAGGACTTTCTGAGGCAGCGCGTGGGGCGCGGCAGGAGCCAGGAGGGAGCCTGAGGTGCAGACGTCGGCACAGCCGCTCAGACACAGTTCCCAGGACTTGGGTTGAAAGTTGGAGGAAAGCTTATGAATTGGTGGCTGAGTGGTACCCTGTTTTGAAAGTTTAAAGGCTTCTTTTTAGTTAATGTTAAAATACAGAGACATGAACATGTATGAATGTTACTGGACATAGCAAGGTGAAGTGTAAGTTCTGGGAGAGTGCACAGAGGAGCTGAGCAAGCGTGCCGCACCCGGGCCTGTGGGACGGGTGTCCTGGTCCCCGGGGAGGGGACTTCCCAGAGTTGCAAGCGTCCCCGGGACTGCAGGTGTGGAACGGAGGAGTGGAGGAAAACTCAAACACACGGCATGTGAGGACAGGGGAAGGGAGAGGACTGCACCGCCAGCGCCCTGATGAGCAAACAAGGACAATCAGGCCGGGAGCGACGGCGTGAGAAGGCCGCCCAGGGATCGCTGGCCGTTTCCTGTGCTGCTCGACAGCCACCGGCAGGCCAGCCAACCACGCTCCGCGCTGAGCTGCTGGGTGCCCGGGACCAGGCAGCCACCGGCAGGCACCCTGCACCCAGTCCTCGGAGGCTGCCAGCCCAGGCCAGGCCCCAGTGCCACGGCATTCTGGCTCAAGGCTGGGATGACAACAGTCCCCGCAGGGGATGTTCTCACACCCTCAGGGGCACTCAGGTGGAGTCAGAACTGCCCGGGAGGAGGTGAGTCAGTCCAGGCACAGGGGCAAGTGCTGATGGAGGAGGGAACCGGATTTTCCCAGACACAAGCCGGGGTCCCGGGAGGCTGGCTCAGAGGATGCTGTGAGGGGAAATCGCTGTTTCGAGGTGATTTAGAGGTTGGGTACCAGGTGAGCTAGAAAAGGCTGATGCCAGTGGCCAGCATCCCACCAAGAAGCAACGTGCAACTATGAGATAGCGGCCCCGAGCCAGGCTGCGAAGGGGAAAGAGAAACCCAGACAGTGAGCAAGAGGAACCACCGGTTCTGGTCAGACAGCACGGCGGGCGCCCAGGAACCCTGACCACCACGCAAGTGTCCAGAGGTCCCGAACAAGCCTGACCTCGAAACGCCTTTGATGTAGGGGTTAGCAGCCCCATTTTACAGAAAAGGGAACTGAGACTCTAGCTCAGGGCTGGGGAACATCCGGCCCTCGGGCCACGTAAGGCTTGTGAAATCATTTGGTCCGGTCCTGCGTTAGGGGAGAGTTCATTAAATGTTTGACCAAACATAGCAGGCTAATTTTTAAGTTGATACTTTTGTATGGCCAGTGAATTTACACTAATAAAAGAGAAAGATGCAAATTGACCGTACCTTTGCGATGCCCACCAGACATCAGGAATGAGTATGCAAATTAACCCAACAAAGATGGCAGGTTATACTGCATACACAGGTACCGAGCGGCCAGAGGCGGGATGCTTGCGTCATTGCCATGGCGACGACGCAGGCGTTCTGCACTGCCCCAGCCGCTCCGGGCCTCTGGGCAGCGTGGGAAGGCGGAAAGGCAGCTCCGGCCGAAGCGAAGGCGGTGCCGGCAGCCAGGGGAAGGAAGGCCCATTCTTGCAGGAATCTTCGTGCATCGGGCCTCTAGTGATGTTATAAATACCCAAATGGCCCTGGGCAGAGAAAGGGTTCCCACCCCCGTCTAGGTGGTTAAAGTAGCAGCACATTGCTCAGCTCTTAAGGGGCCGCACCTGCACTTCTACTCAAGGTTAGCAGATCCAGCGCGGAGCTCAGCCAATCCCAATTAGTGACAACTGAGCAAGGAGCTCTGGACTCCAACATGTTGAGGAAGTTTTCTTTACACCAACATGTACTATTACCAAGCAACTGTCAGAGTGCTACAATTTATTTTTAAAATGTAATAGTGATATTAGGCAGCTAATAATGGGTGACTGTGTATGTTTTCTGACTCATCAAAAAGCCATAGATGCCTTTAAAAAAGCTGAACTCTGAGCCATCGTAACACACACCTGGAAACACGGGTTATACTTATGCCCTGGGGTATTTAAACCAGTGTTTCTGGTTAACCCTGATGCCGGGCAGTGTCCTGGTCAGGCTGAGCAGCCGGGGCCCAGGCTGCAGGGCCAGAGGCAGAGTCGGGGTGACTCTATGATCTTTGTGTGTCTCAGAGGGCAGAGGACGTGAAAATGGTTAGGATTCACACACCTTTCACTGCTCAGTGAAAATAAAGACTCAGAGTTCCTCACGAGTACAAATGTCTCACTAGTGACGTCCCGAAGGAGCACAGAGCCTATAATTTAGGTGTAAGAGGCAGTGGCTGTCTCAGGGCTGTAGGGCAAGATCCCAGGCCCCAAACAGGGTTCATCCTACCTAATAAAATAGTAATTTGCAAATTGACCGCACCTTCGCTATGCCAAAGCCACGCCCACCAGCCAATCAGGGCGAGCATGCAAATTACCCAACAAAGATGGCGGTTAATTTGCATACACTGAGGGAGGAGTGAAGACTGAAGACAACTTAGAAGGAAGAGGGAGGAAAAGCGGAAAGCAAGGTGGCTGCCAGAGGGAAAGCCCGGGCGGGGCTGAGCCGGGCGGGGCGGAGCGGGGTGGGCTGCAGTGGCGAGCGGGTGCAGGCGCGGTGGCCGCAAAGGCGGGGGCAGCGGCAGCGTACGCGGCCGCAACAGCCGCTTGCAGGATTTTCCTGCAAATGGGCTACTAGTGTTTCTATAATGGAAGTGGGAAGACTTCATGGAATTTGGAATTGACCTAAAGCCGTGGTCGGCAAACTGCGGCTCGCGAGCCACATGCAGCTCTTTGGCCCCTTGAGTGTGGCTCTTCCACAAAATACCACGGCCTGGGCGAGTCTATTTTGAAGAAGTGGCGTTAGAAGTTTAAGTTTAAAAAATTTGGCTCTCAAAAGAAATTTCAATCGTTGTACTGTTGATATTTGGCTCTGTGGACTAATGAGTTTGCCGACCACTGACCTAAAGGATACACATGGATAATCTTTTGAGAGAAAAGTCTCAGAATGTCCACGTAAGAATGAAAACAGTACAAAACAATTACCAATGCAAAAATCAACATTTCCTATACATTTCCAATGCATTGACTTGACTGAGCTCACTTCTCACATAAACTCACAGCAGCGACTAACGTGATTTCTGTTTCAATTGCCAGAAGTAGTCAAGAGCACAAATCAGATGGAAAGGAAGGTGGGTAAGGAGACACTGAGCATGTAAGTCACAGGTGAGTGGAAGCAGGTGTTAACAAAACGGTGCCTAGTCAGCGAGGGGCAGCTCTCAATAGAGGGAGAGGGAGAGAGGAGAGAGGAGCACCGTCTCCCAGCGTTCCCTGCAGACCTGTCCACATGGCCACCGGAAGAGCACACCGTGCTCGGTAACACTGCTCGGACTGCAGCGCCTACCAGCCTGTTTCTCACTGAACGCTGCTTTTGCTCAGTGAACAACCTTAAACATAAACATCGCATCTTGATTTTTCAGACTATGTGTAGAATGTACTCTTATAAGTGGAACTGCTGGGTCAAAGGGTATGTGCATTTTAACGATGGCAAAGATTGCCAATTGTCCCGAAAATTAGCACCATTGTGCCCCCAATGTGTACGGGAGTGCTAGTTCCTCATACCTTTCGTAGTCCAGTGTATTAGCCAACTCTTTAATCCTCTCCAGTGGAAAAAGAAATGTTTCTCATTATTGATCGAATCGCCGTTGTTTAATTTGTATGACACTGAGCATCTTTCCATGTGGAAGCGGTTTTGTTTGTGTGCTGAGACCTGCGTGGTCTTGCTCTCTGCTCAGCTTCCTATTAGCTGGCACAGGTGGCCCTTGCCCCGTATGGAGGCGGTCAGTATGCTGACTCCCTCTCTGTGGCTGGAGCCAGCATCTCAGGTTTAACACGCCCATCGTGTGATTCAGACACTCACAGACTCTGAGACCCACTGTATTCAGGAAAGTAGACTTCATCGAAAATATGTTGCTAATCTTCCTTCCCAGCTGTCATTTGTCTCATGATGTTGTTGTTTATTTTTTCTGGACAGAAATTTTAAATGTCTGTGCAGTCAAATTTAACAAACTTCTCCTGTTTAGTATCCCAGCTTGGGATCATCCTTAGAAAATTGTTTCCTCCTCTGAGATTATTAAAAATTCTCCTGTATTTCCACTTTCATTCTTTATGTTTAAATAGTTGCTACACTAATCTGATTTATTTCTGCATCTTGAAATTGTTGGTATATTTATACAAATTCAAACACTTGAAAAGATGGAAGAACAAAACAAGAGATGCAGTGTCATCTGTAAACCCACCGGAGAGAATAAAAACATATACAAACACTTGGTTGTCGTGATTCCTGGGAAATTTAGGTTCTTTTCAAAATCTAGGTCACCCATCATTTCTAGCATCCAGCCTTCCCACCCTCCTTTGCTGGCGGACCGCACTAAGATTAAGATCGCGATGCCCGTTTTGCATTCTGTGGTCCCTCATTCTTCTGTGGTCAGGAACCCAGTGAACACCAAAGGGGCTCAAAAGAGGAGCACGCTCTTTCTGTCAGCGCCCGGGACTCTCCCAGGCCAGGAGGCAGGGGCTGCCCACGGGTCTCCTGTGAGCAGCGGCCAGAGGGGGTGGCTGGGGGTGGAGTTGAGAAGATGAGGCCAAGTGCATACAAAAGGAAAGTGCCACAGAGCTGGCTGCTGGATCCGATGGGGGACTGAGAGCGCCTGGCTCTGGGCCGGTCCAGAGACCGGGACATGCTCCTTTTCCCCTCTGCTCAGCATCATCTGAGGATAAACTCCAAAATCAGAAGTCACAGGAGATACATTAAACACCGTCAAAAATAAACTTACACATGATCTCAAATTGCTCTAATAGTGTGATCTTGGACCTTTTATTTACTTTTATCAGTAAACAGAACCTAAAGATGACATCCGAAGGAGAGCTGCCCCTCCAAGGACTCCGCAGCCCGAGTTGTGGGGAGTGTGGGGACCCCAGCTTCAGAAGTGAAGGGGGGAGAAAAAGAGAGAGAGGACTCGTGTGCGTGTGCGTGTGCGCACTAAGGCCTGCTACAAAGTTGTGTTCTCTTTCTCAGAAAAACAATCACTTTCCAAACATGAATTAGCTTCAGAAAATACTGCACAAGCTCCTTCCATACTAAGTGCTCGTCTCCTTCACCTCCTGGTTTCCGGGACGAGAGCCGAGCGGCAGGCACCAGCAGGAGCCGCCCGGGCTGAAACCGCACCGTCACGAAGGGCGGGAGTCCCGCCGTGTTTCAGGAGTAGTATTCCCGGTCGGTCATACAGCATTCACATGTCACCAGCTTCATCTAATGGTGGACATGCACAGACACAAACATCAAAAATGTGAAAACCAAGCCTCGCAGCGAAGGATACGACCCAAAGCTCCGCCTTATACCACCGCGGGCTGTGGGCTGACTCCAGGGGCTGGCGGCTGAGTGCCCAGGAGAGGGATGGAGACAGCCACACTGGCTGGTCTCCTATGGGACTGGGCTCTCCCTGCCGACACTGAGATCAGGGACTGGCCCGAATGACCAACCGGGAATACTACTCCTGAAGCACTGAGGCAAACTAGTCCCACAGCAGGAGGGCCACGCGCCCCGAGGCCGGCCCCTGCTCCCGCCACAGCAGACCGCAGCTGCCCGGACGTCCCGTCCACCAGTCTGTCCACTTGTTACAGTCTGCAGTCAGGGGATGTAGCTGACCAACCCTCTTGTTTACTGATACAATTAGAGCAATTTGAGATTGTATGTAAATTTACTTTTGATGGTGTTTAATTGGTTTAATGTAATGGCCCTTAATATTTCAGCTTTTAAATTGCTTTGTCAAACGGTTAAAAATCTATAGCTGTGCTGGTCAATACACTGGCCACTAGTCACGTGGGTTACTGAACTCTTGAAACGTGGCTAATTAAAATTGAGATATTCTGTAAGACTTAGCATGAAAAACGTATATATCTTATTAGTACTTGGTATCCTCCTATATAATAAAAAGGTAATATGCAAATTGACCATCACTCCAACACACAAGATGGCCACCCCCATGTGGTCAAAGATGGCCACCCCCATGTGGACACAAGATGGCCACCACAAGGTGGCCAGCAGGGGAGGGCAGTTGTGGGCGATTAGGCCAGCAGGGGAGGGCAACATATTGGGTTAAAGGAAACATATGAAAATTAATTTTACTTGTTAATTTTTCTTTTCTAATGTGACTACTAGGACATTTAAATTATGTGTGTTGTTCACACATTTTATTTCTCTTGGAGATACTGACTTATGGGAAAACACTTAACTGCACTGAGCAGAGAGTGGCAAGGAATCTTTCTTTCCTGAACTGGCCAGTGGCAAGAGCAAAGCAGGAGGGAATGAGAGGGCATTTATTCTGAGTCTTTACCTCATCAATAAAGGAGACACTTGCAAACCACATAATAAAAACTAAAACATTGTTTGAAATCAATTAAAAAATAAAGTCAATACTTATATGTGTGCATGCATACATTTACCTTGCTAGAGAACATTAGGAATTGTGACAACATGACAACTATCATCTTCCCTTTTGATGAAAAGCAGCTATTTTCCAAGAAAAATCATAACCAAAAATAACTAATGTCCTAGAAATCAGTTCAGCTTTTAAAGAGACATCTGCCCATTGCAAATACACATACCAGATAGACAGATAGATGGGTAGGTCTATAGACAGAGGACAGGTGCATCGATGGATGACGAAGGCCCAGCCCACTGTATACATGAGCACCGGGCGCAGTGTTTATCGGAACTGGAAGTTACAGATGGGCACCGGATGCTTTTTTAACTTAAAACAGCTGGCAAGCCACCATCTCACCACAGACAACCAAATGTTCCCTCTGTAACAAAGAAATTCTCATAGTGCAAAAGTTTACTGTATTTATTTTGGGGGTAAATGATTATTTTTGTCTAAATCAATAGGTTAATTTCCAATATACTAATATACCAACTATGGCCACAAAACCAGAAGAATGTACAATGTTTCTATTTTCTCGGATTCACTCTCCTTTCAATAAAAGAGCCTCCATCATTTTAGTTTAATTTTCAGTGAGCTGTGCAGGCCTCAGGGCAGAGGTAGGGTCCACCCTGGAACACTCGGCTCCTGGCGGTGAAGGCCTGTGCACAGGGTGTGCACACCTGACATCAATGGGGAGGCCCGCGCACCACTGCCCACTGCCGAGAGCGCCGGCCTGCTGGCACAGCTGCAGAGGGACGCCACAGCGTGGCACTGATGGAGGTGGCTTCGGTATCTTTCTTAGGAACAACTCTATCGAGGCTCTAACGAGGAAAGATTCTGGAGGCTTCTACGTAGCCGTGCACACAGAACTGCCATGTGCAGATGGGACCGAGGCATGCCCAGCAAGGCTGACCCCTGCGCTCCCCGCCCTGTCGCCCGCACCACTGTCCCCACCACAGACTGAGGGCGGGTGGGGTGGGATGAGGAGCTTCTATTCCTGTAAGACGGGCTGTGTGCGGGCTTTCTGTGCCGGAGCCCACAGGGCCTCCCCATGTCCAGAGATAGAACTGTTGACAATGTGCAATTTCAGACCACAACCAACAGAATAGTGTTATCCCCCCACAAACCGGTTCCATTTTTTCTAACGTTCTTCTCCCCTTTCCTCTCCCTCCCCCTCCCCCTCTTGGAAGCCAAATGCGGTGGAGGGAAGTGCCTTTGATTGATCTGGAATGTACATGCTCGGTCCTTGATTGTTATCTAGAGCATCTTCATGAAAATTTTAAAAGTTTTTAGCTCAAAGCAGAAAGGACTTCCTGTGCTCACTCCACCTTCTCAAGGGAACGGGCTGTTCACAAGATGACAGGGGGCCGTAATGAGCGATTCCTAAGGACGGGAGCTGAGCGCCCCTGGGAGGATCCCACCAGGAGGTCCTTTTGCACCGTCAGTGGGTGGAACGCATCGTCCACGGAGCTTCCCGTTCAAGTCTCCCAAGCCCCACAGGACGTGAACTGGAGTTTTAAAGGGGAAAAAACAGCATTTGTCGCCGGGGTCTCAGGCCTGCTCCCACGCGGGAGAAGCCCGATGCTCTGCAAGCCCGCCCGGCAGCTGGGAGCTGGGAGCAGCCGCGGTCCTCCTAGGGACCACAGCCCACCAGCTGGAGGCGGGGGCAGCGCCCTGCGCGCATTCTGCTCCTGGGACAGGGCGGCAAGCAGGAGCGCATGCAGCGGCGAGGCTGTCCTTAAGAGACTGAAACAGGCGGCCAAGCCTCCCCAAGCCCAGAAGGGCTGCGGCTGGAGAGCGGGCTCCCCGCAGCCGCCACCATGCCTGCTTTTTCCTCACTCTGGACCACATCTTCTCAGGACTTGGATAAACCCATTAAATCGCCCACGTTCATAGAAACCCCTGGGCCACACCACAGGCTTTCCTAAAACACCAACTTCAGTTTTGGAAGAAACCCCAAATAATGTCAGTGGGTTTTTTAAAAAGAACTTGTTTTAAAGCAGGGTATCAAAATGTTCGCCTCCCGGAGGGTGCCCTCGCCACCTCCACCCAGTGTGTTGTGCTGACTCGCCCTCCCGGAGGCGGCCGTCCGCCCAGGGCGCACCCACAGCGGCCCGCGCGCAGGGCCGGCGCGGACGCAGGACGCCCCCGCCGCGCCGGGAAGCCCGTTACCTGAGGAAGGGCGGCTGCTCCGGGCTTCTCCGCGCTCGCCTCGCCCGGACGGACGGCAGCAGCGGCCGCGATCCGGCTCCTCCCGAGGCAGGCGGGGCGCGCACTCCCCCGCAGCCGTGACGACGCTGTCAGCTGCTCGCCCGCCGGCGCCCCCCTCGCTCCTGCGCCCCGTGCGCCCCGCGGTCCCGGCCCCGCGCACCTGCCCGGCGCTCTGCGCTCCGGCGCCGCCCCACCAGCGGGGCGGGCGGTCCCAGCCCGCAGCCCGGCCTTCCTCCTCCGCTGCGATCTCCGGCTTCCGCGCCGCCGAGCGCCGGCTGCCGCCAGGCTGGTCCTGCGTAAATGGCGCCGGCTCTCCACCAAAGAGCTCCCAGGCGCCACCTACTGCCCGCTTCTGGGATGGGCGGCAGGGCTGGAATTCTCTGAGATCTCAATGAATTAAAATGCTTTCATTGAAAGTGCGCCAGGTTATTTCGTTTTAGGTCGTTCACGTTGCCCACTATAATTACCACTAACCACATAAGCCTTTCTTTCCGTGTCCCGATGCCAGATTGAAACCCCACGCAGTTAGCAGGCGGACGAAATGGGGCCGTGCCCGATAGCCGCTGCTCCGTGCACACGAGTACATTGTAATTGGAGGGACGTGACACAACCACCATTGGCGACCCCAGGCCAGAATTCCCTTTCCACCGAGTAGTTTCGCATGGTTGTTTCAAGGAAATGACCGGGTTTATTTTCTGACATTGATAAACAATTTTGTCCAAGAAGTATTGGTCAAAAACAGGTGAATCAGCAAGAAATAAGATTTATGACTAACAATTCTGTGCCGACATTTTAAAGATGCTTGCCTGTAACACTGATCCGTAAATTTAAACTACGGGTTTGAGGAAATATTTCCTCCCTATTATAACTTATTATTTTTAATACTACCAAATTTGCTAAGGGTTGAGCAATATTTAATATTTTATTGATTTTAAATTAGATTTAGCTCATCAAAGCCCATTTACCTGTTCTAAAACTGTTTTTGAATTTCTGTATCATTACAAATAGCATTGTCCTTTGATGTTAATTTCCAAAGTACATTTCTACCCTGTTACTCGGAGGAAATACTTGTCTTTAAAATCTAACTCAAGAATGATCATAACAACCAGTAGCTTTATTTTGCTTACTAACTCTCCCCGATGCTGACCTTGCAGCTATGGCCATTGGGAAGGAAAAGAATTCACCGTTTTGTCTGTCATTTGAGACCACCAGCGGCAAATCTAACGAATGATGCCGGGAAGCAGTGGCCTCTCTCTGCCCATCTCCTCTTCCTTTCCAGTGGCGGGATGGCCCCTGGGAAAGCGTCCAGAGCAGGGTCCAGACACACTGGGAAGGCTCTGGGCTCCCTGCCACCATTTCTGGAATCTGAAACGACCATCCAGACTAACAAATCAGGATGTTTTCCATGACAACCCAAAATATAGGTTACCCAGTTAAATGATAAAGTGGAGGTTGAGGACTAACCAGAGAAGGGTGAAAAATTTAAAGAGCTAAAAATATTGAGCTGGGGAATGGGAAGGAGCTGCGAGGAGGGGGGGGGGGGGGGAGAATGGGAGATATCTATAATACTATCCTATCTATAATACTATCCTATCTAATAAAAGAGTAATATGCAAATTGACCATCACCCCAACACACAAGATGGCTGCCCCCATGTGGACACAAGATGGCCAGCAGAGAAGGGCAGTTGGGAGGGACCAAGCCTGCAAGGGAGGGCAGTTGGGGGTGATCAAGCCTGCAGAAGAGGGCAGTTAAGGGTGACCAGGCTGGCAGAGGAGGGAAGTTTGGGGTGACCGGGCCTGCAGGGAAGGGAAGTTGGGAGGGACTCAGGCCTGCAGGGGAGAGCAGTTTGGGTGGGGGGGGGGGGCAGGCCTGCAGGGAAGGGCAGTTGGAGGGAACCCAGGCCTGTAGGGGAGGGCAGTTAGGGGAAATCAGGCTGTCAGGGGAGCAGTTAGGCATCAATCAGGCTGGCAGGGCAGTGATTAGGTGGTAATCAGGCTGTCAGGCAGAAGCAGTTAGGGGCAATCAGGAAGGAAGGCAGGTGAGCAGTTGGGAGCCAGCAGTCCTGGATTGTGAGAGAGATGTCTGACTGCCCGTTTAGGCCCGGGATCGGGCCTAAACGGGCAGTCGGACATCCCTCGAGGGGTCCCAGATTGGAGAGGATGCAGGCTGGGCTGAGGGACACACACCCCTGTGCACGAATTTCATTCACCGGTCCTCTAGTCAACAATAAAAACATATTAAAAACAGAAATTAAATGTTCAACAACATAAAAAATAATAAAAATATTGAAGGCAAAAAGCCAGTTCTAGCCCAGATCTAGTAGGGAGCAAGAATCTGGAGTGGGTGAAGGGCACCAGTTCAATTCTGCAAATTACACATTATGGGAGAAGCCTGCGTTTTGCCACATATGATGAGTATTTGTTCTAGAAAGAGAAGCAGGGCCCAGGGCCCATTTACACAGGAGCAATGGACTGAAATGGTCTGTCTGCCACTCCCCCAGCTCTGACTGCATCGGCCAGAGGAGCAGCGTGCTCCCGGGACCTCATCGTCAGGTCAGATTGAATAAGATCCCAGGACACACCGAGGCCTGTTGGGGTGAGAAGCTCCAGGCGAGTGTCTTTCACACTCTGCCCTGATTCAGAACCACCCGGCGGGCTTGTTAATCCCGCAGCTGGGCCAGGACCCAGGTTTCCTGATTCAGCAGAGCTGGGGCTGGGCAGGATGTGTGACCCACCCCAGGCCGGCGGTCCTGCTGAGGCTGCTCGCAGCAGCACTGAGCTGGCCACCTGGGTGCAGAGACGGCTCCTGTGCGAATGTGCGCGGGGAAGCGGGCACAGCATTCCTCTATATCCCAAAGCAGATTGCAATGGACTCAGCCAACCCAGCGTCCTTCACTCCGAGGAGGCTGTGTCCTTCTCCTGACTCACACGTGTGCCCACGGTCTTTGGGGGAGACCATAAAAGGAGCCCCTCACCTGCGTTCCCTCTTTGCTCTCCTGACCTGGGGTTCTGCGAGCTCACACGTGGTCTCTATGCAAATCAGAAAAAGGACCCTCGCGGGGGACCCCCTCACTCTCTCTCCCCCTCAAGACAGAGCACGGTCTGAGGGTCAGAGGACCCTTTGTGCAAAGAACTTCCTTGGGAGAGGCACTGCCCACTCCAGGTTCAGCTGGGTGAGAGGGCGCCTGCGGAGCCCGCCCCTCTCTCGGGCTCTGCTGGTCACCCTTGAGTGTTACCCAACGGCATCGCCAAGCACGCCAGCCCTGCTCCTCCCCCGGGACCGCATGATCCACGTGAGAGCCAGCAGCTCCTTCTGGGACCTGGCCCCCAGGCCCAGAGCGTGCAAACACCATCCAGGGAGAGGCAGAGCGGAGACAGTAGGAGAGCCCTGCTCGGCTACTGAGCAGGCAGACACACAAGAAAGACGGCTGAGAGGCAGACACACACCAAAGATGCTTCTGGTCCTGCACCTTAGTACTTGTCTATTCAATCAAATTCTAAGAGTTATCACATAAGGGGCGGGGGGGGGGGGGGGAGGACACCCCATTTCCCAGCAGTCTTGTCAGCAGTCAGGATGTCCTCCTCCAGGACTGGCCATGACCTTCTTCTTCCCGCCTCTATCTTCTCCCCACGGAGCCACTCTAGTCTAATTGCTGGGTGGGCCAGACCCTCCACACTAAGATCTTGACCCTAAAATGCAAGAAGCTTTTCACATCTACTTGGAGAAAAGAAAGCCCAGGCCCAAGAATAGAAGGGCTCCCCGCAAAAGGGAAAGAAAATGCAATTTGTCTTTGGATTTTGTCCCTGAGTTCACTGGCCCCAAATCAGAGCTCTGAAGTTTGGTGGGCCCTTCAGAGATGCCCCAGCTGGCGCGCAGCACTGGGCCAGCCCCACATGTGTGCTGTGCCCCGGGCCCTCTCTGAGCGCCATTCCCAGGACAGGCGCCTGCTGAGAGCCTCCAGCAGCAACACTGCGGCCACTGGGGCACGGGACTCAGCCCCATGCGTGTGTCAGTGTGTAGTGCTCCCCGCACCCACTTCCGTAGCCAAGGACGATTGGTAGAGAATGGCATCAATTTGACGTGAATGAAGAACCTGAGAGCAGGCCTTTCTGCAGAGAATAAAGGTTGTGTGTTACTCCGCTGGTTTTGACCCTGATTCTGCATGTTTAACCACCCCTGCAGGCCTACCCACTGCACCAGGAGGCATTGCCTTTTCTCCCTCCCCATCCTTGATGCCACGTGCACCCCGCAAGGATGGGGCGCCACACTGTCTATTTGCTTTTAATCTTTCAGCTCAGCAGGCCCACACAGAGCTGCCAGCTGTTTTCTGTCATCTGAGAGTTATGTTATCCCTGTTTTATCTAAGGCTGACCTAGTTCTCTTGCTCGACTAACATATGAACAAATGCAGACAGATGCTACATCCATAAGATGCAACTTGGTAAGCTCTTACTGCTCTGCAGGTCCCTGGGTCCCGCCCAGCAGACCCCTCCTGTCCTCCTTCCCCAAACATCCTGTATCCTGTGGAACATGGGCCTTATTCATCACGTTCCTCTGAACCCTAAACTGCTTTGTGCAAGACTCTGCCACTTTGCCACAATTCAAAGCTGACGCCTCTGCAGTCCTCCCTTCTCCGGTAGCATCTCATGCAGACTTCCATCTCATGCCCCAGCAACTCCTCAGCTCAATGAGCGGGCCCTTCCGAGACATAGCTTCCCCTCTGGCTACACATCCTGCTTCCTGCTGGCTTGTAGCACGTTCTTCCTTCTGAGGGGGTTTAGAGATGAGAGAGGCAGTTAGGGCAGGGTCCCTGGGAAAGGGATGGGTGTGTGAGGGGCAGAGCCAGCTCCAAACCACCAGAATGTTTATCTCACCAGCACAGAGGGAGCAGAATGCTACAGGGGGAGGAAAGGGGAAGTGCTGGGTAGGCTTAGAAGCTTTGAAACTGACACCAGGCAGGAAGGGGGAGATCGGCCAATTGGGAAAAAGCACGAGGGGACATAAAACGAGGAAGGGTCCAATTAGAAAGTAGCATGAACAGACAAAGAGGCGGCAGCATTTATAAACCCTGAGACAAAGAGACTTCACGGGTTACCATTTTGGGGCCCCTCCCCAGGCGGGGGTTTGTATATGCTTGCAATAAATGTCCAGGCTTTTGCATAAAATCTTTTAGTCCATGATTTTTAGTCTTCAACTTTGTGGGACAAGAACCCGGAATAAGGACTCCGGCTTGCCGTTAGGGGTAACACTTTCATCTTGCCATCTTTTGGGTCATCTGCCACCTCCGCTCCTTTGGGTCTGGAGGTCTTCCTCTCCACCGGATAGAGCGCCCCTTGAAATGCCCCGCTTTCTCCCGCCCCCCGTGCCTTTATCCTCCTCTCCGCCCCAGAGCTGAGAATCCTGCCCAGCCTTTATGTGGCTCACAAAGCTCTCATGATGTGGCAGCTTGCAGTGTCCCAATTCCATCTCTGGCCCTCTTCCCTCTGCTCCCAGGAGCCAGCCAAACTAGCCTTTTCTCCGTTCCCTAAATGCACCAGCGCCTCCCTCCACTGTGCTTGCCATCAGCTCTGTGGGCTCATCGGGCCACGCTCATTCCACGCATCTCTGCCTCACCTCTGCTCCTGAGTGCACTGTCCACGAGAGGCCTTCCGTGGGTGCCCTGTTTAAGGGTGATTTGCCTCTTGGTGTGGGTGAATTGTGGCCCCTCCCAAAGGGTACGGGAGGACCATCCCCCAGTCTTCAGACACGTGACCTTATTTGAATACAGGGTTATCACAGAGATATTTGGAGAAGATGAGGTCATATGGGAGTAGAGTGGGCCTTTGAAATGACTGGTATTCTTTTAAGAAGAGGAGAAGAGATGCGTGGAGGAAGGCAGCCCTGTGGTGATGAAGGCAGAGGTCGGAGTGACAGACACACCTACAAGGATCACCAGCAAACAGCAAAAGTTAGAAGAGCGGGAAGGATTCTCCCCAAGCTTTCAGAGGGAGCTGGCCGGCAACAGCTTGAAGGATTGCAAACTCCAGCCCCAGAATCCCGGGTCCAGACTCCCAGCAACAAATCCCCTGAGCCCCAGTCCCTTCCTTATTTTGTTATGGATTCTGCCTCCTTCATAGTCTACACCACAATTAGTCTCCATTTTCTCTTTGTTGACTAGTCATATAGTTTTCATTAATGTTATTGTGTGAGAGAGAGAGATTTGTGCTTTGAGAGAGAGATATTTCCAATTCTAGCATTCTTACGTAACTTTAAATATATAGGGATGACCATTAGCATTGTACGAGATTTAATGCCATCTGGTCTATGGCTTAGGAAGAGCAACTGCGGCAAAACTACTCGCATGAAGGAAATGAAGGAGAGGCACGTGCAGAACTGATGCCCTGTCTTCGTTTATTGTGGCTTTATTCTTTCACCCAACCATGAAAAATTCTAACTTAACTTGCTATAGCGAGAACAGGGGAAGAAATCTTCAGTTCACCAATCACTCTTGCTGCAATCACTAAGCTCAGGCGGCTGCTACCGCAGGAGAAACGGGCCGACGGGATGACACATGGCTGTTCTGCGGAGATGTGCTCTTTCAAAGGGCAGTCCCACAGGTCTCTCAGTCCTGCGTGCAGGAGAGGTTCCAAAAGAACAAAGAACAACGGGCGCCAGAGGGCCTTTATCTAAATGTCACTCGTAAGCTGGGTAATGAGAATTGAAGGAGTTCCATTGGAGATAATAAACCAATTTTTGAGAGAGAAGATGAAGTAATTAATTATTCAACTTCATTTCCACAAGCCACATTCATCCTTAGCTGTTCAAGTAGGAAGCAGGCTGCACACTGCACTCCCAAGCACCTTCTTCAATAAGAAACCAGCTGTATGTAGTTCAATTCAGGAATTCTGAGTGTGCGGGTCGGTGGTTCCTGGCAGACACTTGTAGGCACAGAACCACCTCTGGGCAAGGCAGGGCCCTCCCCTCCCCCTGCTGGGATGCTGGTAGATGCACAGCCTGTGGTTCCAGCAAGGTCCCGCTGGGCCAAACAGCAAGCAGAGGTGGGCCCTCGGATGCAGCACAGGGAGCTTCCCACCAGAGGCATCATGGGCTGGCTTCCCCACCTGCCCTTGGGAAAACCTTGCTGGAGGGAGGAGTCTTGGAATTAAACTGGGTAAGAATTTTCCTTTGGTTTTGCAGCATCCTCCCAGGTTTGCTGGGAGCGGGTGGGGGTGGAGGGGTAGGGGAGTGGGGGGGTAGAGGGGGAGGGAGGCGTCACAGTATTTGGAGAAGCCCTGTGGTTGGAGCACAGCGGAAGTTTCCGGAGCCAATGACCAGGAATATCCCTCTTTGCCAGTTCACCTGTAGTTTACCTTCTGTAAGGCTTAATTTCCGAATGTATACTAGATGATGTCCATGTTCTCTTTTAGTTCCAAACTTAGTTTTGTTTTTCAGAACAATAGATTTGATCAATTGAAGGGGGAACAAATCATAGGAGCCTAAACGGCAAGGCAGGCATGGCCTGTCGGTAGGGTGGCCCTGCCTTGAGCCCTGGCTTCTCTCTCTGCTGAGCCGCCTCTAGATGTGACGTTCCACCCCGAGACCCCCATAAACTCATCCCAATTCCTTTCTAAACGTGTAATTAAATTATTGGGGTGATAATGGAATTGTACACTTGAAACCTATACAAATTTGGGGGCTTTGAAGGATGTGAAACCTGAGGCCTCCTTTCAATTCAACAGGACCAAGTTGGCTGCATCTGCCTGGACATTTTGTTGTTGTTGTTTTGTGTTTTGTTTTCAAAAATCCTACTGCATTAGTCATGTTTCCTCAGACATAGAACCCCTGAGGGGTGTGTGTGTGTGTGTGTGTGTGTGTGTGTGTGTGTGTGTGTTCATTACTGCCATGCGCTGCATAACGACATTCCCCTCAGTGACAGAATGCATACAATGGCGGTCTTGTCAGGGGCAGAAATAGAATGTTGGGGACCAACTATAATTGTAAGAAATGTTACTCATGCTCAGCATGTTTTGTTCTGATTAAAGAAGGCACATTCCAACCTGGCTGGGGGCTCACCTGGGCATGCGGGCCATCCTCCCCATCGGAGCTGCCTGTTCTCATGGAAAGGTTAACAGCCTTGTTGCAGAAACCAGAGCCAGAAACCAGAGCCGCCAGCCCTTTGAAGAGCCCAGGCTTTGCATACCCACAGGCTTTTGCAAATTTCCAGCTGCATTACTTGTTAACTGGCCTTTGGCTACCCTTTTGCCTCCTTCCCCATGTAATCTTTGTTCTTCTACCCGATATAAATAGCTGACACGGGAGGGGCGGGGGCGGTCAGAGCAGATGTTTGTGGATGACCTGCTGCTCCCACTCCGCTGGCCCGGCCTGGCGGAGGCTGCTGGTGCTGGCCCTGGGCGAGGGAGCCTCTCGGCACTCACTCCCCGGGAGCGGGAGCGAGGCTGCGAGTGCTGCTGCGAGGCGCTGGGCGTGGGGAAGCTGCAGAGAAGCTGATGGTGAAGGAAGGACCAGGGAGCTCTGCCCTGAGGATGGAGCCGCCCTTCCAGGCGGCGCCGCGGGGAGCACCTGGACGCGGGGAGGCCAGCGCCAGGGCCCGGCTTCCAGGAGCAGAGAACAGTCTTGCTCGGGGCCACGGCGGGGCCCCAATGGAGACCCGTGTGTCTGGCACCTTGAGACCCGCCTTCACGCGTGTCAGTGACACGCACGCCCGTGACCCGCAGAGCAGTGAGCCTCCTGGTGGCCGGCTCCTCCCCCAGAGGCCCCTCACGTCCAGGCGGCGCCATGGGGAGGGCCGTGTGGGGAGGACACCTTCAGGAAGTGCTCACTGTGGCACGTGCCCTTGTCGGTGCTCTCCATCCCCAAACCCAAGTGGTGGCATCCTCTCAGCCGCCTTTCCCGCCAGGAACGCCGGGAGGTGCAGCCTTAGCGTGTGCCTGGGCCGCCTGGGCCTGGCTGTGCGCAGCCGAGGGAGGACGGGTGCCATTCCAAAGGGTGACCGCGTCCACGCTGCACCCAGAGCCTCGCTGTGAGCCCCCGCGAGTCGACGGCTGTCACTCGGGGAAGACACAGGGTTCGTCAAAGGACTTGCCAAGCACGAGGGGCTGGCAGCTCAGCAGCTGGCGAGAGGCCAAGGGCTCCCCTGGGCGTGGAGGGGGTGGCCCGAGGAGCTCCTGGCGGGGGTCCTGGGGAGCTGACGGATGAGGAGCTGTGGGACCTGGAGCAGGAACGCAGGGCTGAGAAGAGACGGGAAACGGAAACTGCGGGGGAAGGAAAAGAAGATCCCCAAGAAAACGCCAGTGAAGCGTTTACAGGAGCTCTGCAGACTCCGCCAGCTCCGGGACGTTTGGAAACATGAACCCCAACACCAAAGGTTTTCCCCGATGGAGAGGGATGTCCATGGAGCATTACATGCTTGCAACCTAATCTGTGATTAAAGAGCAAGACAAGTGACCCATTGTGGTCATAGTTCTGACAGAGTGACACCTGCTTCCCCAGGAGACCTCAGGCCGGTCCTCCCAGAGGGGCTCCCGGAGGGCACTGCTGTCCCAGGAGACCACAGCCCGTGGCTGTCACTGCCCCTGGACACTCCCAGGACGAGATGTGGAGATGGAGGCAGTGGCATTTGAAGTATGGTAGCAACCACACTTAGGTAAAAACTGCTGTTTGAATTTTAACCCTGCTATTCTGGCTTCTGCCAGCACTTACTTGCTTGGACAATAGGGTGGTTACCTCAGCTTCCAGACTGAGGCCTGGAGACTCACAGAGGTAATGTTCCTGTGCCTGTGGACCAGGACTGCAGGAGATTGATTCCCACTGACTCAGTAGCTCCAGGAGTAGAAACTGTAGATAACCTTTAGAGCTTACTGAGTCCGCTTGGGTCTGCTTCTGTAAAAACCTGCTTTCCCAGCAGGACAAAGGAAAATTCTTGTGGTCTAGACCTTTGAAAGGACTGCCTACACCTGGAACGGGGCGGTCGTGAGGGTGGACTCCACCTGCATGTGGTGCCCTCGCAGCCGTCCTGGCCAGTTCAATAAATCCTTGCCTGCTTTTTAAATCAATTAGCAGCCTCCGGTGGTCTTATTCTGACTCCAGGGTTCGACCCCACAACAGCATTGATGGTCCTGACCCTGCGTGGGCCTAGGCTAGTGCATGTGTTCATGTGTTCGTGTCTTAGTGTTTAACAAAAAAGTTTAACAACTGAAAAGTAAAGCGACAAAATAATTTTAAATAGAAAAAAGCATATAGAATTAGGATTTAAAGGAAATGTTTTTGTACAGCTGTGCGACGCATTTGTGTTTAAGCTGAGTGTATGACAAAAGAGTCAGAAAGTTAAAATTGGAATAAAATAAAAGAGTCCCAGGAAGCTGAGGTGAGTTTGTTATTGCAGAAAGGAAGGCGTTTTCATAAGCTTACTGTAGGTGAGTGCGCCGTGTTTGCAATGTCTGCAGGGATGCACAGCATGTCCTAGGCCTTCACTCTCCTCACCACTCACTCAGACTCACCCAGAGCGCCGCCAGTCCTGGTGAGTGCATCATTTTTATCTGTCACGTGTTTACTGTGCCTTGTGTGTATTTAGATATGTTTAGACACACACAACACACTTACCATTGTGTTCCAGTTGCCTGCGTGTTCAGGAGAGTAACACGCTGTATGGTTTGTATGTTAGGAGCAATAGGCTAGACCGTACAGCCTGGGTGTGTAATGGGCCGCGCAAAGATGGTGTGTGAGGTGCACGCTGTGGCGTGTGCATGAAATTGCCTACTAATGCATTCTTCAAACAAAGCTCTGCTGTTAAGAGATTACAACTGTAAAAGGAATTGGCTCACATAATTATGGAGACTTCTGTCCCAAGGTATGTGCTTGGCAGGTTGAAGACTAAGGAGCCAATGTTGTGGTTACAGTCTGAACGCCAGCAGGCTTGAGACCCAGGAGGACCTGAAGTCAGGAAAAGCCGAGGTCCCAGTTCAAAGGCCACCAGGCAGGAGATCCCTCTTAACTGAGGACGTCAGCCTCCCTCCTCTATTCAGGCCGCCAGCTGATGGGAGAGGTCCCCACACTGGGGCGGGCATCTGCTCACACGGTCCACCAGGTTCAAATGTTAATCCATCCAGAAACACCCTCACAGGAACACCTGGAGTAATGTTTGACCCAATGTGTGGGCACTGTGTGGCCTCGTCAGGTTGACACATACAATCACACGCACCGAAGGGTTAGTAAGAAAAGACAACGCGGGAGTGGGGAGAGTCGGAGGACCATCAGAGCGTTGGGTACAGGATGGGCGATGGGCCCGGATGGCCGAGGGCAGATGCAACTTTGAAAGAGGCCCTGGAGCAGAAGGACAAGTTTCTCTCTGTGGTGACTCCAGGGTCAAGGGTATGAAGAAGGAGTGTGGAGAGGAGGAACCTACACCAAAACAATTAATGGAAAAAAACCAACAACAAAAAACAAAACACACCTCTGGCCAAGGGTTGAAAGGACCAGCTTTCACTGCTCGGAGGTGGAGCAGTGAGCCAAACCCCAGGATAAAGGCAAGGAAGCAATCACAGACAGAGTGATCTCCCTGGCACGGACCCAGTCTGAGTTGGTGCCCAGAGTAGCTCCTCCTGGACGGACTGGGCACCCTGGAGGAGCCCGCCTGCCCCTGTGGTCCTCGCCCAGGCCGTGAAGTGAAGCCTGGCCGTTGACCTGCGCTGCCCACAGTCCTAGCGCTGTGGCCAGCTCCCTTGTCCGCAAGGATATGAGGAAGGCCGGGACGACCACAGGAAGCACCGTACAGATCGCCCGGCTCCCATTGATAATAAAAACGCTGTCAGCATAACAAAGCCCAGCGGGCAGCCCGGAGCATGAGGCCCTGGAGGAAATGCTCTGTCCTTTCCATTCTCCAGAGGTCAAGCACAATCACCGTCACCTCTCCCCCGTGACACTAACTCTGGACACTGCCCTCAAGGGATGCGGTGTGAATAGCAGGTCAGAGGTGGGGTCTCCGGGCACTTGTGTGAAAGAGAGAGGTCCTCAGTGCCTTGCGCGTTTTCCTGAGATCTGCTGACTGTCTGCGTGATGAGAGCGGACAGCGCGGCCGGAGCAGAGCCGCCTCCTTTGCGTTCGGTGCAGCCTCCTCTCACCGGGTCGCTTCCATTCCTGGCTTCGGCTCCGTGTTACCTTTTCCATCGATGCACACGATTCTCATCCTGACAGCACGGGCTCCAGGATGCCATCTGTGCCATGCCAGTCCTCGCGCTCAGCAGCCTTTGCCAGCTCTGCCACCATTCCCAGCATTCAGCTGTCTCAGATGTCATTCCTCAGTACACGCGGCCTCCCCTGCCTCCTGGACAGCCTGATTCTCAGGGCGAAGGACATGCCGCGGGTTACCGTGTCCTTTGCACCTGCCACCCTCACCTCAAGGCTGCATTCCAGCCCGGGGCACAGCATGCCCTGCACGTTGGCAGAACTGGACCGCTCCTTGGCGTGGCGTTTGTGGGAGGCCTGATCCTGCACGTGACATGACCTGACATGACGCGGATGTGCTGTTTCCTGTTCTCACACGTCTGCTCCGAGAAACTCCGAGAAAACACTCTCCTGAGTTTGGGGTCTGTCACTCTCCAAGTTCTCTTGGCTCTTGAACTAGTTAGCACCCCTAAATGATGGGCTTCCCTCGCCGCGGGCAGCATGATGTGATGCACTGTGTGCATCCTGGGCAACTTCATTTTCTCTCCCTCCTCTCTGTGAGCTTCATCTGCAGGGGTCTGGGCGTGATTCATTTTACTTCTGAATGACGTGCCTCTCTTAATATTTATGACTAATTTGCTATTGCAAACAATGGCTATGTGAACGCTTTTACACATGCCACCTGACAAGCGCAGGGACTGGCCCTCCCTGGAGTGACACTGCTGGCAGCTCAGTCTTCAGCTCCACTCAAGAGGCCCAAGGTGTTCCCAAACAGTGGCGCCACCTCCTGGTGCGCAGGGCCTGAGTGCAGGCTGTGCCACACCCACTGACTGCTGGGTTCTCTTCATTTCTTTCAGGTCTGGTGAGTGAGAAATGCATCAAGCTGCTTGCTTCATTGATTACCAGTGAGTCTGGGCATTTAAAATATATGTTTAAAAATATATATATATTTCCCCCTTGTAAATAGACTCTAGATCACTGGCACATGATGCTTTTCTCTTTTGATTTTAAAGATTTCATATTTATTTATATATTTTTGTAGGACCTAGAAATTGCACAAGCTTTTATTTTGTTATTCAATTAGTGACATTCAATATTACTTTATATTAGTTTCAGGTGTGCAACATACTAGTTAGACAATCATATAATTTACAAAGTAATCACCCCAATATTTCCAGTACCCACCTGGCACCAGATGTAGTTATTCCAATATTATTGCCTATATTCCTTCTGCTGTACTTTACATCCCCATGACTATTTTGTAACTACCAATTTGTACTTCATAATACCTCACCTTTTTTACCAGCCCCACCCCCATCCTCTTTGGCAACCATCAGTCTGTTCTATGTCTTTGAGTCTGTTTTGGTTATGTTTGTTCATTTATTTTGTTCCTTAGATTCCACATATAAGTGAAATATATGGTACTTATTTTTCTCTGTCTGCCTTATTTCACTTGGCACAGTGGTTGACAAACTGCGGCTCGCGAGCCACATGAGGCTCGCGTGCTGCGGTTTGCCGCTCTGTTGACTAATGAGTTTGCCGACCACTGTGTAAGGCATTACCCTTACCCAGAAGCTTTGACTTCAGATTAAAGACATTAGTACATTATTAAAATGTTTTTAAGTGTTTTTCCCTAAGGCAGTGGTCGGCAAACTCATTAGTCAACAGAGCGGCAAACAGCGGCTCATGAGCCGCATGTGGCTCGCAAGCCGCCGTTTGCCGACCACTGACTTAGCATAATACTCTCCAGGTCCATTCGTGCTGTTGCAAATGGTAAGATTTAATTCCTTTTTATGATTGAGTAACATTTCATTGTACAAATGTACCACATTGTCTTTATCCAACTGATGGCCACGTGGGGTGCCTCCATATCTTGAATATTGTGAATAATGTTGCAATGAAAATAGGGGCACATAGGTCCTTTTGAATGAGTGTTTTGGGTTTCTGGAGACATGTAACCAGGAGTGGGTTTGCTGGGTCATAAGGCATTTTTAACTTTTTTAGAACCCTCCATGGTGGCTGCACCAATCTTCATTCACAACAGCCAAGAGGGTTCCCTTTCCTCCACACCCTCCAGCACTTGTTGCCTGTTGATTTAGTGATGGTAGGCATTCTGACAGGTGAGGTGAAATCTCATTGGTTTTAATTCGCATCTCTCTGATGATTGGTAATTCTGAGCATCTTATCATATATCTATTGGCCATCTGTATGTTCTCTATGGAGAAGTGTCTGTTCAGGTCCTCTGCCCTCTTTTTAATTGTATTGTTTGTTTGTGGTGTTGAGTTTTATAAGTTCTTTATAACTTTTGGATAGTAACACCTTATCAGATGAATCATTGGCAAATATGTTCCCCCAGTCAGTAGGTTGCCTTTTCATTTTGTTGGTGGTTTCCTTTGCTGTGCAAAAACTTTTTAGTTTAATATAGTCCCATTGGTTTATTTTTTCTTTTGCTATCTTTGCCTGAAGAGATATAACAGAAAAAAAAAATTGCTAAGAGACATGTCAGAGAATTTACTGCCTATGTTTTCTAGGAGTTTTATGATTTTGAGTTTTACATTTAAGTCTTTAATTCATTTTGAGTTTATTCTTGTACATGGCATAAGAAAGTGGTATAGTTTAATTGCTTTTGCATGTATCTGTCCATTTTTCCTGACACCATTTATTGAATAGACTGTCTTTACCGTGTTGTATATTCTTGCCTTCTTTGTCAAATGTTAATTGACTGTGTAGGAAAGGAATTATTTCTGGCTCTCTATTCTCTTCCATGTGACCTATGTGTCTTTTTATGCTCATGCCATGCTGGTTTGATTGCTACAGCCTTGTAGTATAGTTTGATATCAGATAGCATGATAGCACCAACTTTGGTCTTCTTTCTCAAAATTACAGTGGCTAATAATGGCAATAATCACTCTCCAATATATTATAAAAGTTAGTTATTTATCAGTTTGTTGCTTGGTATATCTCCCCAAAAAGAATATAAGCTCCTATTCTGTATTATTTTATAAGGTAAGCCAAGGGTCTAAAGCAGTGTCTAGTGTATAATAGGTGCTTATTAAATGTCACAAATTATTCTTACAGGTTTTAATTATCTACCATCTATTCTGTGCAGATGGCATATTTTAATGTCATGCCCTTAATGGACAGCTGCTTATATTGGTTGATTTTTGTAGTGAAAGCAGATGTATTGCAAACATTCTGAGATAAAAAATGACCACTTGGGGTAAACATTCTCATCCGCATACAAATATGCTATACTACCTCTCAACTTAAAGTCCTCCATCTACTACCTCCCTCCAGCTACCATCTTATTTCTCCAATCTATATTAATAATAGAGGAATATGCAAATTGTCTGGGATGCTGTCACAGTAACAGTAATGACTGAACAGCAGGCTGGCAGGCTGCATGGGGCAACAAGGCCAGCAGGGGGGTTAGTGAGGGACGACCAAATGACTGAACAGCAGGCTGAGTGGGGCGACCATGTCGGCAGGGGGGGCAGTTGGGGACAACCAGGCCAGGAGGGAGGCAGTTGGGGGTGACCAAGCTGGTAGGGGGGAGCAGTTGGGGGAGACCAGGCTGGCAGGGGAGGTTGGTAAAGGATGACCAGGCCAGTGGGGGGGGGGCAATTAGGGGCAACAGGCCAGCAGAGGGGGGCAGTTGAGGGCAACCAGGCTGGCGGGGGGGCAGTTAAGGGTGACCAGGCTGGCAGAGGGGGGAATTTTGGGGTGACCAGGCTGGCAGGGGGGGGGGTAGTTAGGGATGACCAGGCTGGCAGAGGGGCAGTTGGGGGTGACCAGGTCAGCAGTGGGGGCAGTAAAGGGCGACCAGGCCAGCGGGGGTAGGGGGCAGTTATGGGGCAACCAGGCTGGCGGGGGGGCAGTTAAGGGTGACCAGGCTGGCAGAGGGGGGCATTTTGGGGTGACCAGGCCGGCAGGGGCGGGGGGTGCAGTTAGGGACGACCAGGCTGGTGGATGGGCAGTTGGGGGCGACCAGGTCAGCAATGGGGGCAGTAAGGGGCGACCAGGCCAGCGGGGGTAGGGGGCAGTTAGGGGCAACCAGACTGGCGAAGGGGCAGTTGGGGGCAACCAGGCCAGCAGGGGGGTAAGTTGGGGGTGACAAGGCCAGCAGGCAGGTGAGCAGTTAGGAGCCAGTGGTCCCAGATTGTGAGAGGGATGTCCGACTGCCGAACATTCTCCGAGGGGTCCTGGATTGGAGAGGGTGCAGGCTGGGCTGAGGGGGCCCCTCACCCCCCATGCATGAATTTCATGCACCGGGCCTCTAGTATTCTTTATAAACCAGAATTAATTCTCAAAAACATTATATATTCCCACTGTCTCCACTCCCTCTCCTCTAGTCACTATTCAAAAGCCTTGGTCTGGCTTTACCCACAGCACCCAGTGAGCCAGGCTTCCATGGGGCCAGATCTAATGTACTTCTCAGCTGCTGCATAACCTTCCCCTCGCTGGGCCGTGAAAGGTCCTCTCTGCTTGGTCACCCCAACACCCCGCTCTGCTGGCTCCCCTGCCAGTGGCGGCATTTTCTGAGCTGTGTGTCGTCCTCTCCCTGAGTACCTCTCCACATTGAGGCTCCTCGGAGTTTGATTCTGGGTCTCTAATCTCTTCCCTGTGCTTTGTTCCTTGTTCATCTCCAAGGTTTGATCCCATCTTTGTGTTCATGACAGAGTTGTCTGGAGCTTTGAGCGCTCTGTGGCTCCACACTGGCGTTTCCAACCACGGCCTCTGACTCCCACGTGGTCCTTAGAAATGCCTGTTTCTAAAACAAACCCTTGAGTTCTGTTCCCCATGTTCTGTCCCCTTGTTCCTCGTGTCATAAAGAGGGCCACCATCTGCTCACGTGTCAAGCCAAACCCTCAACCGTCTTCCTAGCAGGTGTTTGAACATGTTCCGCCTCCTTGGGCTCTCCTCACGCCCTCCCATCAATCCCCTTCCACCCTTGCCTTTCTCTAATCCAGGCTCCCCCCAGCAGCAAGAGAGCTCCTTGAGAAATAGAGTTCCGATGATATTGGCCTTGTAATTCCCAGGAGACTTGCCATGAAACCCACCCTTCGCCATCACCTCCAAGGCCTTCTCCTTCTTTCTTGCAGAGCCTTTGTGCTCCTTTCCCCTTGCCCCCAGCTCTCCAGATGCAGCGATTCCCTCCCTCCCTGACCATCCTACTCTGTCAGTGCAGGGACCTCGCACTGTGGCTCTGTGCACGGGACTGACTCCTACGTTAAATGGCCTCTCTTCAGAGGGGCCTGCAGACCAGCTCGCTGCCCAGGCGGGGCCTTTCTACATGGCCCAGGCTTCCTTCTGTCAGTGGCCTCATCATCCTGGCATTGTTTTGTCTGCGAATGGGTTTTGCATTGCCAGTCTTCACCTCTGAGGCAGCAGATGCAAGGATGGGACAGAGCCTCCGTCCTCTGTCCCAGCTACAGACAAGACATTTGCTCAATATTAGTTAAATGAATGGCATTTCCCAAGTACTTCACTGTTGGGAGCGCCATACTGATTTGCATTTCAGAAACAGTCAGAACTACTTTAACGTAATATTATAGGACACAGCTGCCACAATTGTAACAGTGCTCCCTGCCATGAAGGTGCACCAAACTTTTAGATCCCGATAAATAATAGGCATAATTTAAGGTTGAAAAGGAAGCCGGGGCAGGTAGCCCAGCAATGAGTGAGTTGCCTTCAGTTACATGTGAGTTACAGGGCTGATTGCATTTGGAACTATCATTCCCTCCTACACCAGCCATGATTTATAACTTCTCACAAGCACGTAGCATATGTGCCATAATTATTAAAACTGAGTTAATGTAAAAACACTAACACAGTCTCCAGCTAGCATATCCATCCAATGGAATGTGACTCAGCTTGGAAAGGAAGGGAATTCGGACACGTGCCACAGCATGCATGGCCCTGAGGACACTATGCTAATGAAAGCAGCCAGGCACAAAAGGAGACATGCTGCCTGATTGCACGTATAGGAGGCATGGGTTCCAGGCAAAATCACAGCCAGAACGCAGAACGGTGGTTGGCAGGGGCTGGGGGCGGGACAATGGCGAGTTAGTGTTTGATGCAGACAGAGTTCCAGCTTGACAAGAGCGCTGGAGCTGGTCGGTGGGGAGGGGGGCACAACAATGGAATGCACTAAGGCCACTGAGAAATGGTCAAGATGGCCGATTCATGTTATGTAAATTTTATTGCAATTTAAAAGGCATCTCTGGCTTTATTCTCTACTGGGTACCCTCATTTGCTCTCTCATCCTCTTCCTCATTCCTTTAACTATATCATGTCTTATTAGAGTGCATGTATTTATGTGACTCAGCTGAAATATTTCCTTGAGCTAAATGTGGGGTATATTTTTTAATTGCACTGATCTGATCCCAGACGTGGTGGATTTGGAAGCATACGTGCCACTTTCGTGGATGAAAATGAACCATCAGTTTCACAGCTGGAGTGGGGGCTGATGCCAGGCAATAAAGCACCCCAAGGTACGGACGTGGCTCAGGACAAGTGACAGAGAGGATACCAGATGCTGGGCTTTGCACAAAAAGCAGATGATATGGGTCAGGACGACAGGAGGCCCGCACCTATTTGTCCACCTGCCTTTCTCTAACTCAGCGCACTCTCGGAGGGCAGGCCGTGCCTACCAGCACCCTCTCCCTCAAGGCACAGCCCCCTCCAGTGTGTCCAGAGATTGACACAGCTCCACGGTGCTGATCTATTTAGCTCTTACAGTGAGGACAGTGTTATCAGCATGTCACAGATGGGAAGATTGAGGTGTCAACAGTCCAATAACTTGCCAGGTGATGTGCTGTCACCACCAAAGAGCTGGTTCTGCTCTCGTGCGTGCCTAGCCCTGTGCTTTCCCACAGGGGCCCCTCAGACACTGCCCCAGGGACTCCTCGGTCTCCCACGCCAGGAGGTCCCCAGAGTCCAGGAGTGCTCCGCTGGCCTGCAGTAAAGCTGTGATCTGTGTGTGTCTGCTTCTCAAGGGGAGTGACTAGGAATGGAATGCAGCCACAGCTGCGATATGGTGTGTCAGGTCCTGGTTCTCGGGACTGCCCGCTGGGAGAACAGGCATGGAATCGAGACATTCTCTTAGTGTCCAGCTGCCTTCTATCTTCCGGGGAGAATTTGTAGACATATCAGCTCTGAGGCAGGCACTTGGCTGGGGTACAGCTGCACTGGGCAGAGCCCGTCGCTGCACTGCCCGCGTAGGCTGTCTCCTCACCCCTCCTGGAAGGGCCTCTGGCCAATCGTAGGCCTGAGCGCTGCTGTGGGAGCCTCTCGGTGCAGCCAGCAGAGGTGTGCTGTTTGCAGCCTTCTCTCTGGGGGGGTGGGGGGCTGAGAAATGCCCACTCCTGTCCACACAGGGAGCTTCCAGGGCGCCTCCACGGTGAAGACCCCTGGTCACCATGTGGCCGCACCCGCAGCAGTGCCAGCCTCGCCTGGGAACTTGGTAAGAACGCAGGTTCTCAGGCCTCCCCACACCGGTTGAACCAGAAACTCAGGTGGGGCACAGCCCAGGGTTTAGCCAGTGCCCTGTGATTCTCATGCATGCTCAAGGGGAACAGCCCCCAAAAGTGGAGGGGACCCCCAGAAAGGTAGGGAAAGACAAGGGGGGAGAGACCAAGTAAAGGCCAACCTAACTGCCCTGAAGAGGCCATGTCTTGTGAACTGAATCAGAAAAGTTACCCAAGGGCATTCTCTGCTGTCCAAGGGCTGCTTGGCCAGCATACAGTTGCCCTGACTGTCACCGTGCTGTGCGCATTCCTGGTGCTGCTGGGCAAGGCCCAGGGGTTCATGTTGGATTAGAAAGCAGACCCAATAAAGATGACATCCCATCATCATGGCCATCATCACCCTGCTTCAGGCCCATCCTGGCCTCCCAGAGGCGGCACTGCCTGGGCACAGAGGGCAGTGTTACCCACTGTCCATTTCTCTCAAGCATTTTCTCCGTGCCAAATGTGGGTCTAAGTTTTCTGCAGATGCTTTCACTCAATTGCATAACCATCCTGTTTGTTTGGTATTATTGTTATTCCCATTTTATGGATGAGGAAGCTGTGGTCGGTCACATGGTTAAGCTCACAGGAACTCCCAACTGAGAACTGGCCTGCTGAAATCCTCTGTATGACTAGGGCCAGCCACTCCCCTTCCTCACAATTTTCTCCTCTGTATAAATGAGAGGCTACAAAGGGCCCACCTCACAGGCTTCCAGTGAGAGCCCAGCGGTCAGGACAGTGCCCCTCCTCAGTGCATGTTGACACACTTGGGGAGCCCTACAACTGGTTTGATTTCAGAGATTCTGTTTCCCTATTTGCTCTGCTTCTCTGGAGTGGAAATCTTTATAGATTGTCAGCCTTCCTGCATCCAATTGTCTTTATCTACAGAAGGAACAAAGCACCACACGTACACACATCAGACACAGAAACATACACCATACACATACACACAGACACAGACACCCATATACACACATTACACACACACAATATGCACACATCCACATAATACACACACATGCACATACTCTTGCATATCTAGTTCATGCATACTTCATTAGATAAATTAATTTTTATGTCCTAAGAAGAACCCAAACAGACCCACACTCAGACACATCATAATTAAAATGCCAAAAATTAAAGACAAAGAGAGAATCTTAAAGGCAGCAAAAGAAAAGCCATTTGTTGCCTACAAAGGAGGAGCTCCCATAAGACTGTCAGCTGATTTCTCATCAGAAACTCTATAGGCTAGAAGAGAATGGCATAAAGTATTCAAGTTAATGAAAACCAAGGATCTGAAACCAAGTTTACTATATTCAGCAAGGCTGTGATTCAAAATAGATGGTGAAATAAAGACCTTCCCAGACAACAACAACAAAAAAAGGCTAAAGGAGTTTATCACCACCAAACCAGCACTACAAGAAATGCTGCTAAAGGAACTGTTGTAATGAGAAGATATATATATATATATATATATATATATATATATATATATATATATATATCTCAAGTGGCCAGATTATTATTATGATCTCTGAATGCATAATAATCTGGCCACTCAGTGTATATATGTGTGTGTGTGTGTGTGTGTGTGTGTGCACGTGTGTGTGTGTGTGTGTCTGTTTGGGTTCTTCTTAAGACCCAGTGCATGAATTTGTGCATGGGTGGGGTCTGGCCAGCCTTGCCAGGAGGAGGGGACATGGGCAGTTGTGGCCTGCCTGCTGGTCAAACTCCTGGTCAAGGGGACAATTTGCATATTAGCCTTTTATTATATAGGATATACACTGAGTGGCCAGATTATTATGCATTCAAAGATCATAATAATCTGGCCACTCAGTGTGTGTGTGTGTGTGTGTGTGTGTGTGTGTGTGTGTATATATATATATATATATATATATATATATATATATATAGAGAGAGAGAGAGAGAGAGAGAGAGAGATAGGCATACAGAATTAAAAGGGCCACAAATAAGTACTATCAATAATAACCTTAAAAGATTAAATACTCCAATCAAAAGACACAGGTTAGCTGATTGGATAAAAAACATGATCCAATTACTAGTATATACTGTCTATAAGAGAACCACCTCAGAAAAAAAGACCCACACAGGATGAGAGTGAAGAGATGGAAACAAAATTTCTCATGCAAATGGAAATGAAAAAAGAGCTGATGTAGCAATACTCCTATCTGACAAAATAGACGTCAAAATGAAGGCCATCACAATAGACAACAAAGGTCACTACATAATACTAAAGGGATTGATGCAACAAGAGGATATAACCCTGGTAAACATATATGCACCCAATATCTAAAAATGCTTCTACCAGACTTTAAGGGAGAGATTGACAACAGTACAGTCATAGTAGGGTACTTGAACACCCCACTGACCTCACTGGATCGATCTTACAGATAAAAAATGAACAAGGAAGAAGTGACTCTAAAAGAAACACTGGATCAGATGGATTTAACTGATATTTATAGAACATTTCACCTCAAAGCTATAGAATATGCATTCTTCTCAAATGCAAATGGGTCATTCACAATGATAAGCCACATGTTAGGACACAAAACAAGTCTCTACAAGTTCAGGAAGATTGAAATCATATCAACCATCTTCTCATATCACAATGGAATGAAATTAAAAATCAACTATAGCAAAAACACTCAAAAACATTCAAACACATAAAAGCTAAACAGCATGTTATTAAATAAAGATTGGGTTACCAATGAGATTAAGAAATAAATAAAAAAACTTCCTGGAAACAAATGAAAATGAATACACAACAACCCCAAATATCTAGGACACAGCAAAAGCAGTCCTGAGAGGGAAGTTCATAGCACTATAGACCTACCTCAAAAAAAAAAATTAATAATAAACTATTTAACCCTACAACTTAAAGAGCTAGAAAGAGAACAACAATAAAAACCAGGAGTAAATAGAAGGAAAGAAATAATAAAGATTAGAGCAGAAATAAATAACATAGAGGCTAAAATAACAATATAAAACATGAATGACACCAAGAGCTGGTTCTTTGAAAAGATAAACAAAATTGATGAACCATTAGCCAGACTCATCAAGAAACAGAGAGAGAGGATCTAAATAAATTAAATCACAAATGAAAGCCGAGAATTAGCAACTGATGCCACAGAAACAGAAAGGATTGTAAGAAAATACTGTGAACAACAATATGCCAACAAGTTGGACAATGTGGATGAAATGGACAAATTACTAGAAAAATACAATCTTCCAAACTGAATCCGGAAGAATCAGAAAACCCAAATAGGCCAATAACAACTGAGGAAAAAGAAGCAGTAATCAAAGCACTCCCAAAAAACAAAGGCCCAGTTACAGACAGCTTCACAGGAGAGTTTTCCAAACATTCAAAGAAGAATTAACACCTATACTCCTAAAACTATCCCAAAACATCCAAGGGTAAGGAACACTTCCAAGCTCTTTTTATGAGGCCAGCATTATCCTAATTCTAAAACCAGATAAAGACACTACAAAAAGAGAATTATAGGCCAATATCCCTGATGAACATAGATGCTAAAATCTTCAACAAAATATTAGCAAGATGCTAAAATCTTCAACAAAATATTAGCAAGCAATATGTTAAAAAGATCATACATCATGACAAAGTGGGATTCATTCCAGGGATACAAGGCTGGTACAATATTCACAAAACAATAAATGTGATACATCACATAAAGAAATTGAAAGACAAAAATCACATGATCTTATCAATAGATGCAGAAAAAAAATTTGACAAAATCCAACACCTATTTTTTATTAAAACTCTCAGCAAAGTGGGAATAGAGGGATCATACTTCAACATGATAAAGGCCATATATGACAAGCCTACAGCACATATCATGTTCAATGGGAAAAAACTAAAACCATTTCCCCTAAGAACAGGAACAAGACTGGATGTCACTTTCACCACTCTTATTCAACATAGTACTGGAAGTCCTAGCCACAGTGATCAGACAAGAAGAAAAAACAAAATGCATCCAAATTGGAAAGGAGGAAATAAAACTCATTACTCGCAGATGACATGATATTGTACATAGAAAACCCTAAAGACTCCATAAAAAAACTACTAGATTTAATAAATGAATTTGGCAACATAGCAGGATACAAAATTTACACCCCAAAATTGATGTGTGTATATTATATACACCAATAAAATGAATTCTCAGAAAGAGAAGGAACTAAACAAACAATCCTGTTTAGCATTGCCACAACAACAACAACAAAAATAAGATACTTAGTAATAAACTTAACCAAGGAGGTAAAAAGACTTGTACTTGAAAAACTACAGGACGTTGAAAAAAGAGATAGAAGGAGATATAAACAAGTGGAAGATTATTCCATGTTCATGGATTGGTAGAATCAACATCATTAAAATGTCCATACTACACAAAGTAATCTACAGATTCACTTCAATCCATATTAAAATACCAACAGCATATTTCATAAATCTAGAACAAATACTCCAAAAATTTATATGGAACCACAAAAGACCCTGAATAGCTGCAGCAATATTGAGAAAGGAGAACAAAGTTGGAGGGATCACAATACTAGATATCAAGTTATACTACAAACCCACTGTAATCAAGACAGCCTGGTACTGGCCCAAGAACAGGCATATAGACCAATGGAACAGAACAGAGACCCCAGAAATCGACCCAAGCCATTATGCCCAATTAATATTTGACAGAGGAAGCAAGAGCATACAATGGAATCAAGACAGTCTCCAATAAATGGTGTTGGCAAAATTAGACAGATACATGCAAAAAAAGAAAACTAGATCACCAACTTACACCATTCACAAGAATAAACTCAAAATGGATAAAAGATTTAAATGTAAGTCATGAAACCATAAAGATCTTAGAAGAAACCACAGGCAGCAAAATCTTAGATATCTCTCATAGCACTACGTTTATTGATACATCTCCACCGTGGTCGGCAAACTGCGGCTCGCGAGCCACATGCGGCTCTTTGGTCCCTTGAGTGTGGCTCTTCCACAAAATACCACGGCCTGGGCGAGTCTATTTTGAAGAAGTGGCGTTAGAAGAAGTTTAAAAATTTTGGCTCTCAAAAGAAATTTCAATCATTGTACTATTGATATTTGGCTCTGTTGACTAATGAGTTTGCCGACCACTGTCGTAGGGTAAAGGAAAGTAAAGAGAAAATAAATAAATGGACTACATCAAAATGAAAAGCTTCTGCACAGCAAAAGAAAACATCAACAAAATAAAAAGGGAACCCACTGTATGGGAGAACATATTTGGCAATGATACATCTGATAAACAGTTAATATCCAAAATAAATAAGGAACTCATACAACTTAACAAAAGAAAGACAAACAATCCAATTTAAAAATGGGCAAAGGACCTAGATAGACACTTCTCCAAAGTGGACATACAGATGCCAAGATACAGATGAAAACATGCCCAAAGTCACTGATCACCAGAGAGATGCAAATTAAAATGACAATGAGGTATCACCTCACACCTGTCAGAATGGCTACCATCAACAAATCAACAAATGACAAGTGCTGGCGAGGATGTGGAGAAAAGGGAACCCTTATACACGGCTAGTGAGAATGCAGACTGGTGCAGCCATTATGGAAAACAGTATGGAGTTTCCTCAAAAAACTAAATATGGAACTGCCATTTGACCCAGTGTTCCCACTTCTAGGAATATATTCTAAGAAACCCGAAACACCAATCGGAAAGGATGTATGCACCCCTATGTTCATAGTAGCACAACTTATAATAGCTAAGATCTGGAAACAGCCCAAGTGCCCATCAGGAGATGAGTTGATACTAAAGCTGTGGTACATTTATACCATGGAATACTGTGCAGCTGTAAAAAAGCAGGATCTCTTACCCTTTGAGACAGCATGGAAGGACCTGGAGAGTATTATGCTAAGACCGTGGTCGGCAAACTGTGGCTCGCTAGCCACATGCGGCTCTTTGGTCCCTTGAGTGTGGCTCTTCCACAAAATACCACGGCCTGGGCGAGTCTATTTTGAAGAAATGGCGTTAGAAGAAGTTTAAGTTTAAAAAAATTTGGCTCTCAAAAGAAATTTCAATTGTTGTACTGTTGATATTTGATTCTGTTGACAAAAGAGTTTGCCGACCACTGTGCTAAGAGAGTAAGTCAGTCAGAGAAAGACAAGTATTACATTATCTCACTCATATGTGGAATCTAATGAACAAAATAAACTGATGAGCAAAATAGATCCAGAGACATAGAAGCATAGAACAGCCTGCGGAATCTCAGAGGGAAAGCAGGGAAGGTTGGTGATGGGATGTGATCAACCGAAGAAATGGCATATAACCCACGGACAGACAATAGGGTGCTGAAGGCCTCCGGCAGGGGACGGGGCGGGCTAGAAGGGGTCAATGGGCAAAAAGGGACATCTGTAATACTTTCTATAATAAAGATTTAATTTTTAAAAGTTGAAGCTTAGTTTTGATTTTGTGAAGGAAACCAAACATTTATTTTTCACTCAGAAAGATACCTTTGTTAGTTAAGCTTAAGCTTGATACATAGCTAAACAGAATTGGCTAACATGTTTTTATTCCAACAATAGTTTTACACCTGAGATTTTTACACCTGAGATTGGTCTCCCTATATTCTTTTTTTTTTCTATCCTCACCAGAGGATATGTTTATTAATTATTTTTTTTTAGAAAAAGAGAGAGGGAGAGAGAGAAACATTGATGTGAGAGTGAAACATTGATTGGTTGCCTCCCATACACACCCTGACCAGGGATCAAACCCGAAACCTTCTGGTGTCCTGGATGACGCTCCACCCTACTGAGCCCCTCGGCCAGGGGGCCTCCCTACATACTTAGTCAAAAGCCTCTATGAGATCTTTACAAAACGTTTTGCATTTTGCATGCTCCTAGGTGTTCAGAGCAGAGGAAAGCAGGTGCCCTGGGTGCCTCGGGGTTGTTCCGGTGGCTGGACTCGCCCTCCGCCTGTCCCGCTGCCGCAGGAGCAGGAGCAGGAGCTCTGCTTTCCTCTGTGTTTAAGGCACATCCTGCCTTTTGACATTAAGTAACATTTTCACTTTCAAAAATAAAACCTGTTCCCAGCGGATTGATCTGCTCCGCAAAGCTAAGGAGACAGAAATAGGAAATCGCGGCCTGAGCCTTTCAGCATCAGACACATTTAACTGTCTTTGTGGCTTGTCTAGGAGGCTGTGTGTTCTGAAGACCAGAGAGTGAAACCGATTAATAAGCAATACCACGTGCCCTGGGCGAGTCTATTTTGAAGAAGTGGCGTTAGAAGAAGTTTAAGTTTAAAAAATTTAATTGGTTTCACTCTCTGGTCTTCAGAACACACAGCCTTCAGAACACACAACCAATTAATAAGCAATACCACGTGCCCTGTGCCCTCCTGGCTGGTGCCCTCCTGGCTGTGCCCTCCCGGCTGTGCCCTCCTGGCTGTGCCCTCCCGGCTGTGCCCTCCCGGCTGTGCCCTCCTGGCTGTGCCCTCCCGGCTGTGCCCTCCTGGCTGTGCCCTCCCGGCTGTGCCCTCCTGGCTGTGCCCTCCTGGCTGGTCCCCTCCTGGCTGGTCCCCTCCCGGCTGTGCCCTCCTGGCTGTGCCCTCCTGGCTGTGCCCTCCTGACTGTCCCCTCCTGGCTGGTCCCCTCCTGGCTGGTCCCCTCCTGGCTGGTCCCCTCCCGGCTGTGCCCTCCTGGCTGTCCCCTCCTGGCTGTGCCCTCCCGGCTGTGCCCTCCTGGCTGTGCCCTCCCGGCTGTGCCCTCCTGGCTGTGCCCTCCCGGCTGTGCCCTCCTGGCTGTGCCCTCCTGGCTGGTCCCCTCCTGGCTGGTCCCCTCCCGGCTGTGCCCTCCTGGCTGTGCCCTCCTGGCTGTGCCCTCCTGACTGTCCCCTCCTGGCTGGTCCCCTCCTGGCTGGTCCCCTCCCGGCTGTGCCCTCCTGGCTGTGCCCTCCCGGCTGTGTACATGTGAGTGTGCTGCGATGCAGGAGGCTCCCTCCAGCCACGCCCTGCCGGGGAGGGCTCTGCTAAGGCAGTCACCAGCACAGAGAAACAGGTTCTCTAGCCCTAGGTTTCCAGAGTCTTCTAGCTGCTTCTGGATCCTCTTGTTAATCTTCCCAGGCCTCCATAGATTCCAGATTCTGCTTCTGGATTCTTTCAACTGCTCAGGTTGGCTCAAGCGCCTGGGCACCGTGGGTGACAGAGGGGATTAGGAAATTTGGGGTTTTCGAATGCCAGTTGTGCCAAAGTGAGATCAAGTGTGCTTCGAGGACTTCGGAGTGGCTCCACTCTACATCCTGCGAGCTGGGTAGCTTTCCGGAGTCACTTACCCTCTCTGTGCCTGCTTTCCTCGGAGTAAAAGGAGGAGGTAGCGGGAGTTTCCTTAGAGCTGGGGAAACTGAAAGGGGGTCCTGGATGCAGAGCAATGCCTGAGCAGAAGAGGCGCGGTCAGCTCAGCTGCTTCCCTTCACCCACTGCCGCTGCCGGAGGGTTTGCTGAAGCAGGAGGTTGGCGGGGCCTCCCCCTGGGCTTCTCATTACCCACCAGGGCGCAGTGTCAGTAAGCAGGTCAGAACACGAGGCAGCCAGCTGCCACGGTGCGGGGCGGAGGTGGCTGTGGGGTGCCCGCTCCTCCTCTGAGCACGGCTTGGCTCCTGCCAAGCGCTCGCTGGAGGCATCAGTACCACGGCAGGATTTGGGCTCTCGCTTACGTCAGCAAAGCCGCCTATTTAGAGCAGGCTCGAGGGGTGTACAAAGCTTGAGGACATGAAACGCTAACTGCAGGGAAATGCCACATGCTCGTGTAAAAATACGAAAGAAGCCCCTTCGGCCATCCTTCCAGGCCCGGGACTGCACGCTGCTGTGACGCGCCAACCACGCTCTCTCTGCGGAGCGCCCACCGACACGCGTCACCGCACAGCGTGCAGATGGCTGTGGCTCTGTAACTCACGTCATTCCATTAATGTGGACCTTGAATGCTAATCAGCTTTTAAAAATTCCCGTTTTTCAAAGCAGAGTTGAAATAAGTGTTAAATCTGGGCTATTATTAGGAAGGCGCTGAAGAACCCTTTCCTTTTGCAAAACCATTGACAACATTAAAAAAAACAACAGATGTGGGTGGGGGCTGGTGGAGGAGGGGACCCAGGGGGGTGTGGACAGTGCACAGGCCTGTGGCTGGGAGTGAGCAGGCCAAGGGGCCGGCTCCCAGGCGAATGCTGGCCTCCAGGGGGCAGCCAGGGCGGGGCATCTCAGCCACCAGGGACCTTCCTTGGTTTCAGATCTCTGATCTCCAGCAGCAGGGATTCCCACAAGGAGGCTCATCCACAGGGGCAGCGGCGGGGGTGGGAGGGACGGGGGCGGGGGGGGGGGGAGGGCGGGAGGAGGAGGGTCTTGGGACAACGAGAGATGTTACATTTATTTCAGCCGCTCAGCGGAATGGCCATGTGCCTCCGAGGCAGCATTACCGGTTCACACAGCAGCGTGTGCTTGCTTCTCTGTGGAGAAGCCATGAAGGAAGGGCTGGGCTGTCACCCACCGAGGGGAATGAACGAGGCAGAAGCCACGCCTTTGCTCGAGGTGGTGCATGTGGCCGAGAGTCACGTGGGAGCCTGTGCGTGTGTCCTCTGTGACTGCTCTCCACCAGGGCTCTCTGCGGTGGTCGCTGCAGCCCCTGTGCACCTGCCCCAGCACAGTGCGCGCGGCTCCGGCAGGACTTTCTCTCCCTCTGGCTCAGCTTTCTCCTTGTAAAGTGAAAAGCTGGGGATTCTAAGGCGCTGCTGAGGCCCAGAGCTCTGCCTGGCTGTCCCCTCCTGACTGTGCCCTCCTGGCTGGTCCCCTCCTGACTGTGCCCTCCCGGCTGTGCCCTCCCGGCTGTGCCCTCCCGGCTGGTACCCTCCTTCTGCCCTCCTGGCTGTGCCCTCCTGGCTGGTGCCCTCCCTGGCTGGTGCCTTGCTGTCAGAGCAAGGTCTAGTTCTTAGAGTACTCACTCCTATGTCCTGCTCACAGCACTAATTGTGAGAGCGAGTTCCTTCCCGAACCCTGCTCGCTGGGTGCAATGTTGGAAGCACTCACCGCTCCCTCCTGCCGACTGGCCCAAGTGTGGGACACCGGCCCTGCCCCTGCCCTGCTACACCAGCTGTTGGGTCTGAGCCCCTCTGCCTGGGGCTGGACCTTCTGGGACACTGGGTAGTAGACGAGAAGCCATGAGAGGTCGTAGATATAAGAGTCTTCATTGTAGGTCCAGTGGCCATACAGCCACTGCTAACAAGGAGCTACTAGACAAAACAGCTCTCCAAAGTAAAGTCCTATCCGGGAGGTAGCCACACACTGGCTAGATGACAACACAGCTTTCCCACAGAGCAGCCTCCAACACAGGAGCCATACAAAAGCCATCCTTAGGGCAACGGCCTCTCTAAGCAGCCGCACCCGTGGTCAGTGATGCCTCTTCCCCATTCTGCAGCCCTGCACTGGCTGGGCAGTACACTATAAGACTGAGACAAAAGAGCTTCCTTCCAAATAGTGACCTCGGTCATCTGGGTTATAGAAGGGCACGCTTGCGCAGTGTGCATACAGATTCCTGTGCCTTGCTCTTGCACCTGTGTATAGTCCTTGGACACCCTGATTAAGATCCCCACGCTCAGAGTGGCCTTGGACATCCAGCGCACTCTGAACAAGGCCTTCACACTCCAATTGGCCTCGGCCATCCGGCCTACTCTGGCATGGTTCCCACTCCTGCCTTGCTGGTGCCCTGCCTTGCTGGTGCCCTGCTAGCCCAGGCAGCCAAGGGAAGCCGAGACTCACTGCCCACAGTCACCGGGCAGACTGGCCAGTCGTATGCCTGTCTGCAGTCCTAGGGGTTTCTGTATCAAAATTGTAGCTTTAATACATTTCTCTCAGCCAGAGCATCACACCCCAAACAGAAATAGGTGCACATAAAATTTAACAAGAATTCCTTCCCCGAGGTCTCAATAAGAAGAGGAAGCGAGAAGAGAAGGAGACAGAGGCCAGCACCTGGAAACGGGCATCCAATGACTCAGTCCATAAACGCAGTCTCTCAGGCAGCGCTGTGCCTGACTCCACCTCACCTTCTGCCAGTCTCCTGCACTAGCCAGTCACCTGGCACCTCTGCTCTGAACCAGGACGCGGCTTGGGGACCACACATGCTGAGTGCCTGGCGAGCCATCTGTAAAAGTCTCTCCTCCCTGACCAAAGACCACCTACTGATACCTCCTGCGCCACCAGGAGAGGCTGCTGCAGGGGGGCAGGAGCCCGGGGGCTGGGGGTTTGAGCCCAGGATAACACAGGAAGTGTCCCCTGCGCTCCCCACACCACACAGTTCTGTCAGGCCACCTCCTTGACCTCCACCCTATCCCAGCCACACAAGTCCAGCGCCCGTGGCTGGGAGGGGGGAGTCCAGGCCCCACAGCACTTACCTTGCCCATGAGCTGGCTCAGATCTGACACTGTCTCTGGCACAAAGCTTTGCTGAGTCTGCACCTCCTGCTGCTTCTTCTTTAAGGCCCTGCCCTGGCGGCCATCCGGGTATAAATCTGATAAACTATCTCACGAGCAAAGCCATAATGAATAGCACTGAAGTGGTGCTAAATCAGCGGAGGTAGTTCATGTCCATGGGTAGAACAACTCAATACTGTCAACATGTCAGCTTTTCCCAACCTGATGTATAGACTCAGTGCAACCCTAAACAAAACTCCAACCCAGTTACTTTGCGGAAATCAATAGCTGAAGCTTCTAGGAAGAGATAACGGCCCAGCCGAGCAGCACAGTAATGAAGGGAGCACAGGGGGAGGACTCTGCCGGCCCTGCTCTTACTCAGAGCTTTTGATCTGTGTCATTGGCCAACGAAGAGGCAAATGGACAAATGGAGCAAGAGAGAGCCCCCAAATAGACCCACATAAATGTAGACAACTTATCTTTGACGAAGGAACTAAGAAAATACATTGAAGCAAAGATAATCTCTTCAACAAATGGTGTGGGAACAATTGGCCAGCCGCATACAAAAAAATAAATAAATCTAGATACAGGCCTTCACCAAAATTAATTCAAATGTATTATAAATCTAAACGTTAAATACAAAACTATAAAACTCCCGGAAGGCAACATAAGAGGAAATCTAGATGACTTTAGGTTTGATGATGAGTTTTTAGACACAATCCCAAAGGTGTGTGGAACAGTAAAATGAAGGTGCTCTTCTCTGCCATGGATCCTGTCAGGAGAGTGAGAAGGCAAATTGCAGATTGAGAGAAAAGATTTGCAAAAGACATATCTGATAAAGAACTGTTATCAAAATAGACAAAGAACTTGGAAAACTTAACAGTAAGAAAACAAACAACAGAATGAAAAAAAAATGGGCAAAAGACCTTAACAAACATCTCACCAAAGATGATATACGTATTGCAAATAAATGTATAGAAAAATGTTCTATGCCGTATGTCATCAAATAAATGCAAATTAAAATGGCTATGAGACACAACTAAACACCTGCTAGAATGGCGAAATCTGGAAAACCAGCAGCACCAAATGCTGGTGAGAATGTGGAGCAGCAGGAACGCCCATGCATTGCTGAATGGAATGCAATGTAGTTCAGCTACTTTGTCAGGTAGTTCGGGAGATTTTACAAAACGAAACATGCTTTTACCAAATGATCCCACAATCAGGTGCTCCCAAAGCAACTGACATGTATGTCCACACGAAAACCTGCACATGTTGGTTTATAGCAGCTTGTAATCGCCAAAACTTGGAAGCAACCGAGATGACCTGCATAGGTGATTGGTAAATTTAATCAATGGAATATTACCCAGCGCTGAAAGAAATGGACTATCAAGCCCTGAAATGACATGAAGGAATCTTTAATGTGTCCCCTAAGTGAAAGACGCCAGTCTGAAAAGGCTACATACTATGATTCCAGCACTATGACACACTGGGAAAGACAGAACTATGGAGACAATAAGAAGTGTGGTGGCCCCAGGGGCTTGGGGGGAAAGGTGGGATGAACAGGCAGAGCACAAAAGAGTATTAGGACAGTAAAAATACTCGGCATGTTCTATGATAATGAATACATGTCGATATACATTTGTCCAAATTCATGGAATATTCACCAACAGTGAACCCTGAGGTAAACTATGGACTTTGGATCATTATGATGTGTCATCACTTATAACAAACAAACCAATCTAGTGGGGGGTGTTGACAATGGGAGAGGTTATACATGTGTCAGAGCATGGGGTTTATGAAAAAAAAAATCTTTATACCTCCTTCTCAACTTTGTTGTGAACCTAAAAGAGCTCTAAAAGACTAAAGTCTTAAAAAGGCCAATCTCAAACATTATAAAGGTCATTAATATATTATTCCATTAAATATCATTCTTGAAATTACAAAATTAGAGAACTAGAACACAGATTAGTGGTGGCCAGGTGTTGAGGAGGGGCTGGGCGGAAGGGGTGGACCTGGCTGTGAGAGCCAACGTGAAGGACCCTGGTCGTGCATGGATGCTGGATTTGACGGTGTAGATGTCAGTATGCTGGCGGTGATGTCACCACTGGGGACCCTGGAAACAGTATGTGGCTAGATAACAATACATCCTTGCACGAGATCTTTCTGTATTATTTCTTATAACTGCATAGAAATATACAACTACCTTAAAATAAAAAGTTTAATTTTAAGTTCTATCTCCTGAATTTTTACATTATTATTTGCATCTAGGAAATTTACTTTTCTCCTCTCTATAATTTCAAATTTTGGGGTTTTTTTCATGTTATTACATCTTTTCTCTTGATTATGTTGGTCAGTGGCTTTGCCTCCTCCCCCCACCCCCCATAGGACCAAGTCTTAGAATTAGCTATCTTTCCATTCTTCTAATTTCAATTTTATTAACTTCCTATATAAAAAAATGATTTATTTTCATTATTTTTTCTTCAGTTTAGCTCATACATTTAATCTGTAGAATTTTTATCAGTATTGTCTCCTAAATAGTCTAGGTATGTACACCCATATTTAGATTTTTGCTTCTTTTTTGGCACAAAATTTATTGGACAGTTTTTAAATATCAATTTAGTTATTTTTTTTTTGTATTATTAATTCTACTTTACTGGATTATATTCAGGGATTTCTCTCTATATATAGAAGCCTAAACAACTGAATGACCAAACGACCAAATGACCAGTCAACTGGTCGCTATGACATGCCCTGACCACCAGGGGGCAGATGCTCAATGTAGGAGCTGCCCCCGATGGTCAGTGCACTCTCACAGTGGTAGCACTGCTCGGCTGATCTACAGGCGCCAGATGCCAGGCTCATGGCTGGCCGCCGCAGCCTGGAGACTGCAGTGGAGCAGCAGCGAGCCTACCGAGTGGCGGCGGCAGCAGGTGCAGTGGGGCCGGGATGAGCAGGAGTGGTAGGCAGCATTGGACTGCCAGTGTCAGCCCAATCCCCGCAGGCCATGCCAAGGGACCCCACCAATGCACGAATCCATGCATTGGGCTTCTAATCTATCCTAATAATAGACAAATATGCAAATTGACCATACCTCCGACACACCACAGGCCACGTCCACAAGCCACGCCCACCATCCAATCAGAGCTAGCATGCAAAATTAACCCAAACCAAGATGGCTACAGCCACAGAGAGCAAGGTTTCCTAGGTAACAGAGGAAGCCAAACTTTCCGCCTGCCCTTGCCAGGCCTAAGCCTCCACTCAAGCTACAAAGTTTCAATTATAGAAGGTAAACAAATTCAAACAAATGGCGGCAGAATGGAGCTTGAGAGAGCAGGCCAGGGTTGCCGCCGGCAACAGGGGAAGCAAAGCTTTCTGCACACCCTGGCTGGGCCCACCCACTTAAGGCAACAAAGTTTCAATTATAACCCCAACAGAAATGGCTGCCGGCCTGGAGGGAACCCCAGGCTTGGCTCCACTCCAGGCTACAAAGTTTCAATTGTAGAAGGAAAATAAATTCCAGATACCAGAGCCTCCGCTTGGGTTGCCAGGGGGCGTGGCCGGCCTGCAAACCACCACAGGCCCCTCACTCAGGCCGCCCCACACCCCAAGGGAACCCCCACCTGATCCGGGACACCCTTCAGGGCAAACCAGCTGACCCCCACCCCTGTACCAGGCCTCTATCCTATGTAATAAAAGAGTAATATACAGATTGATCATCACTGCATCACACAATATAACTGCCCCCATGTGGTAAAGATCCTGCCCCCATGTGGACACAAGATGGCCACCACAAGATGGCCAGCAGGAGAGGGCAGTTGGGAGGCACCCGGCCTGCAAGGGAGGGCAGTTGAGAGGGACCAGGCCTGCAAGGGAGGGCAGTTGGAGGTGATCAACCCTGCAGGAGAGGGCAGTTAGGGGTGACCAGGCCGGCAGAGGAGGGAAGTTGGGGGCAAACAGGCTGGCAGAAGAGTGGTTAGGAGGTGATCAGGCTGGCAGGCAGAAGCGGTTAGAGGCAATCAGGAAGGCAGACAGGCAAGCAGTTGGGAGCCAGCAGTCCTGGATTGTGAGAGGGATGTCCGACTGCCCTCCAGGGGTCCCATATTGGAGAGGGTACAGGCTGGGCTGAGGGACAACCCCCCTCAGCCTACCGGGCCTCTAGTATTGTATATAAAAGCCTAAGCAACTATTACGACTGATCCACCACTCCACTGGTTGACTGGTCACTATGACAACACACCAGGGCACAGACACTCAATGCAGGAGCTGCCCCCTGGTCATCAGTGCACTCCCACAGCCAACCTCCCACAGCTGGCCAACCTCCCGCGGTCCCTCCCCCTGGCCCGCTGGCCCTGGCCTCGATCAGCCCCATCAGGGCTGGCTGGCCAACATCCCATGGTCCTTCCCCCACAACTGGCTGGCCCCAATTTGCCCTGATGGGGACTGGGTGAGACAGCTCTAATTGTCCCCGATTGCTGGCCAGGCCGAGGGACCCCACCCATGCACAAATTTGTGCACCGGGCCTCTAGTCTATACTATAAAAGGGTAATATGTTAATTAGACCAGGTGACTAGACATCTTCCAGACATCCGACTTCCTTCCAGACAGTTAGGGGGTGACCAGGCCAGCAGGGGGGCAGTTAGGGAGTGACCAGGCCAGCAGGGGGGCAGTTGAGGGGCAGCCAGGCAGGCCAGCAGGGGAGCAGTTGGGGGGAGACCAGACAAGCTGGCAGGGGGCTAGTTGGGGGGTGATCAGGTAGGCAGGCAGATGAGCGGTTAGAAGCCAGCAGTCCTGGATTGTGAGAGGGCTGTCCAACTGCCGGTTTAGGCCCACATCAGGCCTAAACCAGCAGTCCGACATCTGCTGAGGGGTCCCAGATTGTGAGAGTGCGTAGGCCGGACTGAGGAACCCCCTTCCCCCATGCATGAATTTCGTGCACCGGGCCTTGAGTGCAGTTATAAGAATCAGGTTTTGGGAAAAAAAATTGCAGTTTGCATTTCTAAGAAATGCATTTCAAAGACACAATGGTGTGTTTCAAGATAGGTGTAAAGCAGAAAATCTAAAAGTAAAGTGCCCGTTTTTACCCATGAGCATAGCTTCTGCTTTCCATACGTGTGCATTTGTGCTTTTGCCGTGATCCTTGCAGCCTCTTCTCACTAAGCAACAAAGAAAAGAACCAAAACTTTAAAGTTGAAATTCAGAGTTCACAAGTGTCATCTTCCTGCCAAATATCAAAACTGAATTTTGCTTCAAGGAATCCCATCATTTTATTGGCACTATTTCCACTGTCACAGCTGCTAAATGACCTATGGTGGGGTTATCATTTTTATTCTAGAAACTTCTTTATAAGCAGTTTTCAACTGAATTAACCAAGGCAGCCTATTCTTACCATTCTGCATCTTTTGTTATTCAAATTATTCTAGTAGACAGAGGGAAAGTATTCACTCAGCTAAAACGGAAGAAATTTGCATAGTAAACGCATGGCAGCCTTGTTATAACCATAATAACATAGACTTATTCTGCAAGTATAAATGAAGTTGTGAATATAGCAGTATTCTCAGTCTGAAAGGGTCATTTTAGACACCTATTCAATATAGGAACTGTGGGCCTTCTGGGGAAAGGAGAAGTTCCTTCTTACAAGAAATGTAGTTTATCAGAAAAATTAAGGGACTTTTTTCAAAAGTCTTGAAGAAAAACCTAATTGACAGCGATGAGCCCCTACTGCGTTAGAATGCCAAATAGGAGAAATGTTGGGAAATAACTGGTGGCTGCGGGCCTCACTGGAAGTTCTGTTTTGTTTTGTTTCCATTTGCTGGAATAATGATGACCTACGGCTGCTGGAGAATCCAAGTCTTCCCTCGCTGTGGGAGTGGGGTCCTTGGGGGGCCACTGAAGTAAGCATTTTCAGCAGCCCCCACGGGAGAGTGAGATGTGGTAGAAGACTTTATTTGTGTGGGGTTACATCACTCAGACTGCAAGGTTCCATGTCCCTTAACCCAGTCCTGAAAAGGGGCCGCTGTGGGCTCCGCAGAGCCGGGAGCAGGGCCAGTGTGCAGTCTCCGTCCCGTGCGCAGCGGGCCCAGTTCAGCACAGGCAGACCCAGGCTCTTAATCCATCATGGGGAGCCCACATGGCCACGCCACGAGGACCCATGCAGGGAAATGCACCCCCTGCAGAGGAGTCTCAAGAGAGCTAGAGGGCACGAGCCAAGAGCCAGCGAGCTTGCTTGTCTAGGAGTTTACATATTCAGTCAGGTTTCCCGCCCTGGCAGTGGCCAGGCCTGTTCTGACCACTGACTCGCTCCCAGGTGGGACTGATGGGCAAGCACCTTTCCATGTCACTCAGACCTTACTGGGCATGCGTCCAAACTGCCTTTGACCAGTGGGGAACAGACTTGGACAGTGTTAAATTGCAGCTTTCTAGCAAAGTTGTAGAAATGGAATGCCTATATTTCTAGTCTCCCCTTTACTCCTTTCCTGTTAAATAATAACCAGATTAGCATAATGGTATTACTACTTGCAAGTGAGCATTAGCTGAGAATGGAGTGATCAGATGTAAGGGTCTGAGATTCCCAGTGCTGCTTGCTAAGTCATGTTTCTCCCAGTCATTTCAGAGGATGACCTGGAGGGAGGGAAAAATGAGAGAATTAGGGAGTGAGGGGGTATTTCACAGAGGAGTCTCCAGAGGAATCTAATTTCAGAAAAAAATGGCAAGGAGACCAAAAGGCAAATGTGGAGGGAGTCCGAGCAAAGGCGGGATGAAGAAAGAAGATGAGTGCAGAAAGCCAGGAAGGCCACCCAGCCGTCACAGTCTGACTTGCCATCCCACTTAGGGTGTGAGCCCTCTCTGTCAATGTAAGAAACGTTCAAACCTGGGAAGAATTTGTGTGTGTTTATTGAGCCAAAGTGTCGACAAATGCCAGTGTGAGAAATGGCTCACCTGTCCAAATGTCAAATGACAGACTAGGAAACAGAAGCGTGGCGAAATGAGACTTTCAATAACACTCTTGAGAGCGGGCGCCCATTGTACCAGATCACACGTGGGGCAGGGGACATAGCCTATTTATTTAGACCCACCTTCTTTGCCCTAACCGGTTTGGCTCAGTGGATATTTAGACCCACCTCCAGTTCCTCATTGGCTGAGGACTATGCGGTCACCTGTTTCCTAACAGGTCGCCTAGGTCTTACCGTCTCCTATTGGGTTAGTTAGGAAAATGGGCTGGGCCTTTTCTAGTTGCCTCCGCCTCCCTTTGTCGGGGGGAATCTTCCTGGAACATGTGCTACCAGCCACGTGCACAGCTCTCCCCCTCTCCCCACCCCCACATCCTGTTTGCTCGGGGGGAAATTCAGGGACCGCCTGGCCACATGCTGTTTCTTTTCTATGAAGATGAATCAGAGGCATGTTTCTTACACCAGGAAACAAAATCTCAGCAGGCTAAGAATGCTCCAGTTTTGCACCTTGTTTTATACATTACAATCAAAAGAGAAACACAAGTGGGTTACATGAAATCCATTGGTGATAGTTTAGGGAGGTGGGAGAAAGCAAAGAGGAGAAATCTCTGGGATTGGATAAAAAGTAAAATGATAAACACATTAATAGTCAACAGTTAACAAAACGATAACAATGAGAGGATTTATGGCCTCTGCCCTGGTGTCTTGGTTGTGCCCTGTGAGGTCTGGAAAAGGGGGGTTATCCTAACATTCTGAAGGCATGTTAAGGTAGATGCAAAGGACAATGGACAGGCTCAGTGAAGGTAAAGGTGACCTTTGTCAGGGAAGATACTGGCCTAGGACATGACTACCAGCCATAAACTGCTTTTATTTCAGACCACCCTTTGTGGTTACTTTAGGTCTCTGAGTTTGAAGGCCGCCACACAGGCCTCCCCTGAGCTGTCAGGTCAGCACGTGGCCCCTTTTCGTCCACATCTCCCAGCGGGGTCACCTGCCCAGCGAGGCTACAAAGGACTGTCCATCACAGCTTGTTGTCATGCTGTCTTGTCACCCTGGTTGAAGGGTTCCAAAAGACGCTAGCGAAGCCTCAGTGTGGTGGGGCTAGGGACATAAGCCTTTAGAGAGAGGTCCGGGCTCCTCATCTCCCCAAACTGGTCCACTTCCCAGAAAGAGGAGACGTTGCAGCCACACTTCTCTGGCCTCTGAGCACGCCCTGCACCCCGCTCGGTTACCTCTGTGTGGGGGATGTGGTGTCCCCGCTGCTCTGTATTTCACCAGCATTTGGATGCTTCCCAAGGAAAGGACAGAGATCCCAGACCTGGGGTCAAACCAAGGACAGTCGGATTGTCGATGATGATGCGAAGGGCACCAGGTGTTAGACCGGACATGGGTTCAGCAACCTGGGTACTTGGATTCTGGCTGGGAAAGAATTCAGGACCAAGACTCAAACTGTAAGAGCAAGTTTATTTGGACAGTCACAGAGGGCGAGGGAGTAATTCCAAGAAGAAACAGACTCAGGAAACAGGTTACAGAAGCATAGGAAGGACCCTTGGAGCTTAGAAGTGAGGAAGGGAAGGTGCTGCACGTGGGAGGGGGGGGGGGGGGGGGAAGAGGCGAGGTTGTGCTCCCGGAGGGAGAGGTGCTGGCTCCTCGGCTGAAGGGCTTTGAGGGTGGAGGCTGTGGGGAGGCCCCAGGGGATTTAGCAATAGAATATGCAGCAGCTTCCCAGGTGAGTCCTTTCAGGGTGTGGTCTCCACTGATTGATTGGTCGGCACCAGGGCAGGGGCCATTATCCAATGAGGCCGGTCCTGAGGTCAGTTGTGAGATTGCTTGTCTGGTTTTGCTGCTTTTCTGGGTCTGGAGCTGAAATACAACTGAGGCCCAGATGTTATCTCTCGGGAGGAAAGGTCAGGGGTCCAAACCGCAGGCCAGGGGAGGAAAGGAGCCCTGGGGATGAGGCCCCACCCTACAATTGTCCGTTCTAGGCACTGGGGGCTCTACACCTGGTGACCTTCTTTCTGTACCGGCCCATCTCCTCACTCTGCTAACTTCTAACTGCCTACCACAGGATCGCAGAGGTCTGACCACCAACAGACAACTGTACCCTTCCCTTGGAGACACCGGCAATTTTGTCTCTTTCTTCTTTTTTCCAATCCCAAGTCTCCATTCCTGTGAACTGTAAGCCCTGAAGGTAGGTTTTGTCTCTTCCATCAGGGAGCCAGAGGATGACAAGAGTCAGAACTTGGCCTCTAAAGGCATGGGTAAGCCCCAACCAACTATGTGCTTGTGTGACATTTACTGAGGTACTAACACCTTGAATTTTACGTTCTTCGTCTGTAAAACAGCAGTCCTGGAGGTTTAGAAGACTGAAAGGAAGAACATGTGTCAAGCACCCAGCCACAATAGCACATAACCAATAGACAAAACCCCAGAAGTCTGTATGCGTTTCCTGTTGCTGCCCTAACAAACTTCCATAAACTTAGTGGTTTAAGTTTAGAACAGCACAGCATTTATCACTGCGCAGTTCTGGAGGTCAGAAGTCCCACACAGGTCTCACCGGGCTGAGGTCCAGGTGTTGGTATGGCTGTACTCCTGCTGGTGCCTCCAGGGGGGATCTGTTCCTTGCCTCTGGTGCCCCAAGGCCTCCTGCTTTCCTTGGCTCATGGCCCCGACCAGGCTCACTCCAAACTCTGCTTCTGTCATCACCTCTTCTCTGACTCTGCTCCTCCTGCCTTCCTCCTGCCCTATAAGAAGCCTTGGGCTGATATAAAGCGGGGAAACACAGGCTAGTCTTGCCAACTTTGCCATTTAGGTGACATATTCACAGGTCTGGGAATTAATGTGGGTATCGCTGAGGGCCATTATTTGATCCACCATGTGAAAAAGGCTGGAAAGAGTGAAAGCAAAGGCATAGCTGGATAGAATGGAGAGGGGACTATACGGGCACAAGCCCCGCGTCCTTCATGAGAGGAGGCAAGGGGTGTCTGGAGATATGACTACAAGGGGCCAAACAAGAGGTCTGAATGCTATTCAAAGTGTCTAGGTAACCAGTAGAGAAATGGAGACAATGCATGTCAAAAATTGGAAGGAGGCCAAGACAAGTAAAATAGCAGATGAAAAGTAAAAAATCGAGCCCAAATGACATCATTAAACACTTGCAGTCAATGTGTGAATCTAAAGGAGCAAAATGAGGAACTCAAAAAACAGGGCAAAACCTATTGCAGCTCTGGAAACAACTGCTAGCAGAATGGAGAACAACTTCTCTCCCTCTCGCTCCCTCATTCTTGCGTTGCTTGTTTGCCCTTTTGTTTTGCTGGAATAAACATCCAGAGAAAGGAGGCATCTCTGCAGGCCTGCTCCCGGAAGGTCCCCTCATTTGTCTCTCGGAGCGGGAGCACACCTTAAGGAAGCTCTGTCCGCTGGCCGGGCCTTCCGTGGTCTCTGCTACAGTTTCATCCCCTCTCCGCAAGTCCCGGTTAGGTTAGGGGGCAGGGAGAGTTGAGCACGTGCTCAGCTAACTGCGTAGACCAGCAGCCCAGAGGTGCGTGGGCACATGCTGGGTGCTGGCCCAAGCCCCCGCCCGAACCTCGCAGGCAGCAGGTGCGTGCCGCCCAGACCCCGCATGCCGCGCTGGGCTCACTGCAGACAGCGAAAGGAGGCCGCCCCTGAGGCTGCACTAGCATTTTTTTATATTTTTTTAATGGTGCACAATTGTTTATTTCTGGAATTTTTCATTTCATCTTTTCAGACCACAGTTGGCCATAGGTAACTGAAACCACAGAAAGTAAAACCATGAATGGGGGTGGGCTATTGTACACAGACAAGCCCACATTGGAAATAAGAGTGTTTTTTCCTCTTCATCTTTTTTTCTTTGTTGATTAAGGTATTACATACGTGTCCTTATCCCCTCATTGCCCCCCACCCCCGCTCGTGCCCTCAGCCCTGGTGTCCGTGTGCACTGGTCATGCTTATATGCATGCATGCAAGTCCTCCGGTTGATCTCTCCAGGCTGCCCTTTTAGAAAGCAGTTTTGCTGTTTGCATGCACTGACCTGACTTCTAAAAGCTATGAGGCACAGAAGTTTCACTGGAGGAAAAGAACGATGTAAAAGACATCGCCAGCGTGTCGCTGCTGGCAGCGCAGCCGGACCTCGGCTCTCCGTTCAGCTAAGAAAGAGCTCAGAGCCAAGGACTCTGATGCAAGAGAGGGGTTACTTAGAAAGCCACAGCGGCAGAGGAGGCGTCAGCTGCGCGGTGCAGATTCAGGAAACCTTAGGAGGCGAAAGGAGGGCCCTTGGAGCTTAGGAGAGGGCGGATCCAGGCTGGACCACGGAGGGTGCAGAAGAGAGGAAGGAGGCTCCTGCTGCCAGAACCCGTACGGAAAGGCGAAGGATTTTGCAGAGCTGAAGAGCAAGCACCTGAGAAAGAAGTTTGCCCCGGAAGATGCTTGGAAAAGCAAGGAGGAAGCTTACCTAGGAGAAAGCCAAGCACTACCACAGGGAATACAGGCAGATGCGCAGAACTGAGACTCGGAGGGCCAGGATGGCAAGAAAAGCTGGCAACTGCCATGTACCCGTGGAACCCAAATTGGCATCGTCATCAGGGTCAGAGGAATCAGTGGTGTGCGCCCAAAGGGCCGAGGGGTGCTGCAGCGCCTTCGCCTTGCCAGGTCTCCCAGGCCCCTTTGCTGAGCTCAGCAAGGCTCGATGAACACGCCGAGGGCTGGGACCGTACTAGTACTAGTATATTGCATGGGGGCTCCCAAACCTGACGCCAGTAAATGAACCATCCACAGGTGGTTATGGCAAACTCAACGCCAAGCGCATTGCCTGACCGATGACGGTGGTTGCTGGATGTCTCGGTGAGTATGACACCATCTGCACGGAGGGTCCCGTCCGTGAGATCTACGTGGGTGGAAAAGCTTCCAGCAGGCACGCAACTTCCCGTGGCCCTTCCAGTGACCTTCTCCACGTGGAATGAAACAAGACCCCCTCCCCCCCCCCCCCCCCCACACACACACACTGTGCAGAGGGAGAGGCTGGGAACGAGACCAGTCAGCAGGCTTGCTGGGAGGATGAGCTAGGGGTGTGCTTTTGTAATCTGGTCAGTCAGTAAACAGCGAGTGCTGTGAAACTGGAATAAATAGGGGCGAGCGCAGGCGTACTCATAGAGAGCATGCCCTGGGCCTTGCCTTAGGGACATGCACCTGTTTTCTAAAGCAGGAATTTAGGGAGGTGCGGGGGTCCCCACAGCATCCGGGTGCTCTTTCAGGGCGCGGTCTGGGTCATTAGGCAGTGCAGCCGGCCCCGCGGAGCCACATCCTCACTGGTCTGGTTTCGCTGCTTTTCTGGGCCTGGAGCTGCAACACAACTGAGGCCTCAGTATTACCTCCAGGTTGACCAGAACTCTGTCTCTGTGGTCAACAGGCCCGAGGCTTTGTTTCTAAGATTATTTGATGCAGCCACAACCTCAGTGTCCTGAGGGCTTAATGCTTAACGGAGTGGGTGTGCAGGGCTTGTCTGGGAGTTGAATGAGACTATTCTCTGCCTCTTGTTCCCCCTCTAAGGGGTCTAAACCGCACGGCTAAGCCCTAAAGAGTTTGGCTCAGCGGATAGAGCGTCAGCCTGCGACTGAAGGTCCCAGGTTCGATTCTGGTCAAGAGCATGTACCTTGGTTGTGGGCACATCCCCAGTAGGGGGTGTGCAGGAGGCAGCTGATCAATGTTTCTCTCTATCCCTCTCCCTTCTTCTCTGTAAAAAATCAATAAATTATACTTTTATAAAAATAAACCGCACGGCTAGCGACACGCCAGTGGAGGGAAGGTCCCTCTGCGGAGGCTCTCGCCCACAGCACTTGTTTTCTCTGGTTTTGCCCATTGCTGGGCTGGGGACTTCCGCCCTCGCTCCGCTCTGCTCATGCTGCTGACTCCCACCACATCACACTGGAGGGGGCCGAGCGTGAACAAGAGAAAGAGGAACCTGAGCCTTCTTGAAACTGACAGAGAAGGTCTTGGAGAAGTAGTTGCAAATCCAGGATCTGCCCCAGGGCAGCCTGGTTTGAAGCTGAGTGGGGGCTCCCCCACCCTCCCGCGGGCCCCCCAGCAGCCCGGCATTGCTGGGAAATGAGCTGGTCTCCGGAGAACCCGGGGCGGTGTGGCCAGGGGGCTGGGGCAGAGTCACTTGCAGAGTAGCTTCGTCACCGACAGCCACTGCTAGTCACTGCGATAATCCGGCACTCGGTTCTGAATCCTGGTCGCTTGTAGATGTAAAAGGAAATAACCTAGAAAATGTGTAAGGTCTTGAAAGCCACCTGACACCTGCCCAATTGTTTAAATTGGTCATTTCCACGGATGTGAGCCGCGCTATGCTGGGCGGGGGCTCCCGGACCCTGTCAGCCTCTGCCTCAGCCCAGGGAAGGGCAGACGGCTTCCACCGTAGGCCTGAGAGGAACCTCTGTGAACAGGCGAGGGAAGGCACACACCCGTATCCCCTTCCTGTGCACGAAATGAGAACTCTATTTAACAGAAACACGTCTAATGCCTCCCAAGGAGCAATTTGAAACTGTGCCTGTCGATGAGTTGGCATTTCATCTGCATCTATGGCTGTGCACGCCCCAGGGCCCTCTCTGGCGAAGGCCCTGGCCAGCTGACTCCGGCTGTTTCTGGAAGCTGTGAGGTTCAGTGCCTGCCCAGGATGAACAGGCTCCCGCCTGAGGCCACACTGCCCTCTGCTGGGCGCAGAGGCCAAGCGGCAGGAACGTTTTCAGGGGCAGCTTTTTCTCATTTTGAACAAACTTTATGAAATGTATACCGGAGCTTTGCACGGAAAGCAAAGTTGGACTGTATCAGTTGCAAAGTCTCTCTCTCTTCAGAGGCAAAATTTGGAGAATTCGGAGAATTTGTGGCCGGTGGGAGTGCAGGGGGTGCACAGACAGATTTGAAGTCAGGCTCATGCTGGCTCCCAGCTTTCCTGCCCCGGTTGTATCATCTTGGGCAAGTTTGACATCCCCTGTTGGCCTCAGTTTTCTCATCTGTGAAATGGGATTATCGTAAGGATACCCAAATATTAAAGAAGAAAAGGTATGCAAAGTCACCCCCAGAGCATGTGACACAGCATTTGGATAATACTGGTTACCATTATTGCTTCAATCTTCTCCTTAAAGATGCAGAAACTCAGAGGACTTGATCAAGGGTCCCAAGGCCACGTGTCTCTGTAGGGCTGAAGGAGGGGCAATCCCAGGCCAGAAGGGCCCATCCTCCCGCTCGGGTCCTGGGCTCCAGTGAGCTCCTCTCACTCCCCCTCCTCGCTGCTGACACCTGGCCTTGACCCTTTGCCTGAGCAGCCCTGTCGCCCCACACAAGGAAGTGTTGCCTCCTCCCCGAGCAGAGGGGCTGTCATGCAGGGCGATGTGAGATCTCAAGGTGGGGAAAGCATTCCCTGGCCGTCAAAGATGGGGGTGGGCGGTGAGGTCTGAGGGGAGGGCTGTCCACCGGCTAAATGTAGGACCATAGGAGGGTCCACTCCCTCACCTCTGCATTCACGCACTCGCAAGTGTTTATTGAGAACCGCCTTCTGCCAAGCGCGTCTCCTCAGCACCCGGGGGGTGGGGGGGGGTGACTGTGACTGGGCTGCAGATGGGCTCAGCCACGCCCGCGGGCACCTGGTGGATGGGCTGGTTCCCCTTTTGTGTGGTTTGTCACATCCCCGGTGTGACCAAAACCCGCACTAGGGCATCATCCATGCTGTGCAGGGAGTGGTCCCTCCATGAACAAATTACCGAAGGTAAGGGCTTGCATTGACTTTAAACCGCCTGCACCAAAATGACAGGTGCTGGCAGGGCGGCCCCGAGTGCCTCAGCCCCGCAGCGTCCTCCCGCAGGCCCGGGCAGCGCAGGGCCGTTGCACAGGCCGGGCCCTGGCTTGGGTGGGCGCTCCAGGACCAGCCCTGCTCAGCCACTCACACCCGAGCTCCTGGTCGAGCGTGTCGTCTTTCCTGTCCAACTTCTCATCAGGTGATGAAGGAGAATTGCGAGCGTCAGACAGTAAAAGTCAAGCCCCGGTCGCCGACCAAGATGAGTGCTAAATCAATGGCAGTCAGTCATTATCTCACACCTACGCAACATGCGTACACATATGTGCTGTGTATATGGAAGTTCACACACACACACACACACACACACACTGATGCATGTGAAAACACGTATACCAACTTCTATGTCTGTGCATAAAATGTTTAGTCGAATGCTGGAGACGAGGAAAACATGTACACTCTTGCAATGACAGGCGGTAAATACGCCCACTTGGCAAAGGGCGCGAAAAGGGAAACTAAGCTGCGGTGCCAGAAATCTGAGCTGTAACCCCGGAGAGTGGAGCCCTGCCCGAAGTGGGCGCTGCCTGGGGCCGGGAATGCCTCTGTGTGCACTGCGGTGGGGTTACCCCAGCAGGCGCCTTTACACACATCTGTCACAATTCATTACAACACTCACATGAGCTTTTTATTTATTGTATGTGAATAATGCCTTAACCTCATAAGCAGATCAAGGTCAACCCAGGGAAACTGCATCTTGCACTGCCATAGTTTCCTCTGCTTAAGAATTTTGTTAAAAGCCAGATGAAATCCTCCCCCACCCCACCCCCTGCACACACACTTACTAAACTCTTCCCATGGCTTCTTCTTGGTTTTCTAACACAGTCAAAGTATTTACTGTGATTTATGAGCTGACCGGATCTAGCCTCTCTCCTCTCCACTCACCCACCAAACCCCCGGCTTGGACGCCCAGGTGCTTCTGTGCCCCGTCTTTAGGAAGTCCTCGCCCACATCTGCCCGCAGACCCCTCAGCATGATTCCGTTCGCTCCCCTTAACGTCTGCTTCAGCCGCCTTCCCAGCTCTCACCTCTTCCCACGGGGCCTGCACCTCCGCGGCGTGCGCTTCTGCCTGAGTTCCCCTGCGGGTGGCAGCCGGCTTGCTGGTTGTCTGTCTCCTTGTGGGTCCTGTGTCCCCAGCGCTCCGTACTGCCTGGTGCACAGCAGACATCACCCACATACATACACACACATGCATTTATATATGCATGCACACGTTCACATATATGTACATGCACACATACACATACAACACACATATACCCACATGCACATAATACACACATGCGTGCATGCATACACACACAGATAGACACACATACGCACTGAACAAGGACCGTGGGGGGAGTTGTGATGATGCCGTCCTGGTCTGATTACATAAAGTGCTGCCGTTTCCGCGGGAACCTCGAGACCTTGGGAAGCTCTTTGTAGAAATCTCCGCTGGACGCTCTGCTTCTCCAGAGGCTCCGGCTTTCCGCCTCGCAAAGATGCCGAGAGAACAGCTCACAGCCCCCCAGGCCACAGCGAGAGCCGAGAGCCGCGGCTCTGACTCAGCCGGGAACGCACACACTGTATTGGCTAGCAAGGATCTGACTTCGGCCACTCTCCTTGAACAATAAAAAGGTTGTTTCAATTGTATCTCAAATATAAATTAATTAAAAGTCACTTATACCTCAGGGGGGGAGAGAGAGAGAGAGAGAGAGAGAGAGGAGGGGGAAGAGAGAGAGAGAGAGAGGGAGAAGAAAGAAAAAGAGGGAAAGGAAGGAAGGAAGGAAGGAAGGAAGGAAGGAAGGAAGGAAGGAAGGAAGGAAGGAAGGAAGGAAGGAAGGAAGGAAGGAAGGAAGGAAGGGAAAGAGGGAAGGAGGGAGGGAGGGAGAAAAGAAGGGAGGGAGGGAGGGAGAAAGGGAGGGAGGGAGGAAGATTGTTTAATTTGTAAGACTCCAGCGAGGAAAGTTTGGTGGTAAGTGTGTAGCCCCAGATGTCATATTGATCGCCTTGCTGGCTAGATGTACCCTAGTTCATTCAGTCAGTCTTATCAATGGCTCATTAATAATGACATACCTTGTGTGCGATATCTAGAGCCTTATCCAGGGCTGAAGTTACTGGTTTCACAAAGAAGTAACGTGCTTTCCGCTGACGCTCCGAAGCTGACAGGCACCAGGAACCCCCGCTCCGTTTCTCAGCAGCCTGTGCAGGCAGCTGTGGGCTGTGAGTGGAGATGTGGCCATCGCCTCCTGCGGGCGTTTCTCCTGTGACCCCGCCAGAGCCCGGTGCTGCGTCTCCCTCAGCCTCTCTGGTCCTGGCGCTGGGCCTCGGGGTGGGAGTGAAGGCAGCTGCCGCCCGGTGTGCTGCGGGCCAGGTGCCGGGATGAAGCGGCCGCCTGTAGAACGCTGATCACCGAGGACCCAGGCTGGCGACCCCTCCCTGTCCCCGTTTTGCTTAGGTTACAACAACAGTCTTATTACTTGTTGAACTAACACAAAGTGCTTAGTTTGTGTTGTAAACTGTGAAAATAAGTGACTCATGTTCTGAAGCAACTGTACACTTAATCCTGAAGACTGTTCTCCGGGGGGCAGGTACACACGCTCGGGTCCCAGGAACTTAAGGAACAAAACTGGGAGTGAGGGATGTAAGAGCAGAGATCTGGGTTCAAATCCAGGTTCTACAACTTCCTGCCTGTGTTCCTTCACCTCTTCTTCCTCGGGGTCGCCATCTATGACATGAGCCACTTCATAATACGACCCACTTCACAGGGCCCTGTGGGTCACATGCACACTATTTGCCCAGTAACTGAATGTATTCATAAACATATCCCTAGTGTCTCTTATAAACAAAGGGTTACGCAGATGCTCTAAGTGCAGGAGAAAGAGGGAAGTGCCCTGTCTTGAGTAAAAGAAGATGTAGAAGTTGTTATGTGCGCTAGAAAAAGGGAACTGGAATCTAGAGAGGTATAAATAAAATAAACATATTCACTGGTGTCAGCGATCTGACCTCTTTTAGTTTTCACAGTAACAAAATAGAGTACCACATTGTTCAGTACTTCCAAGCCTAACTCAAAATGGGTTGAGAGAGAGAGAGAGAGAGAGAGAGAGAGAGAGAGAGAGAAGGAATGGTGGCTTCCAGGACTGGGGCACCCAGGTGGAAATGGAGTTTTGCTCTAGCTAAGAGGACCTGCAGGTTAAGTGACGTGTGCATGGTTTTCTCTTTCTTGGGCCTTTCTCCCAGCTACCGCCGTATCCTCCTCTCTTTCTTCCTATTTGCCGGCCTTATTCTCTCCCACTTCGGAGCTGCCCTCTCTGCGAGCAAGAAGCATGGCTCTGGAAGCCTCCCGGCTCTGCTCCTGCAGAAACAATCCCACGGGGAGAGGCCTCCTTGTCCATGACTCCTACGTCCGTCTCAGGGGAGCACCAGGTGGGCCTAGCTGTTACACGCACACTGTTTGCCCGGTAACTGAGCTTCCGCACATGGGGTGGCCTGATCGGCACTAGAAAAAAGAACAAACTAAGCCCAAAGTTAGAATAAGAAAGAAAATAATAATAAGAGCAGAACAAATGAAACAGAAAAATTTTAAAACTCAATAAAACTAAGGGCTGTTTTTTCATTTTCATTTTTATTTTTTTATTGATTTCCGAGAGTAAGGGAGAGGGAGAAAGTGATAGAAACATCAGTGGTAAGAGGGAATCATTGATTGGCTGAAACACACAAGCCGGGTGAATCTGCAACTCGGGCAAGTCTGAGAGCTGGGCACCGAACAGTGACTTCCTGGTTCATAGGTCGACAATCAACCACTGAGCAACACCGGCCGGGCAGGGCTGCTTTTGTTGGGGGGGGAAATCAACAAAATTGAAAGACCTTTAGCTAGACTAAGAAAAAAGAGAGAAGACAAAAAAAATATCAGAAATAAAAGAGGATGCATTATAACTGAAGCCAGAGATTCAAAGGATTATAAGAGACTACTATAAACAAATATACACTAACATACTGCGTAGTCTAGAAGAATGGATACATTCCTAGAAACATATAACCTACCAAGATTGACTCATGAAGAAACAGAAAATCTGAACAGACCAATAATGAGTATATACACTGAATAGGTAATCAAAAACCTCCCCCAAAAGAGAACTCAATATCAGATGGCTTCACTGGTGAATTCTACCAGATACTTTAAAAAGAATTAGCACTTATCTTTCTCAAATTCTTCCAAAAACTGAGGAGGAGGGAGCACTTTGTAACTCATTTTACAAGGCCAGCATCGTCCTGAAGCCAGCAGGAAGTGACACCCACAGAAAAGAAGACTACAGACCTGCATCCCAGTGGCCTGAGACGCAAAGGTTCCCAACAAACCCTGGCCCCTGAGTTAGGAGCACAGCGAAGGGTGAGACACCGTGGTCCGGCGGACGGACCCACGGACGCAGGATGGCTCAGCATATGCAAACCAATAAGAGTGAAACACCACACTAGGAAAACAAAGGGGGAAATTGAATGATTGTCTTTTAAAAATGCAGAAAAAAAGCATTTAACGACATTTAACATTCTTGCTCTGGCCAATGTGGCTGAGTGATTAGGGTGTTGGCCTGCACACCAGAGGGTCGTTGGTTTGGTTCTTGGTCAAGGGCACATACCTGCATTGAAGATCCCATCCCACCGCCCACCCTCACAGGTGGGGTGCATGTGTGGGAGGCAACCAATCAACGTGTTTCTGTCATATCCATGCTCCCCTCTCTCTCTCTTCCTCCCTCCTCCCTTCTTCTCTCTCTAAAAATCAATAGAAAAAATATCCTCACTCCTAGGATGAGAATAAAAATAAAACAAATTTAATATCCTTTCATGATGAACACACACACACACACACACACACACACACACACACACACAACAAACAAACAAAACAAAAAAAACCTAGGAATAGGCCCTGGCCAGATAGCCAGTTCGTTAGAGCATCGTCCTGATATGCCAAGGTTGTGGGTTTAATCCCGGGTCAGGGTACATACAAGAAACAACCAAGGAGTGCATGAATAAACGAGACAACAAATCAATGTCTCTCTCTCTCTCTCTCTCAAAAATTATAAATTAAAAAAAAGAAAACTAGAAATAAATAGAAGGAAATGACCTCAAGTTAACAAAGGCCACATATGAAAAGCTAACATCATCTCAGTTGACAGTGAAAACCTAACATCAGTAACAAGTCCAGGGTGCACCTCTGTTCAACATAGAGCAATCCAAGTTCAAGCCTGAGCAATCCAGCCCAACCCTGCTCCCTGCCCCAGGCCCTCACCCGCCTTTGTCTGCATCCATGGGTCATGCATCTATGCATACAGGATCTTTAGTTGATTACCTCCCACCCACCCACCCGCCTCCACCCCCTCCCAGATTCTTCACTCTGTTCCATGCTTCCATGTCTCTGGATTCACTGTGTTCATCTGTTTATTTTCTTATTTAGATTCTACATATGACTGAGATTATGTGATACTTGTCTTTCTCTGACTGACTTATTTCACTTAGAATAATAATCTCCAGGTCCCTCCATGCTGTCTCAAAGGGTAAAAGATCCTTCTTTTTACTGCTGCATAGTATTCCGTGGTATAAATGTACCACAGCTTTAATATCCACTTATCTACTGATGGGCACTTGGGCTGTTTCCAGATCTTAGTTATTGCAAATTGTGCTACTATGAACATAGGGGTGCATGCATGCTTTCTGATTGGTGCTTCAGGTTTCTGAGGATATATTCCTAGAAGTGAGATTACTGGGTCAAATGGCAGTTCCATATTTAATTTTTTGAGGAAACTCCATACTGTTTTCCATAATGGCTGCACCAGTCTGCATTCCCACCAGCAGTGCACTAGGGTTCCCTTTTCTCCACAGCCTCGCCAGCACTTGTCATTTGTTGATTTGTTGATGGCAGCCATTCTCACAGGTGTGAGGTGGTACCTCATTATCATTTTAATTTGCATCTCTCTGGTGATCAGTGACTTTGAGCATGTTTTCATAGTCTCTTGGCCATCTGTATGTCCTCTTTGGAGAAGTGTCTATTTTGGTCCTTTGCCCATTTTTAATTGGATTGTTTGTCTTCCTTTTGTTAAGTTGCATGAGTTTCTAATATGTTTTGGAGATTAACCCTGATAAAGGACATATACAGTGGGCTCCCTTTTTGTTTTGCTGATGGTTTCTTTTTCTGTGCCGAAGCTTTTTATTTTGATGTAGTCCATTTGTTTATTTTCTCCTTTGCCGTAGGACATGTAGCCGTAAACATATTGCTATGAGAGCTATCTGAGATTTTGCTGCCTATGGTTTCTTCTAGGATTTTTATGGTTTCCTGACTTACATTTAGGTCTTTTACCCATTTTGAGTTTATTCTTGTGTATGATGTAAGTTGGTGATCTAATTTCATTTTTTGCATGTATCTGTCCAATTTTTTCAGCACCATTTATTGAAGAGACTCTTGATTCCATTGTATGATCTTGCCTCCTTTGTCAAATATTAATTGAGTTCAATGGCTTGGGTCAATTTCTGGGTTTTCTGTTCTATTATGATTTATACGAGAGGCCCAGTGCATGAAGGCCTTGGTGTGGCCTGTGGGGATCAGGCCAAAACCGGCAGTCCAGCGCTGCCTGCTGCTCCTGCCTGCTGCTCCTGCTCACCCCGGCCGCGCTGCACCGGCCACCACCGCTGCCTCTCGCCTCTCGGTAGGCTCACTGCTGCTCCGCTGCAGTCTCTGGGCTGCAGCAGCCAGCCTGAGCCCTGCGTCTGGTGCCCCTCAGTCAGCTAAGCGGCACTCCCACTGTGGGCGTGCACTGACCACCAGGGGGCAGCTCCTGCATTAAGCATCTGCCCCCTGGTGGTCAGTGCACATCATAGCAACTAGTCGAACTGTTAACTAGATGAACAGTCACTTAGGCTTTTATATATATAGTCTAGAGGCCCAGTGCATGAAATTCGTGCATGGGGGGGAGGGGGTGTCCCTCAGCCCAGCCTGCACCCTCTCCAATCTTGGACCCCTCAAGGGATGTCCGACTGCCCATTTAGGCCCGATCCTACTGGGATCGGGCCTAAACGGGCAGTCGGACATCCCTCTCACAATCCAGGACTGCTGGCTCCCAACTGCTCGCCTGCCTGCCTTCCTGATTGCCCCTAACCGTTTCTGCCTGCCAGCCTGATCACCCCCTAACCACTCCCCTGACAGCCTGATTGATGCCTAACTGCTCCCCTGCCAGCCTGTTTGCCCCTAAATGCCCTCCCCTGCAGGCCTGGTTCCCCCCAACTGCCCTCCCCTGCAGGTCTGGTCCCCTGCAACTGCTCTCCCCTGCAAGCCTGGGTCCCCCCCAACTGCCCTTCACTGCAGGCCCAGTCGCCACCAATTTCCCTCCTCTGCCGGCCTGGTCCCCATAGCCCTCCCCTGCAGGCTTGATCGCTCCCAACTGCCCTCCCTTGCAGGCCTGGTCCCTCCCAACTGCCCTCCCCTGCTGGCCTGATCACCCACAACTGCCCTCCCTTGCAGGCCTGGTCCTCCCCTGCTGGCCATCTTGTGGTGGCCATCTTGTGTCCACATGAGGGCAGCCATCTTTGACCACATGGGGGCAGCCATCTTGTGTGTTGGAGTGATGGTCAATTTGCTTATTACTCTTTTATTAGATAGGATAGAGGCCTGGTGCATGGGCGGGAGCCAGCTGGTTTGCCCTGAAGGGTGTCCTGGATCAGGGTCGGGGTTCCCTTGGGGTGTGGGGCGGCCTGGGCGAGGGGCCTGTGGTGGTTTACAGGCCAGCCACACCCCACAGTGACCCAAGCGGAGGCCCTGGTATCTGGGATTTATTTATCTTCTATAATTGAAATTTTGTAGCCTGGAGTGGAGCCAAGCCTCCTGCTTGCTCCGTGGCCACAGCCATTTTTGTTGGGATTTATTTATCTTCTATAATTGAAACTTTGTAGCTTTGAGTGGAGGCCTGGGCCTGTCAGGGTGTGCGGAAAGCTTGGCTTCCTCCATTGCCGGGGAAACCCAAGCCTCCTGCTCACTCCGTGGCTGCAGCCATCTTGGTTGGTTAATTTGCATACTCACTCCTTATTGGCTGGTGGGTGTGGCTTGTGGGTGTGGCTGAGTGATGGTTAATTTGCATATTACTTTTTTGTTAGATAGGATGCCTGTTCTTGTGCCAGTACCAAGCTGTTTTTATTATGGTGGCTTTGTATTATAACTTGATACCTGGTATTGTGATCCTTCCAACTTTGTTCTTCGTTATCAAGATTGCTGCAGCTATTCAGGGTCCTTTTTGGTTTCATATAAATTTTTGAAGGATTTGTTCTAGATCTGTGAAATATGCCATTGGTATTTAATTGGGATGGCATTGAATCTATAGATTGCCTTAGGTAGTATGGACATTTTAATGATGTTGATTCTACCAATCCATGTACACGGTATATTCTTCCACTTGTTCATATCTTCTCTCTCTTTTTTTCAACATCTTGTAGTTCTCTGAGTACAGGTCTTTACCTCCTTGGTTAAGTTTATTCCTAAGTATCTTAATTTTTTTGTTGTTGAATAGTAATCAGATTGCTTTTTTAGTTTCTCTTTCTGAAAATTCATTATTAGCATGTAAAAAAGCCATCAGTTTTTGGGTGTTGATTTTGTATCCTGCTACATTGCCAAATTCATTTATTAAACCTAGTCATTTTTTTGGTGGAGTCTTTAAGGTTTTCTAGGTACAATATCATGTCATCTGCGAATAATGGGAGTTTTACTTCCTCCTTTCCAAATTGGATTTATTTTATTTCTTCTTCTTGTCTGATCACTGTGGCTAGGACTTCCAGTACTATGTTGAATAAGAAGTAGTGAAAGCAGACATCCCTGTCTTGCTTCTGTTCTTAGGGGAAATGGTTTTAATTTTTGCCCATTGAGTATGATGTTCACTGTAAGTTTGTCATATATGACCTTTATCATGTTGAGATATGCTCCCTCTATTCCCACTTTACTAAGAGTTTTTTATAAAAAGTGGGTGTTGGATTTGTCAAATGCTTTGCCTGCGTCTATTGATATGATCATGTGATATTTGTCTTTCAATTTGTTTATGTGATGTATCACGTTTATTGATTTGCGAATATTGTATCAACCTTGCATCCCTGGAATAAATCCCACTTGGTCATGGTGTATGATCTTTTTAATATATTGCTGGATCCAACTTGCTAATATTTTGTTGATGATTTTAGCATCTATGTTCATCAAGGATATTGGCCTGAAATTCTCTTTCTTTACAAATAAAGATATTGTGTCTTTATCTGGTTTTGGGATTAGGATAATGCTGGCCTCATAAAAAGAGCTCGGAAGTGTTCCTTCCTCTTGGATTTTTTGGGATAGTTTGAGGACTATGGTGTTAGCTCTTCCTTGAATGTTTGGTAAAACTACCTTGTGAAGCTGTCTGGACCCAGGCTTTTGTTTGCTGGGAGTGTTTTGATTACTACTTCTATTTCTTCAGTTGTTATTGGCCTATTCAGGTTTTCTGATTCTTCCTGATTCAGTTTTGGGAGATTATATTTTTCTAGAAATTTGTCCATTTCATCCACATTGTTGAGCTTGTCGGCATGTAGTTGTTCATAGTATTTTCTTACAATCCTTTGTATTTCTGTAGTGTCGGTGGTTATTTCTCCTCTTAAGTTTCTGATTTTATTTATTTGGGTCCTCTCTCTCTTTGTTTCTTGGTGATACTGGCTAATGGTTCTTCAATCTTTTTTATCCTTTCAAAGAACCATCTTTTGGTTTCATTGATTTTTTGCATTGTTTTTGTCATCTCTATGTCATTTATTTCTGCTCTAATCTTTATTATTTCTTTCTTCTACTTACTAGTACCTTGGACTTTTCTTGTTGTTCTCTTTCTAGTTATTTAAGTTGAAGGGTTAAATAGTTTTTTGTTTATTTTTTCTTGTTTTTTGAGGTAGGATTGGAGTGCTATAAACTTCCCTCTCAGGACTACTTTTGCTGTGTCCCAGAGATTTGGAGTTGTTGTGTGTTCATTTTCATTTTCAAAACTAGGAAGTTTTTTATTTCTTCCTTGATCTCATTGGTAACACATTCATTGTTTAATAACATACTATTTACCTCCGTGAGTTTGAATATTTTGGGGTGTTTTTACTGTAGTTGATTTCTAATTTCATTCCACTGTGTCCTGAAAAGATGCTTGACATGATTTCAGTTTTCTTGAAAATATAGAGACTTGTTTTGTTTCCTAACATGTGACTTATCTTTGTGAATGACCCACTTGCATTTGAGAAGAATGTGTATTCTGCAGTTTTGAGGTGAAATGTTCTATAAATATCAGTTAAATTCATCTGATCCAGTGTGTCTTTTAGAGTCACTTCTTCCTTGTTCATTTTTTATCTGGAAGATCTAACCAGTGAAATCAGTGGGGTGTTAAAGTTCCCTACTATGACTGTATTGTTGTCAATCTTTCCCTTAAAGTCCTCTAAACGTTTTTTAATATATTTAGGTGCTCCTGTATTGGATGCATATATATTTACCAGTGTTATACCCTCCTGTTGGATTGATCCCTTTAGTATTATGTACCTTTGTTATCTTAATTTGGAAGTCTATTTTGTCAGATATGAGCATTGATACTCCAGCTTTTTTTTATTTTCCCATTTGCATGGAAAAAAATTTTCCATCCCTTCGCTCTCATCCTGTGTGTCTTTTGTTCTGAGGTGGGTCTCTTGTAGACAGCATATAGTTGGGTCATGTTTTTGTATACATCAAACTACCCTATGTCTTATGATTGGAGTATTTAACCCATTTACCTTTAAGGTTATTATTGATAGCTACTTATTTATTGCCATTTTAATTCTAGATGCTTATTTTTCTCTCTATTTCTTCTTCTCATTACAACAGTCCCTTTAGCATTTATTTTAATGCTGGCTTGGTGGTAATAAACTTCTTTAGCCTTTTTTTTCATCTGGGAAGCTCTTTATTTCACATCTATTTTGAATGATTGCTTTGCTGGATATAGTAATCTTGGTCTCAGATCCTTGCTTTCCATTACCTTGAGTACTTCATGCCATTCCCTTCTGGCCTGTAAAGTTTCTGATGAGAAATCAGGTGTCAGCCTTATGGGAACTCCTTTGCAGGTAACAGTTTGCTTTTCTCTTGCTGCCTTTAAAATTCTCTCTTTGTCCTTTATTTTTGCCATTTTAATTATTATGTGTTTAGGTGTGGGCCTGTTTGGGTTCTTCTTGCTTGGGGTTCTCTGTGCCTTCTGAACTACTGTGACTTTTTCCTTTGTCGGGTTAGGGAAGTTTTCTGCCATTATTTCTTCAAATGCATTCTCTATCCCTTTCTCCCTCTTCTGGCACACTTATGATGCGAATATTGTTATGTTTCATGTTATCCCACAACTCTCTTAAGTTGTCCTGTTGTTTTTTAAATGTTTTCTCTTTTTGGTTCTCTGATTGAGTAATTTTTTCAACCCTGTCTTCTAATTCACTGATTCAATCTTCAGCTCCCCCTAATCTGCTGTGTATTCCTTCCAATGTGTTCTTTATTTGTCCTATGTCATTCTTTATTTCTGTTTTCATATTTACTATATATTTTCTCATGCTGTTGAGCATCTTTATCTTCATTAATCTGTACTCTATATCAGATGAATTTCTTATCTCCATTTCATTTATCTCTTCTTCTGGAGAATTCTCTTGTTCTTTCATTTGGGGGTTGTTTCTTTGTCTTCTCTTTTGGCTGCCTGTTGAGATTTGTGACTATGTATTAGATAGATCTGCTACACCTTTCAATCTCCAGTGCAGGACAGTGTCAAATGCTGTTTGTGACTAATTAGATTAGGCAAAGACTCAAAGCCTCCAGAGACCGCCTCTGCCTACAGACTGATAGGATTCCATCTTGAATAGTCCTTAGGCAATTGTCCAAAGGTATGGCAGGAGTTTTTTTCAATAAGGTTTTTTCAATAAGGTTTTTTTCAATTGCTTCTGCCAGGAGGCTAATTGTTATTCACAGTCTCTTAATGGGCCTCAGAAATACAACACCATGGGGCAAAGTGTTTTCCCATAGAGTGGGTCACCTGTCTTCCCATCAGGCAAAGCCACCAGTATAGCAAATGTCTGCATGAGAAAGATGCCCTCTGTAACTGAGGGAATGGCTCAGCACAGGAAACCAGGGTGTCTGCCCTATTAGTTCTTACCCCAAAGCCCCAAATCCTGGCTTCTGCTCACACAGCTTAGTCCACTCTGCCCTCCCTCTGCTGGAGCACAAGGCAAGTGGTTCCATAGGAATTTTGTGTGTTGGCCCTTTAAGAGGGTGCCTTCATTTCCAACCATCTCTCCATGGCAGACAGCAACCCCACTACTTTTCACAGCCAGATGTTGTATGGATACCCTTCTCAGTTCTGGTGCTCTCTTCTGGGGCACCCAATGTGGGGATTAGACTTCCAGAGTTCTTAGTGGCAACCCCCCACAGCTGAGATATCTCTCCAGAACTTCAGTTGCTGTCTGTCGGAGCCTGGCCAGCCCTTTCGTTCATGCATCCCTCCTACCAGTCTCTATGCAGTCTCCATTTCTGTACTCAGTTATTAGGGTTCTTTCCAGTGAGTCTTCTATTGATTATTCAGGAAGTTTTTCTGTATTTTAGTTGTAATTCCAGTTTGGTCCTGGGAGCGTGTCCGTGCAGCATCCACTTACTCTCCTGCCGTTTTTAATCTTTACCTTCATTATTAAAGTTCCTATTAGATACATATTATCTTTGGAAAACCAGAGCTCTTTATAGACTCAGGTCTATTTATAAATTTTGTTCCCATTCATCCTCACTCATCTACTGGCCCCCATACTATCCTCATAATCCATTTTGTTTTTGACTCAAATCAAAGAGCCCCCATTTGGAGAGGTGGGACCTGGGCCTTCTGGACCTGCAGATTCAAAAGTCAAAGAGTAGATAATCTTGGTCAATCACTCCTTTCTTGAATTCCTACTTGACAATCACATTTGCAGCAAACTGTGTTAATAATTACAAAAATAGATTAAATTAAAAACTTTTCATTTTTTAATGTTAAAAATAAATAGGATTTATTTGAACTAAAATAAAAATCCAGTTTACACATTTATCCCACCCTTCAACCCCCTGACTCTGGCAAACACCAACCTGTTCTCTATATCTATGAATTTGGTTATGTGCAGGTGTCCCAAAAAATGTATATACATTTTTTTCTGATAGCTCAGTTGATGTTACTTTCTTTTCAGATTTAACCCATTGGAATGAATAATTATTCAAAGTGTGTATACATTTTGGGACACGCTATATATGTATTTACTTTCCACATGTAAGTGATATCATACAGTACTTGTCTTTCTCTGTCTGACTTATTTCTCCTATCATAATGCCCTCAAGGTCCAGCCATGTTGTCACAAATGGCAAGATTTCATTCTTTTTTATTGCTTAATAATATTCCATTGTATATAAATCACATCTTCTTTATTCACTCATCTGTTTGGACACTAAGGTTATTTTCATATCTTGGCTATTATAAGTAATGCTGCAATGAACATAGGGATGCATTTATCTTTTTGAATTATTGTTTTTGTTTTCTTTGGATAAAGGCCCAGATGTGGAATTGCTGAATTATGGTAGTTCTATTTTTTTATTTTTTGAGGAACCTATATACTGCTTTCCATAGGTTGCACAATTTAAAGTCCTACCAACAGTGCACAAAGGGTTCCTTTTTCTCCACATCCTCTCCAACATTATTGCTAGTTTTTTTAGAAAAGCACTGACAGATGTGAGGTGAGAACATATTGTGGTTTTGACTTGCATTGTGTTGAGCCCCTTTTCATGTACCTGCCGGCCACCTATATGTGTTCATGTACCTGTGGGCTATCTGTATGAATGAAAAGAATAAAACCTTTTCAATCTTATCTGAGTTTCATTTTTATCCGACCTTAACCCCAGTCAATCCTAAAAATTTAAGTAGGACAGGTTTTTCAAACATTACCAATGGAACAGATGTGTGAGCAAGCAAGAAATGACCACTCATGGAACCGAAACGTATTTGAGTCAGAAAATATAATTTCTGTTCCTTGTTTCTATGCATATTTTTTGTCAGTACACCTAAAATAGATTGTGCTTCCCAGGGTAGTAATATTAATAAGATTTCACAACAACACACTTAATGCTTTGCATTAGAAGACTTTCCTAAAATAGTGTTAAGGTGTTTGTCAAGTTACTTTATATTTAATTTAATTTTTCCAATCCATCATTCACCATCCCCCTAAGACCACATATAGACTGAGAGGAACGCTACTGAACTAAAAGAAAAATACCAGTCCTTTGTCACACAGGGTCAGTGTTGTGGCCTAATTTTCTACCGTCTGGGATAGGCATTTATAGTCTCCAGTATGCAGGGCCAAGGACGACACACAGATTATTTGTCTGGGTGGCCGTTAGTAAGTTGATACTAATATTTCAGCCCCAAGGACACCCTTAATAAGTGGCCTGTGTCCTTGGCCCTCTTCCCGCTGCTGGATCCTTTTGCCCTAGTCAGGGCCTCCTTCCTGCAACCCCCTGCCCTATCCTCCCGTCTGCTGCGAGGCACAGGCTCTCTCCACCCACAACTCCTTCATAAAAACCCTCAAACTTCAGTGCCTAAGAAAAAACCAAGAGTCGGAATTCTGGGATAAGGAGTGTGAGGAGTTTGGGGAAAACTCAAAAAAAATAGCAAAATCTCAGTAAGAACAGGAGGGTGTGTGTCATTTGAGCCATAACCCACTTCTACCTCCTCCCCCAAGCTCAGCAGCCAGGTCCTCACTCTGGGTGGATGCAGCCCACAGGGCTGCCTCCCTGCCAGTTCCCACTCCACAGCTGTGGTTCCACCAGAGGGGCAGGCCACTGGGATCTCTCATGCTCTCCACACCCAGCTCCATGTGCACAAATTCTGCTACAGGGATGTTCATCCACCAGAACAGGGCTCCCTCTCCCAGCCCCCACTTGTAGGACAGAAGTTCCACAGGGAGAAGACCAAGACTACCACCCCACCCAATGTCCTGCTAGATTCAGGGGTGGGGAACATCCAGCCCACGGGCCATATAAGGCCCTTGAAATCATTTGGTTTGTTCCTGCCAAGGCATTAAGGGTGAGTTAACGAAATGTTTGACCAAATACAGCAGGCTAATTTTTAAGTTGATAATTTTTAAGTTGAGGCCTGGGAGGAGCCAGGGACTGGTCCAGCCAGGAGACTAGAGAAATGCACAAGCCAACAGGCAAACATCAACCAACTAGTGCTTAAGGGAGAGGTCAGTGTCACCTAACATGTCCAGTCCTCAACCAAAAAGGAAAACGACATGCATAGATTCAGGAAAGCATCACCTGTCCGCAGGAATTGAGCAAGCAAATAGAAAGGGCCTTTGAGGGACCCAGATGTGTGAGCCTAGCAGACAAAGACTTCAGAGGAGTTATAGATATGCTCAAAGAAATAAAGGAACCATGCTTAAAAAATTAAGAAATTAAAGAAGATCTAAAAACAAGTGAACCATGTTCATGGATGAGAATATTTAAAATCGTTAATATGGCAATATTCCCAAATTGATATATAGAATCAACACAGTCCTTGTCAAAATCCCAGCTTCTTGTATAAAAATTGTCAAGTTGATCCTAAAATTCTTATGACAATGCAAAGCAAGCATAATAGCTAAAAAAATATTGAAAAAAAAACAAAAACACACAGTTGGAAGAGGCAAACTTTCCAACTAAAGAGTAACTACAAAACTACAGTAATTGGGACTCTGTAATTCTGGTGTAAGGATAGATAAATCAGTGAGATGGAATTTAGAGTCCAGAAATAAGCCTTTGTATTGATCTTCAACAAAGGTGTCAAGACAATTAATTGTGGACAGAATACAGCTGACTCTTGAACAACAGGGGTTTGAATGGTGTGGTTCCATTTTAGGATGACTTTTTCAATAAATACATATAGTGCTGTAAATGTATTGTCTTTTCCTTACGAGTTTCTTAATAACTTTTTCTTTTCTGTAGCTTACTTTATTGTATGAATGCAGTATATAATAAATACAATATATGAAATATGTGTTAATTGACTATTTATTGATCAACATAAGAAAACTTCAAATCTAAAGAATTTTTGTGAGTTTATTTGGGCCAAATTGTCAATAAATGCTGGGCAACAGAATCTCAAGGAACTGAGTAATGCTCTGGAGAGTGGCAGTTTTGCACCTTGTTTTATACATTACCAACAAAGGAGGAGAAGAGATGTAAGTGGGTTACATGAAATCCACGGTTGATAGATTAAGGAGATGGAAGAAGGAAAAGTGGAGAGACCCCTGGGATTGAATAAAAAGTAAAAAAAAAAAAAAAAAAAAAAAAGACACCTACTTCTTTTACTTGATTGCAGGATAGTTAACAGTCAACAATCTATATATGTAAAAGCCTAAGCAACCAGAACGATGGGAACAACCAGTCGCTCTGAGGCACACTGACCACCAGGGGGCAGATGCTCATGCTAGAGCTGCCCCCTGGTGGTCAGTGTGCTCCCACAGCCAACCGCCCCCAGCCAGCCAACCTCCTGCGCCCTGCCACCCCCCGCCCCGGCCGGCAGGCCCCAATCGCCTGATCGGGTCGGCCCCAGGGCTGGGATGGGGAACCAGGGGTGGGTGGTGGCAGACTCAACCCCTTTCCCAGGGGAGCCAAGGGCCAGTTCCCTCCTCTGGGCCAGTGGCCAACCTCCCATGCTCTGTCCCTCCCTCCGGCCGGCAGGCTCTGATTGGCCCATCATGGTGGCAGTGCAGTGGCAAGGGAAGAGGGGGGAGGCAGGGAACCATGTGGTGTCCATTCCTTCTGTGCCTGGCCCAGCGACCATCACCTCCTCTCCAGCCTGGCCCCGATTGGCCTTGCCCCGATTGGCCCTGATCACTGGCCAGGCCTACAGACCCTACCAGTGCAAAAATTTTGTGCACTGGGCCTCTAGTGAACTCAATAACAATGAGGGGACTTATGGTCTCTGCAGAGCAGTGCCTGTGCTTTGAGGGGTCTGGGAAAAGGGAAATTACTTTGACACTCCAACAGTATGCTAGATATGTTATTTTAGATGCAAAAAGACAATAGGCTAAATTAAGGTAAAGATTGACCTTTTTTCAGGAAAGATACTGGCATAGGCATGACTACCCACCATAAACTGCTTTTCAGTTAAAAAGTTTTAATTTCAGACCATCCTTTGTGGTTACCTTAGTTCTCTGAGTTTGCAAGGCCTCCATGTAGGCCTTCCCTGAGCTCATCAGATTAGCATGTGGCCACCTTTTCAACCACAAATGTAAGAAATAAAATGCTAAAACACCTAGAGAAATACATAGAAATAAATACCAGGCCTTGGATTAGGGGATGGTTTCTTAGATCTAATACAGAAAGCACAAGCAACAAGAGAAAAATTAAATAACTTTAACTTCATCAAAATTAAAAAAGATAAGTGAGTCCATTGCAAATAACCTAATTTGCATTAGAAGCAAATAGAGTATATGCAAATATGCCAAGGCCACTTTCTTTGTGTGGATTTGGTGTAGTGCTCTGATGTGGCAAATTTAAATTTTGCCTTTTGATACTTTCTGGGATTCCCCTCCCCCCCCCCCCCCCCCCAATATTTCTAACTACAGCCCATACTGAGAGCTGGCTGTAATTATATTTTGAAAAAGTAACCTAGGTGAATGCATGGCTGCATGTTGAAGTATGTGAAAAGGAAGTTATTTTGAGCATGGTTTTCTCTCCTTTTTCTTCCTTTCTAATCTATAGTGCCAAGGATCATCTCTGGCAGTAAAGACACACAGTAATTGTTTGCTGATTTGAATTTCACAGAAAATAAGAAATCTGAAGTACACAGAGGAGACTTGACTTGCTCAGAGCCACAGGCTCATGAAGGGAGCGGTGTTGGGGTGCTGGGACCATAGCCCACTCTTGCAACCCCTGGCCAGAGTTCTTACCACTGGGCTAAGACTGCATGTGGTCTAAGCTCAGATGCTATCGTAGGTCCTAAGTAACTTTTTCTTTCTTGTTCAAAACCTCACTGACAATGGAAAAAGAAGGAAGTCTACTATTTGTAGGTGAAAGGTCACTTTTTAAAATGATTATTTTTAATCCTCACCCACAAATGGTAGATGTGCCCTGACAGGGAATCTAACCTTTTGATGTACAGGACTATGTTCCAACCAACTGAGCCACACAGGCCAGCGGGAAGGTCACTGTAAATCAGGCCTGCACTGGAAGGGACCCGACGGCAGACGGAGGCTGTCACATTTGGTGGCATCTGGCAGATAGAGAGGCGTGGCCAGGTGGTGGGCATCATGAGATTCAGTGATGCTGGCCGAGGAGACTAACTTGCCTACATAAGACAAGATAGGGTTAAGTTATTTCATTTTGAGACAGTTAAAATGGTGAATTTCATGTTGTGTCACTTTTATCTCAACTTGAAATAATTTGTATAGCCCTAGCCAGTTTGGCTCCGTGTATAGAGCATTGGCCTGCAGACCAAAGGGTCTGGGTGTTAGGCCTGATCAAATAATTGACAGGATATCCCGTCCCCTGGGAACTGACCTTTAGGCCACTTCACAACAGACATTCTTTTGCTTAGCACTTGCTAAGACCACATCCACCTGCTAAGACCATTATGTTTCTCCTCAGGACCCGCACAGAGAATTCTCTGCCCAGAAAAGGCCACCTAGAGTCCAGATGACCTAATAAATTTATAATCCCTTACCGTTTGGCCTCGTGTGTTCCTCCTTTGGTGACCTTAACATTTGGTGCCGAAACCTGAGAGGGTTCCACAGGGTCACCCCGAGTTTGCTACTTGGAGAGCAGTAGGCAGCGGCAGCTCGTCCTGGGCTTACCTCCCGATCCTACTCGGGTGACTCGATTGCCGGCCTCGATTAGGCCTCCCTCCCTTATGCGCCCTCCTGAACCAGCCAATCTGGATCAGGAACCTCTCCACTGCTGACCCTTCATCCCACACCGGCCAGTCTTCTCTAGGTGAGTGATGTTCCACAATTTACCTCGTCTGGAGTCTGTCCACTCTCTCTCACTGACTTCTCGAAAGTCTCTCTTCTTGAAAGTCCTAGCGCTGGGCCAGAAGACTCCTTAGCCATTCAGTCTCGGGTTCTTCTGGACTGGGGACGCCCAGTCTGGAGGGTCACCCCTCGTTTCTGTGGTGATTTGTTTAGCAGTGGGGATGCCTGCCCTAAACAGTCCCCTTTGGATCTGTGGTCTGTCACTCACCCTTCCTCTCTCGTGGGCCACGCCACACTCCTTCTGCACACTCACAGGGGAGATCAGGCCCAAGGCCCTCATTTTCTTTTGTAACACTGTTGGCCGCAACATAAACTAGATAATAAGTCTCAATGGCCTAAAAATGGCACTTTCCATTTTAAGACATTGCACAATTTACATAATTACTGTCACCGCAATGGAAAATGGTCAGAGATTCCCTACGTCCAGGCCTTTACACCCTTCTGTCCCAACCCTCTCTCTCAGTCCTGCTCTACCCATCAGACCCTTCTCCTTCAAGCGAAACATCATACCCTAACACTTCTGATTCTGAATCTACTTTTGACACAGCAGACCACCAACCTCCACACCCTAACATACCCCCTCCCTCACCTGCAGTAGATTCCCAAAACCCAGACCCTCCTAACCAGCAGCCACCTTTTCCCTGACCCCTGAGAGCCCAAATCCCAAGAACGCAAGCTCCAAAATAGCCTTTTCCCACCTAACACTTGCCCTCAGGCCACCCAAAGACCACCCTCCTCAACAGCCTCTTTTATTCCCATTCGACCCCCGTGGGAGGTGCCAGGAAATGAGGGTATTGTCTGGGTACACATCCCATTCTCTATGTCTGGCCTCGCACAGATTGAGAGGCATCTTGAGTCTTTTACCACTGACACAACCACCTTTACCAAGGAATTTGAGTATCTGACCCAGTCCTATGACCTGACCTGGCACAACATCTGTCATCCTGTCCTCCTCTCTCACCCCAGAGGAGAAGGAGCAGGTTGGGCTAGCAGCTCAGGACCATGCTGTGCCCTCCAGAGACAGGACTCAGTGGCCAACCCAGTTGCCACTGATGTGGTCCCCCAACTGACCCGAGATGGGGCTATCAGGTTATTTTTCCAGGGTGCCAGCTCCAATGCCATATAATCACCTGTCTCGTTGCCAGACCCAAAAGGCTGTCCATAAGGCGGTCAGCTATGACACAATAAAATCACTCAGGGTCCCTGACAGAAACCCAGCTCTTTTTTCCCCCCACTTCAAGGAGGCCTTATGGAAATTTAGCACCTTAGACCCCACCTCCCCAGAGGGAACCCTTCTTCTGAACACCCATTTTATATCCCAATCATCCCCCAACATATGCTGCAAGCTTCAAAAAATAGACACAGGTCCACAAACACCTCAAAAAGACCTCGTTAACCTGGCCTCTAAGGTCTTTAATAATAGAGACCAGGAGACCCAAATCCAACAACAAGGCGAGATCAGGCCAAGGCTGAGGCCCAGGCCTTTCAGCTCCTGGCCACCGCTCTCACAAACCCCAAACGAAGTGCTGGTCCTCCAACAAGGGTAAGTCAGGGGCTCAGCCTCCTCCAGGCCCTGCTTCAAATGCAACAAGGAGGGACACTGGGTCCAGTCCTGCCCAAACCCGAGCCCCCCGCCTGGACCCTGCCCAACGTGCGGAAGGGAAGGCCACTGGAAATCAGGCTGCAGTCTGGCCCCTCCAGGTAGGACCTCAGCCAGTCCAGAAAGGCCACCCTCTGGATCCGGTTTGGAACTCCCAGACCTCCTGGGACTGGGCACCAAAGACTAAAGCTGCCCAGGCCCTGACAGGGCCCCACAGACTTACATCACCAGGGCAGAGCCTCAGGTAATGATGTGGTGGCAGGTAAGCCCATCTCCTTTTTAGTTGACACTGGGGCCACTTGTTCTGCCCTCACCGAATTCTCTGGGACCCTTGTCCCCTCCTCAGTCTCTGTTTTGGGGGTTGACAGACTAGTCTCACAGCCATTAGACACCTCACCTCTACACTGCATCGTACTAGACACCCCCTTTATCCACCCTTTTCTCGTTCTACCTCAGTGCCCAACCAGGGCTGCAGTGCATCCCCTCATAAAGCCAGCTGTCCCGAACCACAGTGACCTACCTCAATGTCACTCTCACCCCACAAGGCCGAGCCATTCCTTGGACTGTAAATGCATTGTTTCCTCCATGGCTGTCCCCTCCTCAAGACAAGAAATAGTCTCCTTTCTCAGGCTCGCTGGGTACTTTGGCCTCTGGTTCCCAACTTTAGTCTCCTCGCAAAGCCCCTCTACCAGTGAAGGGACCCCTCACTGAGGCTTTAGATCCCAAGGCCACATTCGCACCCCCTTTAAATGCTCTGGAAACTGCTCTCACTTCAGCACCTTCTCACCCCTCTTCTCAAAGAACAACTTTCTTTACTACAAAACTTCAAATGCTTACTTAACAGTCCTGCTACTATCAGAAGCTGAACTCATTATCACCCAAACCATAGCATGTTATCCCTACGGAAAAATGGGGTAGTTTTAAGAGTCTCATGCTCTACTGACTGAGCTAGCCGGGCACAAATATGGGGTAGTTTTAAATCCAAGCAGCTGGAGGCCTGGGAACAGGCTGGTGGGCCTGCTCTCTCCAACACGCCCCCCCACCCCCCACCTTTTCTCCAGCCTCATGTGTCTATACATAATTTTTCAAAGTCTTCAGTAACTTAAAGTCTTTGGAGCATTGCTGGGTTAAATGATAAACATCTAAATATTTTAAAATAACATAAAATACTGGAACATTGATTGCTAGACATGTTTTAATTTGCCTGTTCTTAGTTTTTATTACAGAAGGTCTCTTGTACTCTGTTGAAGATATAATTTCTTGAAAGTAAGAGTGTATTTCAAGGGTGTTGATAAATGTCAATCTGAGAAATGCTGGCTGTTTACATTTTGATTATCATTTGAAATTAAGGTTTCTAAGAGTTAAAAACTCTAATTCAATTGGAAAGAAATCTTATGGTTTTGCCCTGACCAGTTTGGCTCAGTGGATAGAGTGTCGGCCTTCGGACTGGGGGGTCCCAGGTTTGATTCCGGTAGGGGGCATGTACCTTGGTTGTAGGCACATCTCCAGTGGGAGGTGTGCAGGAGGCAGCTGATCGATGTTTCTCTCTCATCGATGTTTCTAACTCTCTATCCCTCTCCCTTCCTCTCTGTAAAAAATCAATAAAATATATTTTTTTAAAAATAAATCATATGGTTTTGATAATAGAAGGCATGAGGCATGGACATGCATTTTGAAGGAAAAAGAAAGTGAGTTAAAGTTGTAAGAATGTTTGTGAAAGTTGTAAGAAGGTTTGTGAAAGTTATAGAAGGTTAGTAGGGAGAAATGTGAAAAGGGAGTTACATAAATGACACAGGCCAGTGAGCCAGGACAAGCAAAATAGGGAAACTGAAATAGTAAAACAGTAGTTTGTAGACATCTATAAAACCAAGGACACTTAAGAGTAAATGATTTGAGAATAAACATCATTTTGGTATATTTGACTACAACCCTCCAAACTAATCTCTTTCCTTCCAGCAGACCATTTGTCATAATTCTTATTGTTCTAGCTTTTCCCCCAGTAACTAAAATGTATAAAACAGTTTCTCTCTACCAGGTTACAAGCCCTACTTGTACTCAGGAAGTACCACCCCTAGACACCATCACAACCCCTTTGTGCCCAGGCCTCATTGTCCCTCTAAGCCCCGGAGAAAAGAGGATGGGCCAGGGCCAGGTACAGGTACAGAAACTCACTGGGGCAGAAAGCTCTGGATGCCTAGCAAAGGGCAACACTGGGAACACAAGAACCTCGCCCCCAGAATAACCTATCCTCCCTTCCATATCACCAGTCAGGCAGCTTAGACCCCTGATCTTTTCCTCCCTAAAGACAACATCTAGGCCTCAGTTGTATTTCAGCCCCAGGCCCAGAAAAGCAGCAAAACCAGACAAGTGATAGTGTGGCAACCTCAGGACCATCTTTTACCTCCCAAGTCACTCAACAGGACACTCTCCAGCCCTCACCAACCAGTCTCTTGGGGAAATCGTGCTGCTTCAAATCCTCGTCCAGCCGACTACCATCAAAGTCCATCCCCTTGTGATCTCACCATCCCCCCTCAGCAGGAAGTGACTACAGAAGCTATGACCTTCGTCCCTATCCCATAAAACAAGGAGGCTGGAATGTTAGATCTGATAAAATAATTGAATCAACACCTCTCCCCTGGGAACTGACCTTTAGGCCACTTCACAACAGACATTCTTTTGCTCAGCACTTGCTAAGACCACATCCACTTGCTAAGACCATTAACTTTCCTCTTAGGACCTTCCCAGAGAATGCTCCACCCAGAAAAAACCCACCTAGAGTCCTTTAAAACCTCTGACTCCCCGTCTTTGGGTGCTAGGGCCATTTTGGGGCTCAGCCCATCTGGTATCTAGATGACCTAATCCTATATAATAAAGAGGTAATATGCAAATTGACTGTCACACCCTCACACAAGATGGCTGCCCCTAAGTGGTCACAAGATGACACCCCCATGTGGTCACAAGATGGCCGGCAGGGGAGGGCAGTTGTGGGTGATCAGGCAAGCAGGGGAGGGCAGTTAGGGGCAACCAAGCCTGCAAGGGGAGCACAGTTGGGGGCGATCAGGCCTGCAGGGGAGGGCAATTAGGGGTGACCGGGCCAGCAGGGGAGGGCAGTGGGGGCAACCGGGCTGGCAGGGGAGCAGTTAGGCAATGATCAGGCTGGCAGAGGAGTGGTTAGGTGGTGACCAGGCTGGCAGGCAGAAGCAGTTAGGGGCAATCAGGCAGGCAGGCAGGCGAGAGGTTGGGAGCCAGCAGTCCCGGATTGTGAGAAGGATGTCCGACTGCCAGTTTAGGCTGCAGAGATTGGGCCTAAACCAGCAGTCAGACATCCCCCGAGGGGTCCCAGATTGGAGAGGGTGCAGGCTGGGCTGAGGGACACCCCCCCACCCAGTGCACGAATTTCGTGCACCGGGCCTCTAGTAAATTTATAATCCCTTACCACTTTGGCCTCGTGTGTTCCTCCTTTGGTGACCCTAACACCGGGTTCAATTCAGGTTAAGGGCAAGTACTTTGATTGTAGGCTCCTCCCTGGTCTGAGCCCTGGTCTGGGATCATGTAGAAGGCAACCAATCGATGTGTTTCTCTCACATTGATGTTTCTCTCTGTCTTTCCCTCTGTCTTCTACTTTCCCTAAAAGTCCATGGAAAAATATCCTTGGGTGAGGATTGACAAAAAAAAAATAATAATAATCTGTATAGAAGTAAGCCTGATACTGTCCTAACTCTGGAGATTTCTCCCTTTTGTGCCAATAAAATTTTACTATGTCTATAGTTGGAGTTAAATATTCTTTTCCTTGCAACCTAAAGCATCTTATCATATATCATGTGTGACTGGCGTATTTTTAATTTGAAAGAGATAAAATGAGGATCTTGCATCCTAAATCTTAAAATGTGCAATGCATATTCTATAGTAAAAATGTGTGATTTAAATTTTGGATAAAAGTGGTGAACCATTCAGTGAGTATTAAGACTCCAAGATCTAGAAAGAAAAGAAAAATGATCCCTCCCTCCTTTCCATCCAAGATAAAAGGGAAGGAAGAGCAAATAAGAATGTAAAAGTTACCAATGGTGACCAAACAGAAAAAGGAAAAGGGCTGAAGGAGACGAACTCGGGGAAATGCTGGCTCATGTAAAAAACAGAAGTTTGAGAGGATCAGGGTGAGGTCATGTGCCCACCTCCCAGAAACCACACCTGGCCAGTCCACAAAATCCTGACACTTCTCACTCAAATTCTGAAAAAGGAATAACAATTTATTCTTAGCGTTTCCCATTTTGGACTATGGGGTAGTAAAAATGGCTGTAGTGGAGTCAAAGAAACAAGAGAAATGTCTGTCATCAGCATGGCTATCAGGGTCTGAAGCCTCCAGGGACCCATGGAATTGGAGAACCGATGCTTAAAACTGCCTCTGAAAGAGCGGGGGAGCTATCCTTCTCCCTCCCCTAAGGAGTGGTAATCCCGCCTATATTCAACTCAGTCTCATGTAGGAGGGAGGGCCCAGACATTACAGCACAACTCCATCCTCCACGCTCAAAGGCTACGGAAAATCAGTAAAGGGGCTAATAAGCCTTCACACTGTCGCCCAGAAAGGGAAAGTAAAAGGACCTGATGTATGGATCAACTGTCACCCACAGAGGAGGAGCAAATAGAAAGTGTGGAGAAAGCCAGCAAGCATGGCCAAGGTAAGACAATGGACTAGCAACTGTGCTCCAAGAATAAATAATCCGAATGAAAAGATGACAGATAAAGACTCAAATGGCTTGGATTTCTCAACAGCAACACTGGAAGCAAGAAAACAATAGAATAATGACTTAAAACTGTGAAGAAAAATAATTTCTGAAGGAGAATTCTATACAATCCAAGTCATCAATCAAACCTGAGGGTAGAACTTTTTGGATATGGAAGTCTTTATAATATCTACTTCCATTTCTCTGGAAACTCCTGGAAGTTTGTGATACACCAAAATGATGGAGTAAGCTAAGGAAGAGAAATGCATGAATACAAAAAACGAGGACCCCAAAATAGAGGAGAAGCAAAAGGAAGCATAGAGCAGAAACAGAAGAAATGCATCCTTGAGAAGCTATAACCACAAGTTGACTAAAATTGTGCCCAAATTCACATCACTTAGCTGGTCTGGAAAACAGAAGATGGGGATTTTCTTAATTGTCCAAACACTAGTTGTACCCTGGGCTTCTGACAGAAGCATAGGCAAATTCTTCCTGAAAGAAAATACCCTCTTCCTAGGCCTCAACTAATTTCCACAAATAAAGTTTTAAGAACAATCAGTGACTGCCAGTCAGATGTGACCAAGCACACACAGGAAGCCAGGCACAAGAACCAGGGACAAGAACCACAAAAGCCCTCCAACAATGGTACCACACAGGGGACTGCATGTGGTGGAATTCCCACAGCAAAACCAAAAACATAGGTTGACTACTTTTAAAGAAATTTCAAAAAGACTCCACAGGGAACAGGAGGCTTTAATCACTGACTTCGGGTGTCCCTGAGACCATCCTGGTTCAAGTTTTGCCAGGAGGGCTTCCAGGACTCAGGTACAATCCCAGCTAAGAATTATTACCATCTTAATATATTAAGAGCCAGGGTCCATCACAACCAAAACGACCAGACGAACTACAGAACAGTGGGCCCTGGGCCGCTGGGGCATGGTGGTGGGAGGGATCTGTGGGACCCGGGCCACTGGGCATGGAGGCAGGAGGGACTTGTAGGCCCCGGGCCACTGAGCATGGTGGTGGGAGGGATGTGTGGGCCCCGGGCTGCTGCGGGGTGGTGGTGGGAGGGATCTGTGGGCCCTAGGCCACTGGGCGCAGCAGCAAGAAGGGTCTGTGGGCCCCAGGCTGCCAAGGCGCAGTGTTGAGAAGGGTCTGTGGGCCCTGGGCCGCCACAGCACAGCATTGAGAAGGGTCTATGGGCCCCAGGACACCACTGTGCAGTGGCGAGAAGTGTCTGTGGGTCCCGGGCCACAGTGGAACTCTGGGTCTCATGTGATCGGGGGTGTAGCTGGCTTTCAAACCGGACCCTGACAGGAGGGAGGAGGAAGCCCCATTCCCTGTAGAATCAACCATTGGACAGCTTGCTGTCAGCAGCCTGCCAGCCAGGAATCCCATTCACCTGCACCCTGGCCCCTGACAAGAAGGAGGAGGGAGCCCCATTCCCTACAGAATCGGCCTTTGGACGGCTTGATGTCAGTAGCCTGCCAGCCAGGAATCCCATTCACCTGCACCCTGGACCCTGACAAGAAGGAGGAGGGAGCCCCATTCCCTACAGAATCGGCCTTTGGACAGCTTGATGTCAGTAGCCTGCCAGCCAGGAATCCCATTCACCTGCACCCTGGACCCTGACAGCAGGAAGGAGGGAATATGTCTAAAGACCAACTATTGGCACAAAGTACCTCTGAAGCCGAAAGAAACCATTGTTGGCAACAGAATGTATCTGAAGACCAACGATTGGCACAAGGTACCTCTGCAGCCGAAAGAAAGCGGCAGCATCAACAGAATATGTTTGAAGACCAACGATTGACACAATATTCCTCTGAAGCTGAAAGAAACCGGCATCAGTGACAGAAAATGTCTGAAGACCAACATGCCTCTGAAGTTGAAAGAAGGCAGCAGCGATGACAGAATATTTCTAAAGATCGGTCATTAACAAGTATTACCAATACTGGTAGGAACTGCCTTCACAGCAAAAACGGAGTAAATGAGGATGCAATTATCGAACATAGTTGTGGTGGAATGACTATTAGATGTCAATTTTGCCTATCACTAAATTTCTCGATGAAAAGCCATCTGATGGAAAATTTACTCAATGTTGTAGCAAAGTTTGTCCAAATGATATACATTTTCCAGAATACACAACATATTTTAAAAATTTAATGATAAACAAAGATTCTGACAGCAAAAATTTCATAGAAAATATCCATTCAATAAATAGTTCTTTTGCTTTTGCTTCAATGGGTGCAAATGTTGCATCACCATCAGGATATGGGCCATACTGTTTTAGAATACATGGACAAGTTTATCACCGTACTGGAACTTTACATCCTTTGGATGGTGTTTCTCAGAAGTTTGCTCAACTCTATACTTTAGATATGCCTGAAGCGACAAATAAAAGATTAGCAATGCCAGAAAACCAGGGCTGCTCAGAAAGACTCATGATCAACATCAACAACCTCATGCATGAAGTAAACAAATAAACAAAATCATACAAGATGCTACATGAGGTAGAAAAGGAAGCCCAATCTGAAGCAGCAGCAAAAGGTATTGCTCCCACGCAAGTAACTATGGCAATTAAATATGATAGTAACAGTGATCCAGGTAGATATAATTCTCCCCATGTAACTGAGGTTGCTGTCATATTCAGAAACGAAGATGGAGAACCTCCTTTTTAAATGGATTTGCTCATTCATTGTAAACCAGATCCCAATAATCCGAATGCCACTAAAATGAAACAAATCAATATCCTGTTTCCTACATTAGATGCAATGATGTATCCTATTCTTTTTCCACATGGTGAAAAAGGCTGGGGAACAGATATTGCATTAAGACTCAGAGACAACAGTGTAATCAACAATAATACTAGACAAAACATAAGGACAGGAGTCACACAAATGCAGTATTATGGATTTCATCTCTCTTTGTGGGACACGTTCAATCCTATTTTAAATGCAGGAAAATTAACTCAACAGTTTATTGTCGATTCATATTCAAAAATGGAAGCCAATCGAATAAGCTTAATTAAAGCAAACCAATCTAAGTTGAGAGTTGATTGGTATAGTGGTTTGATGGATTATCTCACATCTAGATATGAAAATGACAATGTGCCGATTGGTAAAATGGTAATACTTCCATCATCTTTTGAGGGTAGTCCCAGAAATATGCAGCAGAGATATCAGGCTGCTATGGCAATTGTACCGAAGTTTGGCAAACCCGATTTATTCATAACCATGACATGCAACCCCAAATGGGCAGATATTACAAACAATTTACAACACTGGCAAAAAGTTGAAAACAGACCTGATTTGGTAGCCAGAGTTTTTAATATTAAGCTGAATGCTCTTTTAAATGATAAATGTAAATTTCATTAATAGCAAAAATTCATGTCATTGAATTTCAGAACGTGGACTGCCTCACGCTCACATAGTATTGATATTAGATAGTGAATCCAATCACGAACAGAAGATAACATTGACCGTATAGTTAAGGCAGAAATTCCAGATGAAGACCAGTGTCCTCGACTTTTTCAAATTGTAAAATCAAATATGGTACATGGACCATGTGGAATACAAAATCCAAATAGTCCATGTATGAAAAATGGAAAATGTCCAAAGGGATATCCAAAAGAACTTCAAAATGCAACCATTGGAAATATTGATGGATATCCCAAATACAAATGAAGATCTGGTAGCACCATGTCTATTGGAAATAAAGTTGTCGATAACACTTGGATTGTCCCTTATAACTTGTATTTGTGCCTTAAACATAATGGTCATATAAATGTTGAAGTCTGCGCATCAATTAAAAATGTCAAATATTTATTTAAATGTGTCTATAAAGGGCACGATTGCACAGATATTAAAATTTCTGAAAAAAATATTATCAATCATGACGAAGTACAGGACTTCATTGACTCCAGGTATGTGAGCGCTCCTGAGGCTGTTTGGAGACTTTGCAATGCGAATGCATGACCAATCTCATGCAATCACAAGATTAGCTATTCATTTGCCAAATGAACAAAATTTGTATTTTCATGGCAATGATTTTGCTACAGTTATAGATAGGGCTAGAAGGCATAACTCGACTTTGATGGCTTGGTTTTTATCGAATAGAGAAGATTCTGATGCACACAATTATTATTATTGGGAGATTTCACAACATTATGTGTTTAGTAATTCTTTGTGGAGAAAACACCAAAAGGATGGAAATAAAGTATTAGGTAGACTGTTCACTGTGAGCTTTAGAGAACCAGAGCGATATTACCTTAGACTTTTGCTTCTGCATGTAAAAGGTGAGATAAGTTTTGATGATTTGCAAACTGTAAGAGGTGTAATTTATGATACATTTCGTGAAGCTGCTAAACATCGAGGATTATTAATCGACAACACTATCTGGAAAGATACAATTGATGATGCAATCATCCTTAATATGCCCAAACAACTATGGCAACTTTTTGCATATATATGTGTGTTTGCATGTCCTTCTGATGCAGACAAATTATGGGATGAGAATAAATCTCATTTTATTGAAGATTTTTGTTGGAAATTGCACCAAAGAGAAGGTGCCTGTGTGAACTGTGAAATGCATGCCCTTAACGAAATTCAAGAGGTATTCACATTGCATGGAATGAAATGTTCACATTTCCAACTTCCGGACTATCCTTTATTAATGAATGCAAATACATGTGATGAATCGTACGAATGACAACAGGCAGAGGTTTTGCTAAATTCTCTGAATGTTGAACAGTTGGCAGCCTTTCAGACTATAACTTCAGCCATCGAAGATGAAACTGTACTCCCCAAATGCTTTTACTTGGATGGTCCAGGCGGTAGTGGAAAAACATAACTGTATAAAGTTTTAATACATTATATTAGAGGTCGTGGTGGTACTGTTTTACCCACAGTGTCTACAGGAATTGCTGCAAATTTACTTCTCGGTGGAAGAACCTTTCATTCCCAATATAAATTACCAATTCCATTAAATGAAACTTCAATTTCTAGACTCGATATAAAGAGTGAAGTTGCTAAAACCATTAAAAAGGCCCAACTTCTCGTTATTGATGAATGCACCATGGCATCCAGTCATGCTATAAATGCCATAGGCAGATTACTAAGAGAAATTATAAATTTGAATGTTGTATTTGGTGGAAAAGTTCAACTTCTCGGAGGGAATTTTCGACAATGTCTCAGTATTGTGCCACATGCTATGCGATCAGCCATAGTACAAACGAGTTTAAAGTACTGTGATGTTTGGGGATGTTTCAGAAAGTTGTCTCTTACAACAAATATGAGATCAGAGGATTCTGCTTATAGTGAATGGTTAGTAAAACTTGGAGATGGCAAACTGGGTAGCAGTTTTCATTTAGGAATGCATATTATTGAAATCCCCTGTGAAATGATTTGTAACAGATCTATTATTGAAGCTACCTTTGTAAATAGTATATCTATAGATAATATTAAAAATATATCTAAATGTGAAATTCTTTGTCCAAAAATTGAGCACTTTCAAAAATTAAATGAAGAGATTTTGGATATATTCGATGGAGATTTTCACACATATTTGAGTGATGATTCCATTGATTCAACAGATGATGCTGAAAAGGAAAATTTTCACATCGAATTTCTTAATAGTATTACTCTTTCGGGAATGCCGTGTCATAAATTAAAATTGAAAGTGGGTGCAATCATCATGCTATTGAGAAATCTTAATAGTAAAAGGGGTCTTTGTAATGGTACCAGATTTATTATCAAAAGATTATGACCTAATATTATCGAAGCTGAAGTATTAATAGGATCTGCAGAGGGAGAGGTTGTTCTGATTCCAAGAATTAATTTGTCCCCATCTGACACTGGCCTCCCATTTAAATTAATTCGAAGACAGTTTCCCATGATCCCAGCATTTGCGATGACTATTAATAAATCACAAGGACAAACTCTAGACAGAGTAGGAATATTCCTACCTGAACCCATTTTTGCACATGGTCAGTTATATGTTGCTTTCTCTCGCGTTCGAAGAGCATGTGATGTTAAAGTTAAAGTTGTAAATACTTCATCACAAGAAAAATTAGTCAAGCACTCTGAAAGTGTTTTTACTCTTAATGTGGTATACAGGGAGATATTAGAATAAGTTTAATCACTTTATCAGTCATTGTTTGCATCAATGTTGTTTTTACATCATGTTTTTGTTGTTTTTATATCATGTCTTTGTTGCTGTTATATCATGTGGATATTCATTAATAAATTTATATATTATTTTCATATACATTTTATTAATTTTCTTTCATCTCTGACACGTCTATTATAGAGAAAGGGCAAATAGCAATATTAAAATATTTCCTCTAATTAATTCCCTTTTCATGTGCACGAATTTTGTGCACCAGGACACTAGTTCTATATAATAAAAGGCTAATATGCAAATAGACTGAATGGTGGAACAACTGAACAACTGAACAACCAGCCGCTATGATGTGTGCTGACCACCAGGGAGTGTGCACGGAACATGGCGGGCATCGGACAAAGTGGGATGGTGGAGCAGATGAGCGAGGGTGCCAGACCAAGGCAGGGTGCCAGTCACCATCATCGGGGCAAGCCTCTGGTGGTTACTGAAAATTCTTTACTCCCACGCGTCACGGTCCCGCCCAGTGCTCGCACCCACTGCTAGAGCCAGAGCTGCCCCTTGCACCTGCTGCTGGCACTGGAGCTGCTGCTTGCACCCACTCCTGGTGCCCAGCTCCGGCCCCAATCGCTCGGTGCCATCAGCAGTTGCAAGCGGCGGCTGCCAGCCCCAATAGCCCCTCAGGGCTTCTCCACCTCCCCCTGCTCCTGAGGGGTGATCGGGGCAGCAGCCACTGCTCATACCTGCTGATGGCGCCAGCCCCAATTGCTCCACACCATCAGTGGGCGCAAGGGGGGCCAGTGCCATCAGTGTATGGGAGCGGCGAAGGCGGGAGTGGGGCTGCCAGCAGACAGGGGACCATGGGCCGCAGTGGGAGGGGCTGTGTGGGGGCATGGAGGATGAGCTGAGACCCGCCCCTGTGCCCAATGCAGCCTCGTGGCACACAGTTCCTTTCAAGGTACATGAATTCATGCACTGGGCCCCTAGTGAAAGATAAAAAGCAAAGTCAGGACATGGGGCAAAGGAAGGAAGCCGGTGAGAAATGTGTTGACTTTTAGGAAGAAATTTTGTAGGTATTTGTATGATGACTTTAACATGTTTAAAAATCATTTCAAGCACACTGAATCACTTTTTAAAGTTTACTCATAAAGGACCACAGCAGCACTAACGGGTGGCATGAAGGTGGACCTATACAGCTCTCATCTCCATGAGCAGTCCCTAAGGAAATGGCATCTTAGTCAACTCGAGACAGGTCCTGTGCGGTGGCCAGCACACCAACGCTGGAAACCTGTGTGACGGCCTGTAACCGTCATTTAGAGAACAATGGCTGTTTCATCGGCTTTTGAAGCACAATTCAGTCGGGTGGTCACAAGTATAAACACAATAAAACCCTTCACTTGGGTTAAACATGGAACGCACACTGGATGAGAGTGTCCAGTGGGAAGGCTGAGGGGCTCCCCTGGAGTGTGAACCTTCAGCACCACCCAGCTTTCTCCGTGGCACTTACACTAACACACTAACCTTTCTGTTTGGGTAATTAATTGCATTTGGGCTCAGGGTACAGGTTTTAAAAACAGGCACTCGAACCAGTGCTAGCGAGAATGTGAGGGGCTGGAAACCTTTATAGAGAGGTTTTAAAGAGGACTGTCCAACGGGGGGAAAAAAGGGGGGATGAGAGGGGGGAACCTGGTGTTTTTAACACATTTGAAGAACTGCAGAAAAACCATTAAACTTAATTTAGCTCCAGAGGGCCAGCGTCTGTGGGTAGAAGGAAACAAGTTAAACTCACTGTCAAGAACTTGGTAATAATGAAAGCCAAAGGTGCGCGGTGAAGTCCGGCACTCACCCAAGGCCACCTGGCCCCATTCCGTGGCCTCCTGGTCACCTGTCAGCAGGGGTGTCTTGGGTTGGTGACTGGGAATACCGGCTCAGGGAAGGAGACGCCCTCCTGCCCAGAGGGGAGGGCCTGTCATCCCGAGAAGGAATGGGCTGCCGGTGACAGACAGGGGGAGAGGTTTCTCTGGTTGGCAGTGGCCCTCTGGGTGTAGAAGGCCCCTGGCCTGTGCCAGGGAGGCGGGCGGGCACCCAGCGGGCTCCTCTCCTCCTTCCCTCAGACCTCTGGCCTCCGAAGCCAACCTTTCCATAGGATCCTCGCACGCTTCTGCCCGCCCTGAGCTCTCGGGGCGAATGGGCGCAGGGGGCGCACGGGGGCCATTAGGCGCAGGGGGCGCAGGGGGCGCAGGGGGCGCAGGGGGCGCAGGGGGGCCATTAGGCGCAGGGGGTGCACTGGGCGCAGGGGGCGCAGGGGGCGCACGGGGGACTTGAGCGCAGGGGGCGCCTGAGCGCTGGGGCGCGGCCGGGAGGAAGTGCGGGGCCTGCCCGGGCGCGTTAAGGGAAGTTGCCCAAAATGAGGAAGCGCTGCTCTCTGGGCGGCTGAGGCGACTCAGGCGGCGGGAGGAGCAAGGAGGACCTCTCGGCCCGCGCTGCTCCGGGACAGCCCCAAGGACCCACCGCCCGCGCCCGCCACCCGCCGGACCCCGCGCCGCAAGCCTCGCTGCACAGGTAGGAGGCGCGCTCCCTGCTCGCCTGCGGGGCGCGGGGCCCGGCGCCTCGGGACCGGGAAGGAGGCGAGCGCGCGTTTGGGGGGCGGGGGGGCAGCGGCGCGCCCACTCGACCGGTTTCGGGGTGCCCGGCGCTGTGCCAGGGACGCTTGGAGCCTTCGGCCTTTGGACAACGGGACATTGATGAGATAGAAGCAGGGAACGCAGCCTTTTGTCCTGATCCTGGAGCCTCTGGGGTGCGGCTCCCGCACGGGAGCGGGGCCTGGGCCCGGGGATTTGCGGAGACTCGGGACCCAGGGTCGAGCGCAGACGGTGCGGAAGCTGCGGGTCCGGGGGACGCGAGCTGGAGTCCGCGGGCACGTTTTCCTTTGGCCCCTTCCCCGACAGCCCGGAACCGCTGCGCTCCCTCCCGGTTACTCCGGGAGCCCTCCTCCCGGCCCAGCGCCCCTCTCACCCCGGAGGGCGCAGGGCGCGAGCGCAGGAACCCCCCTGACCTGCTCACTCCTCCCTCCACGCGTTTTCATGGTAAAGCAATTAATTTGGCCAGTGAGTGATTGGAGAGCATTCAAGTTTTATGTGGTAAAAGGTAAATTTGAGTTAATTTTTTAGAAACTGAACTAAGGAACTATTTAGAGGCGACTCATTTGTTTGTTTGTTTGGATGTTCAAAAACTAGAAAGACAGTCATTGGAGAAATTAGAGTTTGAATCTTCCTACGTTGGAAACGATGTTTCGGATTGTTTTATTGAGTTTGCTTGACTCGCCATAGATTTCATTGAGCCCAAGTACAACTGTTGGCTGGCGGATTGCATTTTTCTTAAAGTGGCAGAGCGTTTCAGCGTACAGTTAAGAGGAGGCCAGACATTTGATCTTCATAATGAAAAACTAATCATGCGATGACGGAGAATTTCTGGAAGCAATGGAATCAACTATACTAACTGATTTCTTTGTTTTAGCCAGAACATATTTATCTGTATCATCCAGGAAGCATTTCAATGAAATGCAATTAAATTCATTAATGGTCCCGTCACACCCTCCCCCCAAGTGCATGGATATATTTGCATTTGAGCTAAAAGAGAGGAATCTGGTCAGTTAAAATTATTTCATCAAATCATTTTGTTTCTACATCATACTTTTTATGTTTAGAGAAATTTTACAGTAAATAGAAATTGATTTGTTACTCTGTTTGTAGTGCTCAGATATATAGGATTATATAGTCCTAACTAGAATGTTTTAATGTTTAAGCTAAGGTAAAAGTTGGGTGTATACTTTAGGTCTTTGCCTTTCCTGAGGGGTGAAATTGACAGATCATTTTATTGCTAGGTTTGCATTTCAGAAATACCACCTTAGCCTTCCTTAGGCTCATATTTAATATTTTAAGTGCAGGTCTAATTTCTCTGTTTTTAAACCAAAGATGTTTTAGTAGGACATCACTTATGCAGCACATTGCATGTCCATAATCATTATTCAAGACCCTTGTGCTTAGATATGTTTTTAACTCAGGACTTTTTCAGAATTTAGAATTCAAAGTTAGAATCTGAATTTCAGCGCTGGGAACGACGTCTGTCAGAATTTAGAAAGGTGCTGTGCATGCTGACACCTCGCCCCCGCCCAGCGGCCTGGGACCCCACGCCTCTCTGCACCTGCTCTGTGAATGCTCCCATCAGGTGGCATAAGTAACAACTATAAATAGCTGCGTGTCCGTTAGGGCAGGCGTGGTCACTAAATGAGGGTCCCGAAATTGCTAAGAAACCTTTGTTAGAGCTTTCTGGAGTTGGGCTAAAGAACTGACTCCATCAAGCTACTGTGCTTTGGAAAACAAATTGCTTTTCTATTGCCCAATACTCACCCTTTCCAGTAATTAGATGGGCAATTTCCCCTCCACAAAAAGTCTGAAATATCAGGATTTCACTCAACTTTCAATGATAACCATTAAACTGTGAGCCTGCACGTGGGAATGGGAGGTGTAGCCTTACTGATACAGGTTGAAGCAGCAGCTCGGGAGCAGAGCTGGCTCCTGTCCACCCGCAGCTGGCTCTGCCGGCCCTCGGCTCCGCCCGCCACCCCTGTCGAAGGGATGGCAGGGCGCTTTTCACCATCACCCCCAGCACAGGTCCCCATTTTTGCTTTTAAAACTTTAACTGTAGTAGACTTTTTCTAACTACACCCTAACTCACCTCTTCTCCCCAGCTTTGTAAGTTTTAACATTTTCTTTCACTTTTGGAATTGTTTAGCTATGAGTGGAGAAAAAATAGTAAAAGGTAAATTTGAGTTAATTTTTTAGAAACTGAACTAAGGAACTATTTAGAGGCGACTGCGGGTGGAATTTAGGCCTTTGGGGAGAACTTTTCTTAAATATCTACATCCTTAACTTTCTTTTTCTTTAAAAGCAATTGCAATCAAAAGGCAGATGTCCTAGCATCTTACCCTTCCACTTAGATTTGAATGGGTTCGTTTCTTTTCATTTGGAAAGGAGTTTTTATTTTTAACTGAGGAATTGTGGGAAGATTGAAAAAATAAAACTAGGCTGATTAAAATTTAAAGGAAATTTTATTCATTCTGATACTATATTATCAGGGAAATTTTCTGTTAGCTTTTAACTTTGTCTGACAAAGTTATCTTGTGTCAATTTGAATTTTTTACCCTTAATGATTAATTATGTACTGTTTGCCTATGAAACTTGAAAGATGGTTGAATTGGAATCTTAAGTATAATCAAATTTAGCCAAGGTAATACATACCAGCAGGAAGAACATTCAGTTTATGTAACAGTAGATTGAACAAATAAAAACCGACTCTCTTTTGATTCTTTCATTTCTTGGAGAAACCATGTACTTACTTTTGGAGGCTGCCGAAGGTGAGTGATGAGGGGAGGAAGGTAACGACTTAGAATGCTGGTGATGCCGCCATGACAGAGGAGGGTGTACTGATGAAGACGGCAGTGTTTGGTGAGCAGCGTCCTCTGTCCTGGGGACCAGGCTCTGAGACGGAGTCCTTGCTCCTGAAGCCGGTGGCAGGACCCCTCACTGCTGTGCTGGAGGACTGGAGGGAGCAGGGATGTGGGGTGCTGGCCTTCCCGACTGGCATGCTGAGTGTAGGAGGCCTGGTCTGAGCGGAGGCCCAGCAGGCAGCAGGAGCAGGGGCCACTGGGGAGCCTGGGCTGGGGTCGGGGTGAGACCCAGGCCTGGCTGCAGGGGTGTGGAGGACGGAAGAGGCCTGAGGCAGGCGGTTCAGCGAAGGCCTGAAGCATTGGATTGTGGAGTTACACTCTGTAGCTACAAAGAGCATTTGAATGTCCAACACGTGACCTTCTACTTTCTCACTTAGTTTGTCTTAATTGATACATCTTCATTCTGTTCTGGCCAGTATAATAATTTAACTTATTAAATCTACCCGCTTCTGTTAAGCTGTCATGGAAATGTTTTGGTATGACCAAAGTTAATTTGTTTTTTATTTAATTTTAATTAATAACAATACTTTCCCATTCTGTAGTACTGTTCCCCAAAAGCAGTCTTTTACGTTTTTATTGCTCTTTCTTCTAGAATTCTCCTCATGTTCCTATCCTATGCTTATTTGCTTATGCTTGGCTATATCAGTTTTAGACAATGTCTGCCGACCTCCTACTCTGGAAAATAGGCCGCGGCCATCCTAGGCTGGCCTCCGCCAGGATGAGAGTTTGCAAATGGTCTCTCTGGGGGGCGCTTCATTGTGGTGGCTGAGGCCGGGGTGTAATGTATCCCATTTTCCTCGTCCCCTTGTGACTTTTCCTGGGTAAATGCTTGGCTGCTCTGTGCTCTCCGTGGGCCCCGTGCCTGGTAAATGTGTCTCCCCAATGCTCTGTGCCTGAGCTCAGACTGCTGACCCAGCTTCCCACTGAGTCAGACCAGCAGCCTCTCAGTTTCACGTTCCTCTCTGCTTTTCTGGAACGCCGTCTTCTTGCTCAGTCTGATAGTCGCTCTTCAGTCTCACTGCACACACACACTAGGAACAAAGCATCGGTTCATGCTGAGTGTGGGGACTGGTTGTCTGAATACATTTCCTGCAAACCACTTAGTAGGGCCTTTGCTTCACCCTTTGGTGTCTTGGCCTGCCTCTCGCTGGCAGTAGGTGCACTTTACCTGCTGTAAATCCCTGTCATCACTGACGACAGCACCTCCCAGCCTCCGTATTTCTATGGCTATTTGTTTATTTGCAGCGTGGAGCTTTTATATTTCTTCCATCAGAACATGACCTGACTCATAATAGTGAAAGATGATTTTTAACTCCAATTTAGCCATTGGCGTCTCCATTTAAAATCCGCCTCAATGCCACCTCTGTATTTGTCCGGCACTGATGTTTTATCATCTGATTGTGAGATGTTGTACTTTCCGGGGAATGGCGAGTCCGGGCTTTCCTGGACGGCTGGCCGAGGCTGGTCCCAGACAAGCGAGCGGGTGAGCGGGCGGGCGGTGCTGCGCAGGGTGGACAGCGCTCCTGGGAGCGGCCCTTGCTCGAGCAGGTGGAGTGCTGGAGCACAGTCGCGTAAGCACAGATCACGCGGCGGGTCCTCAGCGCCATGGGCGTGATGCGCACAGGCCGTGTCCTGTCCTCGCACACCTCTGTGGCGTGGGCGTGCTGGTTCTGGGAGCAGCTTGGGGACCTGAGCTTTCGGGATACGGGCGGCCTTCTGCTCCCCTTTACAAGAGTCTCAGTCCTTGCTGGGGTGGAGGCAGAGTCCTGTGGTTCGCTGTATCTTGGATGCTAGGAACATCTCGTCATTTGACTGCTCTAATGCCTTGCAGCCCCAGTTACTGAATATTTGTACCAACAGCGGTTGAGAGTAGGGTTCTGAATCCCCACCGGGTTCCAGTCCCACTCCGTGTTTTAAAGCTGCTCTTCGTCTTTGTTGACGGGACGGTCACAGCGGTGTCACTGTGATGCAGGATGAGGCCGCGCGCGCATCTGGCACCTGGTACCTGCGGGTGAGAGCTGACGCCTCTGCCACAGCCCCCCCGCGTGGCCCTGGACCCGCCCCGCAGTCCTGGGCTAGTCGCACTCCCAAACAGCGGGAGGTCTTAGTGCCCTTTCTAAAAGAGTCATTCTCTCTGACCTCCAAGGTGAGGAAACTCTCCATCATTTCCTTTCTGAAAAGTGTCAGGTTGTGTAACGGATGCACAAGTCCAGGCCGTTAGTGAGGACTTCGAGGTGACAGGCAGCGGCACCTCAGCCCGGCCCACGCCACCCTGGGGCAATGGGAGGGATTCCTCCCACTTGTTGGTCCTGTGCATGTCTGTGTGTATCTTCAGGAGATACCATCTTGTGTGTGTGTGTGTCTTCTTAATACCGTTCCATTCTGCACCTTGCTTTTTTTCATCAACAGCAACGGCTCGGGTTGGGGAGCCCTGGCTCTCAGTGACTGTGGGCTTGCTCTGCAGAGGGGAGAGCGCCTGCCACTGGGGACACGGGCCCCCCTGACTGGCAGCACCGGCAGAGCCCGAGGCCTGCCCTCGTCCCCTCCCTGCCCTCAGCATGTGTTCAGTGGAGCCATCAGGCTGACCTGTAGGTCAGGAGGGATCCTCAGCCCTGTCTGACCCGTAGTGCATCCCCTGTCTTCCCTTTTAGCAAGCAGGTGGGTAATTGCTGAGGAATGCGTTTCGTTCTTTATTTGTTACTGACACATTAAGCTCTTGCTTTTTATTGCTGGTTCCACTGTGGACATTCTCTCGCTGCTCCCTGACCTCTGCCCTGACCCCCTCCCTGCTCATCGCACCCCCCGCACGGGGTTTGCCTCCGTGGTCTGCTTGGTACTGTGCTCCCCCGCAGGGCTGGTCTTTGCTGACCAGGAGTCAGTCTTGTAAGGCTGCACCTGTCGGCCCTCTGAGCCTGTCCCCACGAGAGGAGGCGGGTGATCTGTGCACGGGGGAGGATGAGCCACTGACCAGTGTGTGGGGACAGGGCTCCCTGCTCTTCGCAGCTGGCCCTGCCGCCTCTGCACACGGAGGTCTTTCCTCAGAGGGCCTTCTGCTGCTGCTCGGGTGCCCCAGGGAGGGTGGGAGAGGGCTTGGCTGACCCCCCCGCCCCCGGGCTCGGCCATGTCCAAGGTGTCTCCAGCCCTCAGCTGTCCTCCGGCAGCAGCTGGGCGGGAGCCGCCCTCCGCTTTGGGGCCCGCGTTGCTGTGCCTGTCAGGCCTGTGCTGCTTTCCCCGCGCTGCTCCGCTCCCAGGACGGTGTGGACTTACAGGGCGCTGTGTCTTCGGTGCTAGTTCTCTTTCTCTGCGTTGAGAGCGGCTGCCCATGCTCGCAGGGGAAGTCCACCACTTCCTTTTTTGTTTTTTTTAGCAACACCGACCAGCTGATGGTCGCCCTGTGTGAAGGAAGTGACAGCGAGGAGGAGGGAGAGGAGCTCGCTGGAGCCGGGGAGGGTCCCAGGGCTGGCTTCCCTGGTGCCTGGGAGCCGGGCTCAGGCAGGACGCGTGTCCGCAGGGTCCGCTCCGAGCCTCAGGAGCTGGCGGTGCACACGTGCCTCCCTCCGCGGCTGGGTGAGGACGCTGGGGGCCCGGCCTGGGTGAGGGTGCTGGGTGCCCGGCCTGGGTGAGGGTGCGGCCTGGGTGAGGGTGCGGCCTGGGTGAGGGTGCTGGGGGCCCAGCCTGGGTGAGGGTGCTGGGGGCCCGGCCTGGGTGAGGACGCTGGGGGCCCGGCCTGGGTGAGGGTGCTGGGGGCCCAGCCTGGGTGAGGGTGCTGGGTGCCCGGCCTGGGTGAGGACGCTGGGGGCCCGGCCTGGGTGAGGGTGCTGGGTGCCCGGCCTGGGTGAGGACGCTGGGTGCCCTGCCTGGGTGAGGGTGCTGGGTGCCCAGCCTGGGTGAGGGTGCTGGGGGCCCAGCCTGGGTGAGGACGCTGGGTGCCCGGCCTGGGTGAGGATGCGGCCTGGGTGAGGACGCTGGGGGCCCCTCCTGGGTGAGGATGCTGGGTGCCCGGCCTGGGTGAGGACGCTGGGTGCCGCGCAGCCTGGCTAGGGGCCACCTAAGCCAGCCTGCTGGGAAGACTCTGAACGTTGCTGCTTTCCCAGGCCCCAGCCCGAGGTGTTTCTAATTCAGAAGCAGAATCCATGCCCACTGCAAGCACGGGTCTGCTCGGGCTTAGCGCTGGGAAGTGAAGTCACGTGAGTGGACTGGGGCGCTGAGAGGGCGCAAGACCACGCGCTCAGCTCCGGGGCCATGTCGGTTTCACACGTTACCAGTAGTTCTGGAAAATATGTAATTTATCTTTATAGTTTGTGTTGAAACGTTCAGCAAATTCAATATGACTTGGACCAAAAAATCCCAAATCCATGAGAGTTTACTGTGACATGTCTTCGATCCGCTCCAGCTGACTTCCCACCGGCCATCCAGCGCGAGCAGAGTCCTGTGGGCAGCGGGTGGAGGAGGGTGGCAGCCCTCCTCGCAGTGGGCGCAGCCCGGGCAGTGAGCACAGACACTCCCCAGCCTCCCCAGCACAGCTCCCCACCCCCAGCACAGCTCCCCACCCCCAGCACAGGTCCCCACCCCCAGCACAGGTCCCCACCCCCAGCACAGCTCCCCACCCCCAGCACAGATCCCCACCCCCAGCACAGGTCCCCACCCCCAGCACAGGTCCCCACCCCCAGCACAGGTCCCCACCCCCAGCACAGGTCCCCACCCCCAGCACAGGTCCCCACCCCCAGCACAGCTCCCCACCCCCAGCACAGGTCCCCACCCCCAGCACAGGTCCCCACCCCCAGCACAGGTCCCCACCCCCAGCACAGCTCCCCACCCCCAGCACAGCTCCCCACCCCCAGCACAGATCCCCACCCCCAGCACAGCTCCCCACCCCCAGCACAGCTCCCCACCCCCAGCACAGATCCCCACCCCCAGCACAGGTCCCCACCCCCAGCACAGCTCCCCACCCCCAGCACAGCTCCCCACCCCCAGCACAGATCCCCACCCCCAGCACAGGTCCCCACCCCCAGCACAGCTCCCCACCCATAGCACAGCCTCCAGCAGTGGGCACAGTGAGCAAAGCCCCCCACCGCCACCCCCCAGCACAGTCCTGGGCTATGAGTGGGCACAGCCCTGGCGGAGAGCACAGCGGGCAGAGAGCCCAGCGGGCAGAGAGCACAGCGGGCAGAGAGCACAGCGGGCAGAGAGCACAGCGGGCCTTCGTGTCTGCTTCCCCAGCAGGAAGATGGCCTGCACATGCCCTGTCACAGGGCAGGAGGGGAAGTACAAAGAGTCCTCGGGGTGGGAAGAGAGCAGGGGAAAGGGGCCACTTCACGTGCATCTCCACCCACTGTGGGAACATTGTGACTCAGGTGGGATTTCAGCATCGAGGTCTCAGGCTGGGAGGCTGGGAGGCTGGAGGCTGAGACCCAGGTGTCAGAGGCCGGCTCCCCGAGGCCTGTGGGCTGAGCCTGCTTCTGCATCCCCATCATCTTCCCGGTGTGTGTCATGCCTAGTTTCCCTTTCTATGCGGACAGTCACATGGGTCAGGGACCACCCTCATTTCAACTTCCTCGCCTCTGTGGAAGCCCTGTTTGCACAGAGTCCCATTCTGAGGGAGGGAGTTAGGATCCAACGTAGGACTTGGGGAACAGGACTCAGCCACTGCAGGGGGTTGGCCGGGGCCTGGCCTCCCTGTGGTGGCCTCGGCAGGACGTAAACACCACACTG